>NC_137465.1:9014733-9614733 GCF_964235325.1 Thermobia domestica
AGCGAATATATTAACAACGAACACTGTACATTGTAAAGTGGGTTGTAATAATATGTACACCACCAGGAGTGAATTAGACGGCCGAGCAACCGGGGAAACGACGAGACCCGGTGCGTCGTAATCTTAGGCGTTTCTATCAAAAATTTATTTAATATCGGAAAGAATATCAATAAATTTTCCCGAAATATTTTACTTTTCTAAATCGTACATGCTGTGAATCTTTGTTGGTAAATAACTCTTCAAGGTCGTGTAAGTTGGCTAACCTGAGGGACATATTCCATAGCGGTTTACGTCAACGCAACGCAAAATTTGTGCTTTAGTTTGCGAAAATTGAAATAGCAGTTATAATTGATATATACATGTTTTGCGTTGTGTTACGCGTCACAAGTTTTACGTATCATGCGTCTGCAGGCTGGTACAGAATAGATTCCTGAAAATATAGCTATTTTCCAAAAGCTAATGCTGTCTTCTGTAATCAAACGTCAAGTTAAAAAGGCATTTTTGTTTAAAGATCCTCATTTTTTTTTTATTTTAAAATTAAATCTTATATTCTTATTTTAAAAACAAGATCAGGATGATAGTTGTCGGTAACAGTATCATCTCCTACCAAATGACAACAAATGTCGGTAACAATTAGCAGACGAGCTAAAGGCTTGGGGAGAACAACCAATTATAGTGGAGTTTTCAATATTTATTTATTTATTGTAATTTAAAAGAACAGCGTTCAGAATAAATAAATAAATATTTTTCTTTTATATATGCAATATTAAGAAAGGAATGGACTCTGAAAAGTCCTTTAAGCTCTGCCCACCGAAAACTACTCCGTGCCATATTTCTGTGGAAATGACGTAAGTGGTGCTCAAGAGCAGGGGTAAAAGTGCGGGGGGACGCCGTCTCCCCACTTGTAAAGAATAGGTAAGGTGTCCCCCCCAGTTCATAAAAAAAACAATAGGCAAAATATGCTGGGAGATGACAGTGACGTCATGCTGCTATCTACCATCCCCCTACCTTTTCAGATCCATTTTTACCAATGCTCAAAAGTCTATGGGCAGTTTAAAGTGATTTATAGCAAATAGAGGACTTTTTAAAATTTGATGATATATTGTAAAACTGCACGTATAATATTTTGCTTTCTACCATCTACGTTAAAGCAAAATCACTCTTGCCATAATAATAATAATAATTATACAATTCATAACTGAATTGGACGAGTTTGATAGATCTATGTTCCCCTAATTTTACGATTACATAAACAGGCTTAAATTATTATTATACTACTTATTGAACCTCCTCACAGTAAATAATATAATATTGAATAATTCCCAATACAAACTCTAAAGATGTCGAATCAAATTTGCCATCGAGAATCGAACCCGGGACCAGGTGCTCCAAGAGCATACGCGCTAGCAGCCACTAGACTAGGGGAAAGGGTTTACTTCTTCGTTTCTTAGTTCAGTTCATTCTATCTTATTCTGAGAAGTTCTAGGTGTAAGAAACGCAGTACACCTGCTGTAGTACGCTTCTTATTTCCTCCTATTTACGCTCTGCAATAATCCATATTGCGATGGATAAATTATCAGAAATCCCCGTTATCTGCAGTACCGTACAAAGATATACTTATATAATTTCGCACATTATCTGTGATGAGCAAAAGCAGGCATTGATTGGAGGCACTATATGACGTGGACCAATAAAATTATTGTTTTCAGAGAGAGAGAAAAAAAAATTAAAACAATATATCTTTCTTTGATAAGCTATCTCCAAACATTAAAATGTATTTGAACAAATATTTTCAGGGCCAATTAATTAATATCAATGTTACATTTATTTTTGAAATTAAATATTAAATCCAAATTTTAGTGGAAATCCCCATTGTTGAAGTGAAAACCCTGTAACGTTATCAAAAGCACTATCAGTGATAGTAACTACAAATAGTAATGGTATGGGGTCCTCGGTGGAGCGCCTGAGGTTCCTGCTCTGTTTCGATGAGAGTTCGACTGTATGCATCAGTTTTCTCGCGGTTCTACCATTTCTTCCCACTTAGTCATTCTACCATTATCATCCATTCCATGATTACCATCATCTTCAATTTGTACAATGAAGGGGAAAAAATGTAACCGATATGAAATAAGGTATTTAATGCATATGAAATATCTCTGAATCGAAAACGAGAACAAAAATCAATTTGATATCAAACGATTTTACCAGGAAGAAAGAGAGTATAAAATAAAACAAACGATTCTAATTTCCACTACAAACTGTAGTCTACATCACAATAAAGGCATTTCTGTGATAGAAAACAGGTTGGAAGCAGAAATATTCATAATATGGTAGCATGAGTATTCTAAACCTACAAAGAATTCGAACTCGCAATCATATTAACTCAATTCGATTCCAATCAAGACGTGAAGCTGTACAGTACCATCTTTATCAATTATATAACATCAAAAATGCCGACATGCCAGGAATAACCTGTTGGAGCGTTTATTGTGAGCTAAACTGACAACACTGTATAAATTTTCAACACTGGATCAAAGGGAGCAACTAGTGGTAGTGTTGTAAGTAGCAGTAGAAAAACCTTTGACTGAAGAAAATGGCATCTTCAACACGGGTTGATGCAAATAAGGTTTGTTGTTATGCTCATCCAGATGCACCATTAATCGAAGATTATCGTGCTGGTGATCAAATCTGTTCAGAATGTGGACTTGTTGTGGGAGACCGAGTTATAGATGTTGGGTCAGAATGGCGAACCTTCAGCAACGAAAAGGGAGGAACTGATCCTTCTCGTGTCGGGGGGCCAGAAAATCCTCTTCTAAATGGATCTGACTTAACAACTGTAATAGGGCCAGGACGTGGTGATTCATCATTTGATGAATTTGGTGTCGCAAAATATCAAAACAGAAGAAGTATGAGTAGCTCAGACCGAGCACTTATTAATGCCATAAGAGAAATCAATAATATGGCTGATCGTATTAATCTTCCTAAAACTATTGTTGATCGTGCAAATAATTTGTTTAAACAAGTACACGATGGTAAAAACCTAAAAGGACGTAGCAATGATGCTATTGCTTCAGCTTGTTTGTATATTGCTTGTCGACAGGAAGGTGTACCACGGACATTCAAAGAAATTTGTGCCGTAAGTAAAATTAGTAAAAAAGAAATAGGACGATGTTTTAAACTAATTTTGAAAGCTTTGGAAACCAGTGTGGATATTATTACGACTGGGGATTTCATGTCTCGTTTTTGTTCCAATCTGGGGTTGCCAAATATGGTGCAACGAGCAGCAACCCACATCGCAAGGAAAGCTGTGGAGCTGGATGTTGTTCCAGGACGATCCCCTATATCGGTTGCGGCAGCTGCTATTTACATGGCATCTCAAGCTTCCGATGATAAACGAACTCAGAAAGAAATTGGAGATATCGCTGGAGTAGCAGATGTTACAATTCGTCAGTCATACAAGTTAATGTATCCACATGCAGCTAAGTTATTTCCTGAAGACTTCAAGTTTGCCACGCCGATCGAACAGTTACCACAAATGTAGAATGTTATTCATAATATTTATTTTTCAAAATAAACGATTTTCAGTGTAGTTGTTGAGGGAAGAAACAAGTGCGTAGTAACAAACTTTTTTTTTTTTCAGTGTTCAAGAACCGTTTTTTTCTGACAATTTTTTCATAGAAGACCAATTACTAAGCCAGTGATGGTGGTAAATAAGTGCTTTTTTCTTGGTGGTTGTATATATGTGGTGCTAATGTCCCACTATGGTATTGAATTATTATTATTATTATTGCTTTGTTCATACGTGTAAATGATATCACTATTGATAACAGTTGCACAGAGAACCGATTTAGTGGACTGTGTCGTAAAAACAAGTATTCTATTTAATTTCTTTAATTTTTTATGTTATTTGATGAGTTCAATCGAATATTTTATAAGTATGTACTGAATGACAGGTGAACCTAATCAATGGAATATATATAATTAATGTACTGTATATCCTGCATTATATAACAGTTATACTATATCCGTGTCTTTTTCTTATGAAGATAGTTTTTTCTTCGAAAAAAGATAGAAAGGGAGCAAAATCAGGTATTTCAGTATTTAAATACAACTAAATCTGGCTAGTATTTAGTACTTCCCGCAAATTTATCGAAGGCTCTGGAGTCTGTACTGTGACTTCGATAAATTTGAGAGCAGTTGTGAATGACCTCTTTTATGTGTACACCTACCGTCGCTGACGCGCCTGCTCCGTACGGACGCACTCCCTGCCCTGACGCGGTTAGATAATATTAGTGCTTTTTAAGTGACCACCTAGCACAACTTGGTTAGTATTTTATGCACTAGATTATGCCATACGTCCACTCTGTATTTATACTCATGGGTACATCACAATTACAAATAACGAACCGTAATCACTACCAAGTGATTTAGGGGAGAAACTAAATAATACTCCTAGAGCTACTCTAATATTGTGCTTTTCCTAATATACAAATTCATACATGAATTAATATGTGTACTTCTTTGATTGAGAAAAGTATTCCTAGTAGCCTATGAATTATTTTGCGGAAGGAGCTGCATTGGTAGGTGCAGATTCACTTTAGGAGGGCTTAACTGTTAAGACTATAAATACAACGTCTAGACATAATGCCACAGAAACGACAGTGCTGAAAGTAGAAACAAGGTGGCCGCTGGAAGCGTAAAGTGTGTCTGAGTCACGGCAGGGCGAAATTCGTGGGCTCGTAAGTCTCAAGGAAGTCAGCGACGGTGCGAAAACGCGCGTAATGAGGATAGTGTTCCTCATATTACTAGATACCTTACTGTGAGTCAGCTTTCTCGTTACGAATGATGTCTTAACACGCTGCATTGGCATACGAATTTAGTCCATCCTGACTTCCTTACGTATTACGTACTCTTTGGGTAACTTTTTTTTTTTTTTTTTTTTTTTTTTTTTTTTTTTTTTTTAACTATTAAGGATATCAGAATTAAGATTTCCATATATTTTGATTACTTGTATATTCTTTTTTTAAAATAACTTATTTCTTCTGTAACTGGGGTTGCTGTCTAGTATCACTAATTATTTTTTAATCTTCCCTAATGACAGTAACTGTTAAAAATAGTCACTGCAGGAGATGAATTTCTCAACTAAAATTGCCGGAAAGGACAAGGTTCTATGATGAAGCACATTTTCAAAATAAGTTATTCTTTAGTTCATTTCCACATTGATTTTGCATTTTGCATTTGGAGGTTTTGTTGAAAATAATAGCACAGCTTACTCCACGACAAGTATTGTATTTATATTTATTATTGGGCAAGTTTTTACTTTACTCATTTCATTAATGAATTGATTCCGAAGGAACTAAGAACAGGTCTTGAAATTTAGTACCAGGTACCAGTTCCTCAGGTACCAAGTTAGTTAGTAATCATGGTGGTTCGGACTGTAATGTTTCACCAATTATTTTAAACATCGCATGGCTTAAATACTAATAAATTTAGAATTATGCCAACTTCCTATCCTAACACAGTTCTAAATTTATCAAACTTGAAATATGCAGTGTATAGAATAATAATATGGGAGGGGAATAAATAAAACAAGAATCACCACATTTCCCGACTGCTGAAACAAGCGGAAATCAACGCATAAGTGAAGCAAGCGGAAATCAAAAGAACTAAAAACTAAAACGAATGTATAGTACGAACAGGTCGTCATAACATTATATACTTGAAGGGGGACAAGTCCCTCAATCGCTTACCAACTATTTATGTTAAAATCAAGTGAACAATAAGTAGGAAGGAATGAAATAAATACCCGAAAAATTGTAATTTTGTCAAATTAGTTCGGTAATATGAAGCACTGAATGAACTTAGGAAAAGTGTTTTCATATCACACCAGAAATGAACATGACATACCGTAATATAATAATTTCCCGTATCTGCAATCTTTTTACTGATGAAACTTCCCACGGTGGATTGATTTAAATCAAAATTCCGAAATAAATTAATTTAAAATGAAAATAAGTAAAATCCAGTTTCTGTTCTGTTATTTCGATTATGGTAGGTAATAAACGTAATACATTGAGACTCAAATGTATGTACAGCACAGTATGAAAACGAGTGTCATGCCAAGGATGATTTGGGAAAATTCCGTTTTGAATCGGTAACGGGGGAATCCTGCTTTCTTCTCTTCGTAACGTAGGGTTTGTAAATAGTTAACTATTTCACCGGGGAAATCACCATCGATATTTAAAACGAAAATTCTTTTGTGTACTCATCTGTTGGTTCCCAGATAATAGGGGCGTATTTAGAGATACGATCCCCTCTTCGAAACTTAGTTTTTGTTGTTGTTGTTGTTTAGATTTTATGATTTTGGGTAAACTTTATGTGTTTTATATGTATTTCATGCCGCAAGCTAATTCCGATTTTTTTTTTTTTTTTTTTTTTTTTTTTTTAAATATGCCCCTGCCAAATAATATTTTTTATGAAAAAAAAGTCATGTTGATAATCGTTGCTGTACTTTTTCCTTAATGCTTAAGAAACATTGTTCGGGGTTGAAATAGGTTAACGATTGGGGATTAATTCAAAATTAAACTCCAGCACTTTCACTTAAATGACATAATTAACATTTAATACTAATTCTTCACGTTTTTTCTTCAGTTCGTGACTTGTATTATACGAGGAGAAAAATTCGATTTAAATTTTTAAAAAATCGATTTAAATCAAAACAAAATCACCAATTTTTTTTTTTTTTTTTTTTTTTTATATATGATTTTTTCCACCCTGTAACTTCCATCCCTAAGGGATCACTGCTTTAATTATTGTAAATATTTCACCATTTATAGTACATAGTTCAGCCTTCATACGATCACCTCGTACTGTACATAATAACTTCTACACCTTTTCACATACACTGCAGCTTACTGTTGAACTGTAATAAACCAACACTACAACAAAATCTATAACAATGTACTTTGTCGTCACACGCTTACGTTAGTAATCTATGTAGATTGAAAAGTAAATCCATCACATTAAACATGTGCCACCAGGAAAACAGCGACGCATAGCAGCACCAGTGGCAACAAATCGAGGCAACATAAAGAACAGAACGAACCTGGTAGAACAACATACGTTCTCAAAACCGAAACCAAAGTAAAAACTTGCGTTTTAAAGAGAGGTGATTTTTGTCCTGTTCAATTGATTGTAATAATCAGCTACTCTTTAATGGTTGAGTTGAGTTGATTTTTTGTTAGCGTCCCTTTCAGCAGCGAGGCTATATAGGACGTGGACCTACTGATTATTGTGGAATTCGAACCACATGAGCTCCCGCCGGGAATCGAAACTAACGGTGTTACGTATGTACAAGGGGGTGTGATTTCGTGGGTTTTGTTAATGTATTGTGGAGACCATTGTTATGGAGTTACATTGTTATTTCAGTGTTATATACGAATGTATCAACAGCTGTTTGTAAAATAATAGTTGAAGTTTTTAAGACGGTTAACCAATAAATTACAAGAATGCTAGGCTAGAAAGAGAAATACTATTCTTCGGCTAACCTAATATATCTGTGGGTGTAAGGGTATAATTTGTTCTTTAGGTTCGTGGAAATTATTTGGAGAGTATTGGGTCGTAATAGTCGTGCTTCTAGGAAGACAGCAACATTTGACAATAGGATGATAGCTTTCGAGATTGATGGCAGTATTAAAGTAATCCGCTATTATAGTATAACCGGTTTTCAATATACTGAAGTGTGCTTCTTCAATCTTGTGTAGGAGTAAAGAAATATTATTTCTTGTTCAGAGGATTTTTTTTAAATTTATTTTTTATTTGAAGGCACCTAGTCTGAGCATATTACTTATTTATTTATGGAGACTTTTCTATTGTATTCTCTTGCGGATGTGTAAAAAATTTAAAGAAATTGAAAGGAATCATTAAATCCTTTGGTAGGATTTTAGCGTCTCTTTCAACACCGATGCTAGAAATCCACAGTTTAAGGTAGAATCCATATCACCGTAATTCGTTCAAATTTTTAAATGCTCTCCCATTAAGGGTCGGACCCGATACATCGTGCACCCGAGGCGCAGCCGCCTAGCCGCTAGACGTGCAAGGGAGACGAGGAATCATTAAACAACTCACCTGTAATACTGTAGACAGCGATGAAATCTATCAACGAACCACCGTTATCTTCATAGGCTGAAAACACAATCTCACCTACGTTTCACATTAAGAAGTTGCTTCCGACTCCTATATGGGAGCACTCTTCGGTGGTCTAGTGGCTAGTACGTTTGCTTTTGGTACACGCGGTCTCAGGTTCGATTTCCAGTGGGAGAGGACAAAAAATTGAAGTTCACGATCATTCTATTTCGTTGCACCTGTAGGTTAAAGGACAACGTGGGTGGAACGTTAAAAAAAAAAAAAAAAAAAAAAAAAAGGAAAACTATATACAGATGGAATGGTTATATTCTATATTCCTCAGTCTGAAGAAAATATTGATATTGTAATTGAACTTACACTTGGACAGAAAATATTCACTTCAGAAGAAAATAACTTACATAAACCACTAAAAGTTTTCAATATACCACTATTGCATATTTGAAAATTTGTCGCTGTCTGGCATTATGGGATGTTTATAATATTTGCTGAGTTCCTAATTAATTTAAACAAACATCCAAAATTATCTTTGTTTGAAATTAGCTATGTTTGAAAGGAATCATGTTCGCCATGACTTTTTTTTTTTTTATCGCTTACAGGTGCTATCAATTCTAGTCGGTATTGCAGGTAACCAACTAACTAACCCTTCCTAAGTAACCTAATGTATCCAAAAGTACATTTAGAAAGAAAAAAAAGTACGAAGCTAGTCTAACATATCATATGGTGAATGTACGAAGTAACTCCTTCAAACAGTAGCTGCGAATTTAATCAAATCCCAAGTGGACAATGAAAGACAACCCGAAATCGAACCCGGGACTCTTGCTTACCGTTTTGGTGCGCTAATCACGCATGCTATGCAGTCCGACCTAAGCTACACTAACCAGCCTTATCTAAATACCTAGCATTCTACTGAAAGGTAACAGAGGAATAATATATTAGTTACTAATACTTGCTATAGGCAGGGTGGAAAAAAAAATTGTTGACTTTTTATTTAGATCGATTTTTTTTTTTTATTTATTTAAATCAAGTCTTCTCCACGTATAATACAAGTCACGAACTAAAGAGAAAACTAATTAATATTAAATAATATAATATTAAAAATATATAATATATATTTAATATTAAATATTAATTATGCCATTTAAATATTGGGGTTTACTTTTGAATTTATCCCCAATCGTTAACCTATTTCAATGACAATGCTTCTTAAGCGTTAAGGAAAAAACGTACAGCAACATTTATCAAGATGACACTTCTTTTCACGAAAGTTTGACAGGGGGATATTTTAAAAAAGATCCCACACTAGCCAGCGGCACGAAATACATATAAAGTACATAAATTCGTCTAAAATTAACTAACTCTATGGCCTATGTAACTCGGAGGTTCAATGTCGCGTTCACAAAAGCTCTCTACTGACCTCTATCCTTAGCCAACTGGATCCAGTTTCTATTTTGTATTCCTATTTCTGCGAGATCCATCTTAATATTGTCCTCCCACCTGCGCCTAGGTTTTCGTAATGGTCGTTTTCCGATTGGTCTTCCAATCAAGACTTTGAAAGCGTTTCTACTTTCATTCATCCTAGCTACATAACCTGCCCACCTTAGCCTCCTAGACTTGATTCTAACAATGTTTGGTAAACCGTATAAATTATGAAGTTTCTGCCATTCCCCATTCCCGTTCCTTTTGGGTCCGAATATTCGTCTCAGGATCTTGTTCTCAAATACTTTCAGTCCGTGCTCTTCCCTCATAGTAAGCGACCATGTTTCGCAACCATACAGGACAACAGGCATGATTATCGTTTTATATATTTTAAGCTTCAAATTTTAGAAGCGAATAGTAACACAAGAGATTTTGAACCGAATAGTAACACGAATTCCCTGCTTTTAGTCGACATTTAATTTTTTCTTGAATATAGTTTTCGTCTGTTAATATTGATCCTAGATATTTGAAAGTATCCACTTTAACAAAAGTATTATTCGATATTTTAACGCATCCAGAATTTGCCGTATTACGATCCCGAGGAACTTCTGTGTATTTAGTACATAAATTTCGCCTAAAGTTTGTTTTATTTATTTATTTTTTTCGGAGAGCGAATCGGACCCCTCTAAATAGGCCTCTTTTATCTGAAAACAAATAGACGTGGACACAAAAGAATTTTCGTCTTAAATGTCCATGGTGATTTCCCGTTTGAATAGTTAACGATTTAAAAACCCTATGTTACGAAGAGAAGAAAGCAGGATTCACCCGTTACCGCTCAAAACAGGATTTTCCCTAATCATCGTTGGCATGATACTCGTTTTCATACTGTGCTTACATACATTTGAGTCCCATTGTATTATGGCTATTATCTTCCATAATCGAAATAACAGAACAGAAAATGGATTTTACTTATTTTCAATTTAATTTATTTCGGAATTTGATTTAAATCAATCCACCTTGGCTATAGGGCACATTATTCAAAATCAGAATTTGACCTTACACCTCAAACTGTTGTTCCTATTAAAGTTGAACTACCATTATCTATTTCAGCCTCCTTTGTGGCATAAACTCCTGGCGTACGGATGAAAGCCATTCGTGTTGTCCTAGTCCTGTAACTCCCCAAGTATTCTGAACATGCACACTTATTAATTAAAAATTAGATTCAATTACTTTCTAAGAACTTGTATCTGCTTTTCATAAATTGTAGCCAATGTAGTTTATCTTAAACTACATTCAATTGTGTATTCATGTAGAATCATACATACTTATATACGGTATATAAACCCTGTCCTGTACATAAGAAAGACGCAAATGTTTAGAACTCGTACTATCATTATATAGTGCCTGTACTCCTTAGCAAAAGACTACTATTAGGAAAGAGTGGAAGATATTTTGTCAGTTTATAGCTATATGGTTAGCATGGCAGGCCCGGGTTCGATTCTTTTGCGTGAGCTTATGTGGTTCAGATCCCACGTTAAATTAGGTCTATGTCTCTCATAGCCTCCCTACTGAAAGGGGCGCTACACGCAAATCCATCTACCCATGTTGCATTCTGAATTCTTCTATGCTTGGTGCCTTTTGTACTTTCATTCCGTTAAATGTTTGTAATTTCTCGGTTATCACAAAGGCTGTCTTTATCCTTTGAACTATATATTTTTTAAAGGAATGAAAGTGTAAACAAAGTGCACGAAGCAAAGAAGAACTTAACAAACTGACGAAATAACTTTCATTCTTTTCTCACAATATTCTTTCGGTAAGTATAGCGGAATTATATAATACAGGTCCGAGTTCTTAACATTAGTGGAACACTTTATTATACATAGGACAAAGTTTCCAAAAAATATATTTAGGAAGTGGTAAGTGTACATATAATTCTAAACGAACATTAACAATTAAATATCATAGTTGAAGGTGAAGTAGAAAAAATATTTTAACCACAATTTACGAAAAGCAGATGAAAGTTCTTAGAAAGCGATTTTTTAATTGATAAATGTGAATGTACAGGATACTTGAGGGTATTTCTTCAGTTACAACATTAGCACAACGACAGTGCTTTTCTGGTGATTTCTGCCCTTAACCTCAACGTTACGAATTCATGGCCTAAGAAAGGGCCAAAATACATTGCGGACGTTAAAACTTTAATAGGAACGGGAGGTGAGATTTTGATTGAAGAGAGGAGATGCCGAGACGGGGCAGCAGTTAAAAGTAGCCCTCATCCCCTTTGAATGCGAATGCAATATTTCAACTTGCGAAATTAAGTAAACAACTACAACAATGGACAGTTTATGCAATTATCGATTGTTAGAATTCTTCGGTCAGCATTTCAGTTTACTTAGACGTTTCTATTTGCTGTCTGCAAAATGACTTTCTGGATAGAAGAAAGAAAATGGAAATTGTGGAAGCATATGTGAAAACAGGTTCGATTAAAGAAGGTCGTGAAATTTTCGGGGTCAAGTATCCGGGTAGAGGACTACCAGTAAAGAGACCAATACAGAGACTGTATAAAAATTGGTGCACCTACGGATCTATGCAAAATGTAAAACGACAAAGAATTCCTTCAGTTCGCATGCCACATATTTTTCACTGTATTTTTCTGTCTATTTTTCATTCTAAATAAATGATAAGTCCGTTTCGGCTCTTCGTTTCTGTAATTTCACTGCATTTCCTTTATTCTTACACGGGCTACTTTAATCTGCGCCACCCTGTACTTTTAAAATGGAGTTGTGGTACAATGGTAAACGACCAGTGTCTCTGACTATTCTTTTAGTAAATACATACAGTTCTTATGTATGTAGCATCATTAACATTTATTTCTTGAAGTACATAGAATAGTTGGTATTTCTTCCATCGATCAAATGTCGAAGAAATAGATATAGGTACCGAGTACTTGCTCGAATTACTGAAAGAAATACATATTAAGGTCCTACATGGGTGAGTATCTTACTTATTTGCGGAAATAGTACTATCTGTTAGTTTAACATTTATTTTCCAATATTGAGAAAGGCTTGAAGCAAACAAGGCTGGATTACGTTATCTGTATTCGCGCTTTAGTGTTTATTCCTTGCAAAATACAATAAAACCTAATTAGAGAAAATAATTTGCTTCATTCAAAGTTACTGACGAAGGCAACAGAGATTGCTGAAACAATTTAGTGCAATTGAAGTGTGCTAGCGTCAATTACCAGTAGCGTCTCTTCGACCCAGTAAGTTATATTTTTTTACTAGTTATATGAACATGCGTCAAATCTTATCTCTAAATAAGTATAGTAAAAGATGTTTTAATTACCCAGTTGCTATTCTGGTCGTTTATTATCATTCTGTAATTTGTTCATTTACAGAGGTCGCACGTTAATTTGAGTTCTGACCTTATTTAAACCCAAAATGTGACACTAGATACGGGAAATGTTCGCCTAACGCTAAGGATAATTCCCATCTTCTGTATATATAAAAATGAAATTGACTATGTTTGTGACTTCATATCTCTTAAACCACCTGGCTAATCTGGATTAAATTTTCAACATAGGTGAGGTTCGGGCCTGGGGTGTTTTTTTTTAATTATTATTATTATTTCACTTTGACAGTACAACGTAGGGGAGGGGAAGATATACAAAAATGATTGAAAATCACATATTAGTGTCGAATCCATAGTTTTCGGGGTCGCTGAGATGAACAGTTACACTTCCGATGCCGTTTAAATCCAAATTCAGCCCTGCAACTTGGGGGAAGGGAAAGGGAGAGGTATATAAAAATGATCGAGAATGACCGATAATCAGAGAGCATTTTAGTAATAGTAAAAAGTGGCTAACTAATGGAACATGTTACTAATTTTTCTTATTTTAACCCATCGAAGCGGGTAATTGACGCTAATTTTATTCTAAAGTAAGGAAGATATTTCATTCGAGCTCAAGATATATCATGTAGATAAGTGGTTCCCACCTTTCTTTACCTGGCGCCCTGTTCTTCGTGATCCTTGGTGATACGTGTTTTTGTTTCACACTCTTTCTGAGTGCGAGTTTAGATGGAGCATTGAATGTCCAAATGTTCAATAATAATAATAATAAAATCATATTCTTAATACTTTATATTTATTTCCAGAAAGATTTATTTTTAAAAAATATTCTCAGTATGACCTGTATGTATGTTCGTAGGTATGTTCGCAATTATACCGATAACAACATAGTCACTATGATCTGGCTTTTACTAAACAAAGAAGTTATTTCCAAGCAAGGTTCTTACGTATAAAATATTTGAAAAAAATAATAGTCAATTAATTATTTAAAAACAAAAAAATCAGATAATTCCTCCAACGCATGATACAAAAATCTCATCCTAAAATATGCAGCAACCAGTCAGGGAGAATGGTACTTAAACTGGAAATCAAGGAAAATTGGCGATTTTTGCTCAGGAAGTGCAATGCTCATGGTTCCTGCTTCAAAAATTTATGCCGATACAGTGAGTACAAAACCACCTGAAACATCAAACTTTAATAAAGTCAAGACTTTTACCTGCAAGACTGGGATTCCTTTAATCTCTATCTGTAAAGCTACAAGAATTTTTCGTAAAATACCAGACAGTCCACTGCTTCCGTTTCTTTGGAATGACTTAAACCTTTTGATACAGGCTTTTTGTTAAGCCGCTTCATAAAAGGAGATATTTAAAGAGTGCAAATACATCAAAGAGTTTGATCTCATAGATGTTTATGGTAAGAAAATCTTAAAACTTAGTTAGGTTAGTTGATCTTGGATTTTCTGCTGCTGAATATCTTCGAGTTAAGGATTTTGAAGTTCTTAGTTCTAAAGGGCAATGCAGAAAATTTTTGCAAGTAATATGCGAAAAATTTATGCAGAAATTCCCGTTCAAAGTTACGAAAGGCGCCAATTGTTTATCACGAAAAACTATGGCCAATGAAACATTTCGAGAGTCACAAATCACACTTGCTCTTGAAGCATTTGTGGAAAAACAGCAAATGGCACTTGTAATTGCAGACACGGTGGAACGAGAGTATTTGAAATTATGTTCGAATTCTGAAATTACACAGAAGTTGACAAATTTCAGCCAAAAAGGCGAGAGATTAGATTCTTTCCTACATGATTTATTTACTAAGGAAGGCGTTTCTGATGCTTTTAAAATTTTTGTGCTTAAAAAAAAAAAAAAAAAGTGTTCTTTTTCATTGTAACACTGCAGTAGGAAGTAACTTCTCCGTGAACAAAAAGTGTTTCGTGGAAAAGGAAAAAGGACAAGAAAGAGCTTGGTTGCTCGAAGAAGTGTGTTAGATGCTGTACACTAATGTTCAAAATGATTGTCGCGTATCTATAACTGTCTTCTTGTAAGAATATAATTTGATAATGATTTCGCAGGGTACTTTTAATACTAACACTATGTGTATAATCGGAAAATATATATTTGTGGTAAACTTCACAGGAAAATAATTATAAATAAGGAAATTAGAATGAGTAAAACAAAATGTTGCTAAAGAGACTAGAAGGTTTTATTTTCGTTTTATTGTTCTTATTTACTGCTCTTTTGATATGAAATTTTCCACATACATGACTTTGCCTATTATACACATACTAACATTATAAAAAATTCCGGGCGAATTCGTTATCAAATTATATTCCTACAACGACATATTTATAGACATGCGGCAATAATTTTGGACATGAGTACATGCTGCTGGGGTATCCAATCTTAATATCACAAGAGACAATTATTCATTATGTTGAAATGCATCAAGCAGAGAAATGAGTATTTGAAAGGCTGTACTGAAAAACAAAACAGAAAATAATCAGGAAAAGAACTGAAAAACAAAACAGAAAATAATCAGGAAAAGAAAAGACTGGTGCTGAACCTGAAGCATTTGCTTTGGATAAGGAAGTAAAAACAAAAATTAAAAGCCACATTGAACTCGTAAAGTATAAGAATCCAGATTAGAATGTTGTATTCTGCACTTTGTTGTTTGGCTTACATACGAGTATGTGTATGTAAGTATCAGTATGTATGTGAGTATCAGAACCTGTGTTTTTATTTATAAAGGAGAAAGTTGTACTAGAAATTATATTCAAAAAAACACCAGGCAGTACTTGACTTACAATCAGGCTTATTTTTCTTATCAGAAGTGAAAAGTAATTTACTTTAATTTTTTGTAACTAATTTTGATAAAATTTTTAAAGAAATTGCATGAAGAAAATTAATTTTAAGTCAATTAGAAGCATAGAATATGTTGTATTTAATCAACTCTAATATTAACACATTATTTTTGTTACAGAATTATCATACAAGCACAAAGTACTAAATTAACCTACGTAGCTAGACTTGTGAATGTTAGCTTTGGACCAAGCGTAGGCTGGTTGTTCTAAAGAAATTACTTGTGAATCCAGAATATTTTTGTTTTGTTTTGCCATTCGTAACTTCTCTATTTCTGTTTTGTTAGCCATTCCATCTTTGAGTAAATTTGTAAAAAAAGAAATAATTCGACATTCCCCATCCAAGAAGAATGTGCAGTAACATATAATCGTAAATTAGAAATGAAATTTTGAGTTTTACGCTCCACGGTTATGCCGGCTAGGCTAAAGGAGACGGTGATGATGAGAAATGAATGAAATGGTGGAATGAAGGTGGGAGGAAACGGGAGAACCCCGAGAAAACCCACGCACACGGTGAATCGTAAATTAGAATTTAACCCCTTCAACACGGGCAATCACAATTGTGCTGGTTGGTTAAAATCGATGTAGAAATGCCCCTTAATGCTTTTGTGCTTCGAAACGGCTTGCAGTGATTGTGTAAGTTTCGTTCAACGATTTGCAGTTGTTTTGGTTTGTGATAGGTCATTTTTGGCGCGTACAAGAAGAAAGAAAAGTAGTGTTCTCAACGAAGTCACGACTGTCGCCATGTTGAAAGGGTTAAATTAAGAAGTTTTATAACTTCTCCACGTAATAAAAACAAAATGTTACAGTTGATATTATCAAGGGATATGAATTACTCGTTAGTTAAAGGTAAGAACTTCGCTTGGTTTTGTCAGTTACTGCATATTTTTATCTCAACTGGACTGGTAGAGGATATTAACAGTAACAACCTTTCTTTGTTTAATAAAAAAAAGACCTGGAAAAACCTGCAGTTTAAAACAAACATCTAGTATACACCGTATAGAAAAAGCAAACAAGTTTTGCGAAATATCGCAGCAAAACAACCCTACGACGCAACACAGATAATAATATTTGATCTTTTATATAAATTTGTGCATTAAGATGCATCAATATACTGTGTTTTAGTTTATAGAACATATCTGCTGATGACACAATCAGTAGTGCAATTGATGTCAGTTTGAAAGTACTGCACTCCTTTGTTTATGCACATACTCAGTATCTTTTCGCGGTCTCTCCATCAGGTTCGGTGCAACGTGGCTTGCGTTGGTCGATACACTTTGAGTTATGTCTTTTACGTTTATTTGTAAGGTCAGTATCTGGGATTACGTGAATAAAACATTTTCTATGTGGTAAATAGGTGAAATAACCGATTTTACCTCACATTAGTTCCTCTAGAGCCTTCGTTGCTGGTCTAGTGGCTAGTAAGTGGTTCCAGGTTCATTTCTTGGTCATACAGCATTACGAAACATTTGAACTCATTAAAATGGTTCGGATTCCAGATTAGATCCACGTCTCATATAGCCTCAGTGCTGAAAAGGGTCGCTAAACTTAAACAGTTCTTCTATAAATACAAATTGAATGACACACAAAGAATGAAAGAAACTGCATGACTGGGATCGAGAATCAAACCCGGATCTCAGGTTCATCTTACCGGTGTGTTACGCACTACACTCCTTCAAGAATGATAGAGTGTATGGCTGTTCATAGGGAGTGGACTGGGTAGCATAATGGTTAATGCATCGATACGGTAAGCCTGAGCCTGGGTTCGATTCTTGGTCCACTCATGTGTCTTCTTTTTAAGTGTGCTTTTGATTCGCATTTACAGAGGGATCGATGAGAGATTACATCGATCAGTTATTTTCCCTGTGTATCCTATATATAAAATTCATATCAAAGCTGTTCTGTAATAGGTATATTTCAGGTTTTATTATTTGTAGATCCTGCGTCTAATAATTTAAACAGGGTCTTCTACATAGATTACAGTGTTCTATAATTATAATTCGATACATTTCAGATGTACACTCATGTCCAAAATGATTATCGCATATCAATAACTTTCTTTTTGTAGAATATAATTTGACAATGATTTTGCAGGGTACTTTTAATACTGATACTGTGTGTGTAATCGGGAAATGTATATTTGTGGTAAATTTCATAGCAAAAGAATTATAAATACGAAAATTAGAATGAGTAAAACAAAATGTTGCTAAATGACAAGAAATTTTATTTTCGTTTTCATGTTCTTATTTACTGCTCTTTTGACATGAAATTTGCTACATACATGTCTTTGCCGATTACTAACATTATAAGAAATACCGGGCGAATTCGTTGTCAAATGATGTTCGTACAACATATTTATAGACATGCGACAATAATTTTGGACATGAGTGTACATACGTACGTACAATTCATATATACCTACGTACGTATTTGTACATATTAATATTTCTAGTTGTAACTTACGGTTGTTTTCAATTCCTTTTTATCTTTTTATTTTCCATGACATTTTTAATAAGAATTCGTTTTATACTCGTCCATATATTGTAGCTTATGAACAGGCTTGGTCTACATGGTTTCTAGTTCTTTCTTATTTTTTCTTTAGTTTCTCTTTCACAAATGGGTTTTACTTATTATTTAGGTTGTTCTTTCGTATTTTTATTTAGTAGATGAAATTCATTTGAAATATATTTTACTGAGCTTTATAAATTCGAACACCATTGCAATGCACGGTTATCGAAAAAGAATGCTGGGATTTAAAAAATATATATATAACATTGAAACCTTTTATGTTAACTGATTGATTCTTTCACTATGTGGTAACTGGTTAGCCTAAGTTTCGTTTGATGCCCACCAGAATGTGTAAGCATGACCTGTGTATGTGCTGTCGTCAATGCCACCCGGCGCGCCAGCCATCCTCACCGTCCAGAGAAGCCCTCATTACATGGCCTCCCAGAACTCCAGACCTTATCCCTTTCTTTTTCTGGGGGTATATAAAAAACATTGTGTATGCAGAAAAAAATTCGCGACTTGGTACATCTTCAGCAGCGCATTTGCGCCAACATCTTGACTGTTACTCGTGATATGCTTCAACGCACGTGGACCGAAATTGACTACAGATTAGGACGTATCCAGAGCAACAAACGGAGCACACATTGAAATTTACTAAGGTATTAAAAAAAACTGATATTTTCTGCACATTTTAAGCCTAAAACCATTGAAGTACCTTTAAAGGTTTTTTCATAGTAACTAATCAAAATCCCGGCATTCTTTTTCGTTGATCTTGTACTTGTTTATTTTAATTTAACCCGATTTACACGATCACTACACATTCACCCATTATACTGATACACACAAGTGACTGAACCACATTGCTCCGGAATTCCAGGAGCATGGATACGGAAATCCAAGCCCAACAGGAGTTGTGGCACAGTCTATATGAGCTGATTGGCAAAGCACCGACCTCAAGAGTGATAGAGTGGACGGCTGTTCAGGGAGAGGACTAGTTAGCATAATGTGCAATGGATCAGCACAACAAGATGGAGTCCCAGATTCGAATCACGGACCACTCGTGTATTTTTTATTTATTTTGCTCTATAATTAATTTATTGAATAAAATGTGACAGTACTGAGAGCAAGACATGATTAGGTGGTGATAGTTGTTTTGAGATGGAATTGTCCTTGAAAAGGGAAAGTAGCTTTGAAATTCTCGAAGAAACGGTAAGTGAAACTCATTTCATTGTTAGGTAGGTGCAATGTAAAATTGGTGCGAGATTGTAAGTCGAAGGCCTTTATATCTGTACAGTAAACTTTCGCAAGTAAGGAGGCATAAAGCAAACTAAACGCGACTGTTTGATATCACTCAATGTTCCATAACTGTTCACATTGTAAAGACAGGATCTGTTAAGTCATATACATTAAGTAAGTTGTTTTGCACCTGATAAGAGTTGCCTAAATTTTCACATTCTATTTAAGAAAGAATATTATTTTCACATTCTATTTATTTTTAGTAGCAATAAAATGGCAATAGATTACTCATAATAAACATAGAAGTCGAGATTATAAGGTACTTTTCTGATATTTCTCCCATGAATTTTTATAATGTGTAGAAATAAAATCTTACATGGAGAATGCTAAAGGAACATACATTTAAAGTGATAAAAAGGAATTTTGAAATCAATTTGAGTATTTTTGTTTTCGTCGAACTTGTATTATTGTTATTCCGGTGAAATATTTGAATCATCCTATTTAATTATGTTTAAAATTGATCTATTTCCTTTTTCAAACTAATTCTGTTCAGAAAAGCTAGCAAATGTTAAGCAGAAACCACGAAATATCGATTGAAGACATATGTATAGTGCACCATTAACTATACACTTATTTAAAATAAAATGATATTTGTCTGTGTAAGATACTATTTTCTCCTGATAATTTCAGCAGTTGAATGAATTTATCTGTGACAATGTTAACGAGTTAACTCCATTAATAACCTCGGATGAGATAATCGCTCTATCTATGTTTAAAAAATTAAAAATCGCTTTCTTTCACAAGTTACCGGATGGAGGTACGGACGTACTAACCTTACAATCTTACAAGGCTCACTAGCTTGATCCTAATAACATTACAATATTATTATCCCACTAGCGTGATCATAATAATATTACAATCTTATAAGTCCTAATAGCGTGATCCTAATAACATTACAATTTTATAAGGCCCACTGGTGTTATCTTAATATTACAATTTTTAAAGGTCCACTGGTGAGATCCTAATAACATTACAATCTTCAGGCTCTCTAACATGATCCTAATAACCTGTGTTCGAAATGGAAAAAAGCAGAGGCGGTATGTTTTATTACGATTTTCACTCGACATACCAGCTATCTAAATGTTGAAATTCAGTGAAGGCATGTTGCTTAAAAGATAGCATTTCTATTTACATAATGACTGAAAACCGCTGGAGAGCTTCTCCTTTAGTTACGGGAGGGGGCATGAAGAGACTTTGATCCCTTGCCAACAACTTTGTGAAAAAATTTTAAAATATTCCCTTGTGTTGTATTATAGAGAATTATTCATGAAAATGCTCAAAAATCGAATTTTTTATATTAATTTCCTGCGGGAAAGCTACTGGAGCCCCCTCGACTGAAGGGTATTTAAAACTCCCGAAAGAATGGCTCCCACAGCAGAGTACCCCTAAATCCGGTTATGCTCAAAACACGATATTTATATTAATTAAGACAGATATGACACACATACATACACAAGAAATAATTGAATAGGGCACATCAAAATATAAACTAGATGATCACCTTTGAAGACACCTTATTCTAAAAACAAAAGGTAAGTAAAGGATAAAAAAAAATGTCGGTGTTTTCAACTTAGAAATTATTTCTACATAAGAAATAAAAAAAAATCTTTTTACGTGCAAAGCTATTCGTCAATTACTATGTATAAAAATGGATTTATTAAAGGTGTTTAGCATGTACTCTCCAGTGACGGTATGTCTTGATCCCCCCCCACACACACACACAAACAGGCGGTATGCCTTCGTTACTGAAAAACCACAGGCGGTATGGCATACCAGCACATACCGTCTCACTTCGACCACTGCTAATAACATTGCAATCTTATGAAGCCCAGTAGCATGATCCTAATAACATTACAATCTTAAGGTTCTCTAACAAAATCCTAATAACATTACAATTTTACGAGGCCCACTGGCGTAATCCTAATAACATTACAATCTTAAGACTCACTAACATGATCCTAATAACATTACAATCTTATAAGGCCTACTAGCGTGATCCTAATAACATTACAATTTTATGAGACCCACTAGCGTTATCCTAATAAAAATTTTACAATAATGATGAAATGTAAAAGATGGGAAACAATGCTGAGACATCTGGGGAAGGTGGGGGAGGGAGATGATAGGAAGTATTCTGGTACTGCGTTTGATATTCCCATTTAGATCTTACAGAATGTCCCGAATCCGATGCGAGGTTCCAAGAGACTACAATATAACTGTTAGGCAAGGAAAGATAGGCTGCCGCATGTTTCACTACATTTTTATTCACATATTTTGCTTTATCTTTAATCCATTTAAAGTCCCTTCTTTTCGGAAATGTAAACAAATATTACAATTCTTGCATTGTACTGTTTATAGATCAATAAATGTATTATCAGGTCTCTATGTACGATATTTTTTTCGGAATCCGCCGAGGGCAAATGACGCCGAATTGTAATGTACAACATTGTTCTTGGGGTTGTATCGTTTCCTTCTGAACTATTCATTTTTATAATGTATCGTTTCCTTCTTAGTTATTCATTTTTATAAACTATCCATCTCCTTTAGACTGAAGAGCATAAACTTGAAAGTGGGACGTTAAAAATTTAATCTCATATTTCAAATGATACATGAACTACTAGCGGAAATACAACATACTTACTCAATCCATTTTTATCGGCAGTATCTTCCATTTTCTTCTTGTCATATTTTTTCCCACTGTTTCCTCTTTTCGTTGTGTCTGCAGTCTATTAAATGTTTGTCTTCATTTTGCTTTATTTCTACATGTCTCGTCTTTTTCTTTTTTTGGGGGGGGAAGCACGGTGGCTCAGTGATAGAGTGCTTGGGGTTGCTAGTTCAATCCCCGGCCAAGTAAGATTGTGGTGGACAACATCGTACTCGTGGACTTTCTCGAGCTACTCCCGTTTCCTCTCATTTTCTTAATTCCATGAATTGTTCCCATCATCATTCACTTGCTTTAATCATCGTTTTCCTTAGCCTAACAGGCATAATCGTGGGACGTTAAAGATTTCATTTTCGTCTTTTTGGACCAACTTCCCTCACTTCTGAAGAGATGAAAAGCTTAAAGTAATTACTTCGTCGTGTTTCCTTCTTTAATTTGATGTCGAAGAGCAGCTGAAATTATGGGGAGAAATTAACTTTTTTTTCTACAAAAGTATTCTTTTCTTACCTAAGAACTGTCGATTTACGTGAACAACTTTGCCTAATTTGTTTCTTGTTATGGTTGTTTGTCAAATAAACAAGAATTTTAGAAATGATCAAAAAAAAAAAAAAAAAAATGGATCAAAAGATTGCAATCCTGGCCAATGATTAGTGTTTGGATCAGGGACCAGAAAATTTTTGAACGGCCCCTAAATCGAGTTTTCGTTGGTTTTTTTTTTTTTTTTTTTTTTTTTTTTTTCGGAATAAGCACATCATACTGAGTTAAGTAATAGTTCAGATTTGGCTACACTATATGTACACTTCTCCAGATATAAGGCCTACATTTTTTGGAGGAGGGGGGGACTGAAACATGATGGATCTTCTGATCCAAAATTGGATCAGGGGCCACAAAATTTTGAATGGCACCTAACTCGAGTTTTCATATTTTTCTACGGAATATGCACATCATACTGAGTTAAGTGATAGTTTGGGTTTGGCTATACTATATGTACTTCTCCGAGTACAAGGAAATTTTTGACTGAATTATATTGGATCTTTTGATCCAATAAAGAGAAATTACTGCAGAACATTGGAGTTCCAGAGACTTTTAGCTGTCTTCGCCAGAGCTTTTGCTAATAATGAATTGAAAACACGTAACTAGATTTAGGATACTTTCGTATTGATACCACTTTGGTAATTCATGTGCGAGAAAATAAAACAATTTAGTTGTCCAGATTGTAATTAATTCACTCTTCTTAACGGAGAATAAAGCAAGACGAAAAGGAGTGAGTGAAAGAACTTGTTATATTTTACTTATAAGAAATATTCCGAAGTGCAACATGTAAATTATATAGCCACGAAAAATCTCTATAGAAAGCTAGCGTGTGTCATTTTTATCCTTTATATATTTACATACATAGCCACTTCCTGTATGACAGAAAATGTTAAACAATCCTGAAGTATTTAGACTATAGTGTGTGTAGTATAGATTAAATACTCGATGTCGAAAGAAAGAACTAAATAATAATAATAATAATAAGTAATTTTAGATAATTAGTTCAGAATATGACCCAACTTTTGAAGTTGATCATCCAATGAATCTATGTTAATGAAAATAAAAGTAATCATCTTCGTGGTCAGATAGCGGCCGAACGGCTAAACCAATTGATATGAAATTTTGAATATAGTATCCAGTGTTGAATCCAGGAATGTTCAGGGGGGGGGGGGGCGGAGATAACACCGCCTAGAATACATATGCGCCTCCTAGAATATCTATACACAAGCATTGAAATATTTGCTTTCTTTCTGTTTATTTTTTTCGGAAATAAAAGAGTCTTAAAAGCGAAGGCTTTTTTTTTTTTTTTTTTTTTTTTAATAAGAAAATTAGTTTCTTCTTTTGCTCAACCTAATTGTTCCAATTAACAAACCGCGTTCTCGTATAAAGTCGAAGTTAAATAACTTGATACAGACGCACACAAACGCTTTCCAACGTTAGCAAGGTGTTTACTGAAACTCCACAGTGAAATTTCGTGACTTTTTCATGACCTTTTCTTTACCAAACCATAAAATGTCGTAACATTCTCAAGAGTGAATTTGGGTGCGAATTAGGCCGAATTTTCATCCATGCGATAGAAGCGAGCTTTGCTTGCGATTTGGTAGCGTCTAGAGCGGACCACAGATACTTTTGGTGGTGAATTTTGATGTTTCATAGAACAATAGTTTCCAGTCTGTACTTATATTTGTAGATTTTTAAAAAAAAATTGACCCAAAAGCTAAATTTCTTGACTTTCATGACCGTTTTCTGATTCCGTGACTTTTTCATGGTTTTCGTGACTGATAGACACCCTGGTTATCTACGGAAAATGGCAATATGTTGATCTTTTTTGTAAATGTAGCACGAAGAGAGGAAAGAGAGCTAGGATTGGCATGAAATGTTGATATAAAAAGGTTCGGAGGTGAAGCACTATAGTAAGAACTTAGTAAACAAAATAAAACAGCCCTGAACAAGGTTCAAATTAGCCTTCATCCTCCTGACTCAGTCTTCACATACGTATTCCGTAAGTTTCGAGAAGTGCTGTTTTAGGAGCCTTTTTAAACTGTTGGGAGCCAAGGAAGAAGGCAAAAAGTCGAAATTGAGTGTCTCTCACATGAAGGTGTAATGTGAGGGATTTCCACACTGGTTTTTAAAGAAAGGTTTCTGTGTTTTGTAATTTTTATGCACTCCGGTATTCGCCTAGTGGGACTAAGGAAATTCTTTAGAAAAATTTGAGTTACAATGGCCTTGCTGGACCAAATCCGGAAGTTTTTTTTTTTTTTTAAATGTACTCCTTAAATTTTTATTGCTCCCCCCTTGTACGAAAGTCTGAATTCAACACTGATATTATCTTGAGCAGATCTTTTGTCGTGTCACTTTAATTAATATGCGTATTGTAAGGAATTATTGGCGGGAGTTCAAAATTTCACCCCGCAACAATAGATTCATTATTTACTACATTTAAGTATCTGTTTTTCATAATTATACACCGTAAAAAAATTTCCACTGTTTTTAATGTAGACTTTCAACGTAAACGACACAATCCCAATAAGGAAACGGACTAACTTAGAGTAATATCAGAATAGACTTAAAACAGCGGAGGGAGAGGAAATCAAGTGAAATCAGCGGTTAGACAACGTGTGAATATATTGAGCATTTAGGTCGAGCTGGGTCTCATCATTCCATTTCAATTGGAATATACATCCTAAGGTAGAAGGAGAGAGTTCAAATGGTTCTCATTAATCTGTTTTCCCGTGCGAAGAAATGGCTTCAACTACTATCATATACAAATGAAAAAAGACGAACGTCATTGTGATCTGTCTGAGACACACTTATCAAATATTTAACATTTTTCGAGCCAAACCCCAAAATATTAGTGAAAAGACGAAACAACTGATTTAGACTTATTTTTATACGCCAAATCCTCTGTAGGTTCGAGTTCAATAATACACAAAGAATGACAAAGTGCATGACTGGACCGGGATTCGAACCTGGGATTTTCGGCGTACTGTGTCTGTGTTAATCACTACTCGATCCAATCCGCTCATAGTCTTCCACAGGGGCGGAAGAGGAAGTATAAATAAAACCCATCCCCAAGTTTGGAGCCCTTTAAAGTAGCAGTATGACAACCCAGCGCCCCCCCCCCAGAAGTCTATCCTGGATCCGCCCCTGGTCTTCTACTCAGACCACGTGGTTTGAACCACAACCTAGCTGTTGTGCTTGGACAAATCTAGTGTTTATTCTTATGTTCAGAACACCACTAACAGTTGTATTATCGTATTATTGAAAGGTTGAAGCAACTAATGTTGTTTAGCCATGAATCTTTTGGCCGTTTTAGTATTAATATCTTAAAGATATCTTACGTGTTGCTAACTACAGGTTTCTTCATTATTTTGATAGTTATCTGTATATACGTATCGTATAAATTGTTTACTCACAAAATACTAAATTTTGGTGCACGAGAATTTTCATATTACTTATCTCCTAACAAGGGGTGTATGCGAACCGTGACAGCTAGATCTTTATAAAAATTGGTACTTTGACTAATTGTGGATCGCTAATCATCGTGGTGATAGTCACCCGGTGCTCAAAATGCCTTGTTTACCCACTACGTATAATACATATACCAAGCAGTGACCGAATGAGGCTGTGCCGAGTTATACCCAAAAACATCGGAAAAAGGCAGAAAATGAGGAATGTATGCAAGTAAGCTGATACCTACGGGAGTGGGACGCGTGACCAAGGACACGGCAGTAGTCAAACAATGTTGCCATCCTAATACAAATTTAGTTTTTTTTTTTTAAAGATAGAACGTATACTATTTTATGGTATTAAAACAATTGGCATAAAACGTGAAAGAAAATAACCAAAAGATGGATTATCATTGTTGCCAAATAAGGGAGATATGAGGCTCCGAAGTTTTAAATTAGGGGTTCGTACAGAGAAATGAATAATGTACAACAAGAAGACTGCAGAAGGACCAAATGTACAGTATAGAGTAAACTACAGCATGCACAGCATCCAGTGACTAACGGGCTTGATACAGGATTCACCCAAAAAGGGTACATGGTACAGTTGTCGTACAAAAAATGAGTTCCATGAGACATTATGTGGAAATGTGAACAATAAGCCTTCCTGTAGCGCAGCAACTCCAATTGCGTTTGTGTGGAATCGATGTCTCGAACTGTTCCGGAGAGTTGTAAAACGAACTAAGGTGGGGTTGCAACACTGTATAAAATCCTGCATGCCTTTCGAACCACAGAAACGAAGGCGTAGCACCTGAAATAAGTACAGAAAACATGTGACACGAAAGGTAACAAATCTGTTAGAAGGAAGTACCTCAAAATCGATTCGCAGAAATTAATGAACTGTGATAGTTGTCAGTCGAGAGTATAGGAAACGTATAGTTAGCATGTGAGACAACGATGAAGATAAAACACAATGCATTCAGGTTACCAGTAATATATAGGTGCAAAATATTTTAACATAATACATCAATACATACAACAGAAAAGCCACAGATAGTATGGCAAAATACGTACATTTGTGGCTCTAGCCACACACTTGACATGGCGTATTAAGCCCGTTAGTCACTGGATGCTGTGATTTACTCCCTAATGTATATATGATCCTTCTGCAGTCTTGCTGTTGTTATACATTTGTTAGTTCCATTGTACAGACCCCACAATTTCTCAACTGCAGAGCCTCATATGTCCCATATTTGGCAATATAACCCATTTTTTGCTTATATTCTTTCACTTTTTATGTCAATTGTTTTAATGCCATAAAATGATGTATGTTCTATAGGAAAAGCTATAAGTTTGTGTTGGGATGGCAACTGCTTGCGTGACGCTACTGCCGTGTGTCCCTCTCCGGTAGGTATCAGCTTACTTGCATACATTTTTCATTTTCTGCGTTTCTCAGTGTTTTTGGGGTATAATTCGGTACAGCCTCATCCGGTCACTGCTTGGTATATTTGTTATACGTAGCGAGTAAACAAGGCATTTCCGCACTGAATGACTATCACCACGATGATTAGCGATCCACAATTAGTCAGGGTATCAATTTTCATAAATATGTAGCTGTCACGTTTCGCATACGTCCCTTGTAACTTCTCACCCAGACATTGTTTTAAAGTATAAAACTAATACTGAACAGATAAGGCATATAATTAAATATCATTTGCGTTTCCTCTTCATTCGCTAGTCCTTCTTCCTTCTGTTCAACTCGTTGATCAACCCGCTCTATTAGCTTCGATATCATCCATTAAATTTTTACCACTATCAAGTAACGTTACATTCCAATATGGCGCCGAACAGCATGCTTCAGAGCTCCTTTTCTGTTCAGTTTTTCTTGATACTATTTTCCTTTCCCTATTTGGTGAAGTGTTGAGCGAAAGTGCTATTATAGAGTATCATTAACAGGGTAGCGAACTGAACGATATGCATTTGTGAAATTCCCTGACTTTGTCAATATTTCGCTGACCGACGGAACTATAACTAAACATTATTTTCATAAAACTATTAGCAACTGAAATCAAAGAATATGTGTAACTGAAATATCGACCTAAATAAGTAAGGTTTTCAAAGCTCATACCTACCTGTTCATAAATGACAGGAACTAAAATTTATTAAATGAAAACTAGAAGTTCTTAAAATAAATAAATAAAAAAAACACACACAAAAAACGAAGTTGTTCACATGTTCACAGAACGACACTATATATACATATATACTTGCACCCACTATTTAGTACTTTCAAAGACACTATTTGCAATTTAAGTTTCTGCACATACGTAACAAGTACCCTTTTTTTCTGCTTTTGGTTTACTGCTTTTTTAACTCCTCAATTTCCTCAAGAAGATCTGCTTCTCTTTGGGCTTGCTGCAAAATTTGCATAGTCCTCTTCTCCTCTAACTACTTCAATTCCAAAGCAGCTTGCTTTTTCTTCTGGGTCTGCCACGTAGCGAGCAAGAGGGTGCTTCGAAGTTATTCGACTGCTCATCACGGAGATTTCGCAAAGGGAATTTTTCGATTTCTACCGAAGTCTACCGGAACAGTCCGATTGAACAGAAGATCTACCAGCCACAATTGGCGCCTCCGAATTGGTCCTTTGTTCAGCTGGATCAACCATCACTCAGTCGGTATTCAACGTTTGGAGTGACCTAATTCAGCAGGAACGTTTTGATATATTCATTATTGTTTTTATTTAAAATGAGAAGCAATGTAAAACGAATGTAATTAGTAAACGGTGGGAGTAAGATGACTAGTTAACAGTTATAATTACTGGTTTGATTTCAAATATCCTTAAGGAATGGGCTATTTATAGGGCTAGTCCTACAATGTGTGGATAACTTTATCCGCTTAATAAGTTAGAAAGATTTCGCGACAGTAACTCTCACTTTACACACAAGCTACACACTAGTACTGTGATCAGTGGGTGCATCGCGTAATTATATCAGGTTGTGGAGAGATAAGAGGTGCTAGAACTGGCCCATAGAGAGAGAATTTTTATCGGTACCTTTAAAAATGTTTTGAAAGTACTTCAAAAGTAATGATTTGAGCAAATATGTAAACTGGAAGCCTCTTTTAGGCGCGGACCACGACACTCCTGCCCCCTGCTGTCAGAAACCAATAAAAACAAAAGAATATCAGTTGCAATTCGAATACGTAGAATAACGGCATAATCGAGTAAGAACAGCGGAAGGGTGCTACGCGACGTGACGGAGAGGATGTTTTCGGAAGCGCCCATTAGCATGGACCTCGGTGGAATTCGAAATGACTTTGATAGAACCGGATCTATCAGGTGGACAGTTCGATAGAAATCGAAAAATCCTCTAGCTCCCCCTCCCCCTTTGCATTATAAGCATATCTCTAGTTCTATCAAGTAGATTACCTGGTAGAAGCGTTATTAAATACACGTTAGCGATACACAGAGGGAGGACTCTTTTTAGGCTTTTCTTTTCCCAGCAAAAGAAATTTACATTGCAAAAACATTAGATTTTAGACTAAATTTCCCTAACTCTTAGCAGAATTCCCGAACTTCATAATTCCCTGATTTTTCCAGGTTTTCTCGGTTGCTCATCACCATGATTAATGTTATGTGGTAAAAGTTTTCACGGTTTTCTGGTAAGCAATTTATTTCCTATAACCGTTTGGGGACCTTTTTTTACTTTAACCCTATATACGATACCGATATCGCACCGTAGTTTGCTATCCAAAATCAGGGAAATAGGTAACAAGCACAAAATTGTGTGATTATAATTTAGTGCCAAAGTGAACTATCATCTTTCCTTCATGACAGAACGGTTCCGTTTCGATCTCAGTACAGCCAGAGCTCAGTGATGAATGTTTTCTCAAAACCCTGACGTTTTTCTTTAGGTGTCTCTAAGGTTATCATGAACAATCTACTACAAGTTTTTTTTTATTTTTTTTTTATTTATTTACTTATTTATTTATAGGGAAAGTACGAAATGATACACTTCTGTCAGAGGAAGACGTCCATTCTCTATTAAGGCTCCCACCCGTGAGTCCGGCAGAGTTATGGGTTTTCTCGGGGTTCTCCCGTATCCTCCCACTTTCTTCATTCCACCATTTCATTCATTTCCCATCATTACCGTCTCATTTAGCCTAACCGGCATAACCTTTGGGACGTAAAACTCAAAAGATTTCATTTCATTTAATTTTTCCGGCAGAGGTATTCGCAACGGAGTGGCAGGTAAAGAACATGCAGGTGAAGGGTCATCAAATTAAATGCTGAAGTTGGTCTCTCAGCCCAACCCCTTTCTCGATCATGACGGTCCGCTGCATGAAGAGGGCCCTAACATAAAATAGATTACGAGTCCAGTATTCATCCTCCACCCCCCACCCCTCAGGAGTATAGACTGTTCTTGCAACTAACAAGAAGATTTAACCTAATAAATATTATAATCTAAGTGCAGAAATAAAACAATATATATGTTTCAACGTACAAAAATATTTATTAATTGATGTATTACTATTTAAACTTTCTCATCTTTCAAACTTTAACAATACATTAAGTAATATTAAAACACTTCTAAAAGAAAAAAAAATGGTATTTACATAATATCACTCAAGATTCTACATTCTTGGCCTTTATTGTTATATTCTTGAACAATCTGTATTAAATAATAAATGAACATCGTATTATAAAGAAACATATTTGCTTGTCACAATGCAAATAATTTACAGATTTTAAGGTAAATGGTATTAATTTGCATAACCATACTGAAGTAAAAAAAGAGGAAGTAATAAACTGTAGATTAATGTCTACAATTCAGTGTTAATATAACAATACATAGCACTTAGAAATAAAATACTCCTGGAAAAGGTTCACACACCATGAGAAATTCAGTTCCATTTATAAAAAGTTAGTTTTCAAAATAACAAACTATAACATCATTTTTTCTTCATTATGTCACAGAAAATATACAGAACTTGATAATACTGTTGTAATTTAAATGTGGAAAGGACTTTTTGAGTGATTTCGTACGCTATGATAGTAACTACAATTGAACTCGTATACGCTAGAAAATGTGTGACAATTGTAAATCCGTGCAAATACTTTCGTAAACTAAGGAATTACAATTTCTTAAAATGTATACATCAATTTGCTGTTGATTAGAAATCGCTTATTAAAATATCAATAAATTATAATAACGTAACAACATAGGGATCCTGTATTATCTAAATAAGGCATTAAAAGCAGAAAATTATTTCGGAAAGATGAATATCATCTTTTAAATGATACAATATATCCTTTGGTTTAGTGTGTATAATATTATGGAAATAAAAATGAATATTCCACTGATATTTTTAAAGGTTTATAATCTTATCGTAAGTACCAACTTACAGAATGCTGGCTAGCCAAGTTTCTTGAACAAAGCAATACTCCTAATCACAAGACAAACTAATAAAGCACAAAGAGTGCTCAAAGTTTTACAACACATATACAATCTGGCACATTTATTAAAATCAACTAGCACTCTTTTATTATGTACCCTGGGAATCCTAATAGTTTGTTCCTCGTTAGTATAATTTCAGCAACTAATTCTGTTGCCTTGGACACCCAGATACTAATAAAGACCTTCGGCTTCACAAATATTTTTATATTTTATTCAGTTTAGTTCTTCTTTTCAACAAGAAATCAGGAATAAATTTTTGAAATGTTGGTGATCACTACACATGAAGTCACAATTAGCAGTCCCAATACAAAAATAATCTAATATGTTACTATTTTCAAATGTTTCCATTTCCATCTGTTACACCGTAAGGTGTAATTTATATGCCTGCAGACAAGTCCAAGCAGCCTGTATTAAAAGTTTAATTGTACCAAACTTTTTAAAAAATATATTTTAGTAGTTACAGCACATATTGTAACTAAAGCAGCACTGACATGGTCCGAGATTGCACGTATTGAAAAAAAAAAAAAAATGAAATCTTTGAGTTTTACGTCCCACAGTTATGCCGGTTAGGCTAAGGGAGACGGTGATAATGTGAAATGAATGAAATGGTGGAATGAAGTGGAAGGAAACGAGATAACCCCGAGGAAATTCACGCACATGGTTTTTGTCCACCACAAAGTTCATTTGGGCGGGAGCTGGGATTGAACCCGGGATCCCATGCACCAGAGGTGAACGCTCTACCAATGATGCCCGTATTGGAGTGATAGATTGAAACAATTAAATTGATGTAAGATTCTGGTACTGGGATTGGTACATTTTACTTTAAACTATTATACATATAGAAAACCCTAACAAAGCATTTAAAGTGTAAAGGAAATTTGTTTAGAATTATGAAAATGTATTAAAAGTGAGAATAAAACTCTGCTACTTAGCTGTCCACCATATTTCTAGGAACCAATATATCATCTCATACAACTGAAAATATTTCACTTCACTTCAAATCTTTCTTCTTCTTCTTTTTTAACCATACAGAAATTGCATCAACTTACACAAACCTGTCCCATGGAACATAATAGATGAATGTTACTTAATATTCACAAGTATGTACACTGCAGAAAATAAGATTTCCATAAGGGATCTTTCATAAGGAACCCATATGGAAAAGATTTCCCTACGACCAGTTCTTTGTAATGTTGTTTAAACTGGTCAGGAATGTAATGAGATCAGATTAATAAGTTTCCATATAATAACAAGATGCAATCATTTAAAACGTTGTTGAGGTTCGCTACCTTTGAGTGATTATTTCCAACCAGAGAAAGTCTATCATAATATCTGTATCTGAGAGCATGAATTGCGTAAGTCACAAATCCTTGTTTTCCAGAAAAGGGGAAAAACACTTAAGCCCTAACTACATATTGGACATACCACATTATTCACTTGGTTAATTACGTCATCAACTCGTATACAACAAAACACAACCAACCATTCGTTGCACACTTCCGAAAGATATACAAAACTCGTTTTACCTCATTTTTGCCGAAATTGGACTTACGCAGTTCATGCTCTCAGGTACAGATATATTGATTTTACGATAACTTAGGTAATAAAAAACTTCTTAGTTTTCATTTGGAAGCTTCCAGTAACCTAGTATCAGAATTGGAACCACCTTCTACTAGGACCAAACTAGTCTCCATCGCTCTCTGTATTATCTTGATACGAATCCAAAGTCACAAGTTCACCATGTTTTCGGATCAGTCTATAAAAGTTAGGGTATTTCTGTAAATTAACGCGGCATCCAACAATCAATTTCACAATAAGCATTTTCATCAGATTGATTTTCTGAAGCTTCTTCATCACAGTATCTTGTGCCCTGTGAAGAGAAAATAAAATACCAATTCTTATGGAAATGTACTGATTCATCGTACAATAAATGAATAAATAAACTAGCTACTTTAGATGGTACAGATAATTAGATAAATACTGCAAAGAAGGAGGAAAACTCAGAATGGATTTATTTAAATAAAAATCGTTGATTTAAATCAAATTCCTCAATAAATTAATTTGAAGTGAAAATAAGTAAAATCCCGTTTTTGTTCTGTTATTTCAATTATGGAAGATAATCATAATGCAATGAGACTCAAATGTATGTACAACACAGTATGCAAACGAGTGTTTCATACAAAGAATGATTAGGAAAAATTCCGTTTTTAACGGGTAACGGGACAATCCTGCTTTCTTCTCTTCGTAACATAGGGTTTGTAAATCGTTAACTGTTCCACCAGGGAAATCACCATCGACATTTAAGACGAAACTTCTTTTGTGTGTGCGTCTTGTTTGTTTGTTTTCAGATAATGGGCTCCGATCCCTTCTCCGAAACTTAAAAATTTTGTAGATTTTATAACTTTAGGCGAAAGGTTTCGTGCCGCAAGCTACTTCTGGATAGCCCGATTTAATTTTTTTTTTAAGTTCCTGCCAAATATCAATAACTTTTGTGAAAGAAAAAAAAAGTGTGTTGAAAAATGTTGTTGTACCCTTTCCTTAATGCTTAAGAAACATTGTTTGGGACTGAAGTAGGTTAACGATTGGGAATTAATTCAAAATTCAACCACAATACTTTTACTTAAATGGCATAATTAACATTTAATACTAATTCCCTTTTTTTTTTTTTTCAGTTCACTATTTGTATTATACGACGAGAAAGATGTGATTTACGTGAAAAAATTCAACAAAAGTGATTTCTTTAAAAAAAAAAAAAAAAAAAAAAATTCAACCCTGAAATACATACTGACTGACTACTATCCCAGACTATCTTTCATGTCAAAAACATTTGTAGAAATTAAATAGAACTAATAATGATTCCATTTACTTACGTCATGTCGCTTTCTAATACGTCACGTTTGGTCACTTCATTCTCTGGTAATGTTTTGTTGAATTCTGCATTTCGCCTTCGCAACTCCTGAGCTTTTACAATAAGCGTACTTTTCAGCTGGTCACGCACTGCTATTTCTGATAATATTTCTCCATTTAATTCAACCTGTTGCTTTAGAAGATCTGCTATTCTCCTATTAACAAAGTATTTAATACAAATAATTAGACACAAAAATACTTCCTTCAATCCTTTCTAATATTTAGCTATTTATGAAATATAATTATTATTATTATTAAACACAATATTTTTATCCCAAATAATATTTCCATTTTCTTGTGGGTAAAACATGTATATTTCCAATGAGTTAGCTACATATTAACGTCAAATGGATATTTCACTAATATTTTATTTGAATTTCAGGAAAATCTATATATTAATAGCGATGTATGTGAACAAAAAACTTCAGATCCAAATTGAAAGTGACTATGTTTGTGACTCTTAATCTCTTGAACCACCCGACCGATCTCGATCAAATTTTTGACGTAGATGTTGTTCTGATCTGGGAATGTTTTAGCTATTCGCTTTGACAGTAGAACTTAGGGGAGAGGGAATTATAAAATATAAATAAAACTTAATAACTCTTGAACCAAACGACTAATCTTGATCAAATTTTCAACATAGATGACGCTCATGCGTGCGATGGATTTTATCATTTCATTTTGACGGAACAACGTAGGAGATGAGAAGGAGGGGAGATATACAAAAATCAATAAATATAAAAATAAAAGTGACCATGTTCGTGAGTTAATATCTCTTGAACCACCCGATCGATCTCAATCAAATTTTCAACATAGATGAAGTTCGAACCTGAGAAGTTTTTTATTATTTCATTTTGACGATAGGGCTTAGGGGAGGGTAAATATATGAAAATGAATAAAACTTAATAACTTAAACCACCCGACCGATCTCGATCACACTTTCAACATAGATAAGGTTCGAACCTGGGATGTTTTCATCATTTTACTTTGACGGCACAATGTAGGGGAGGGGAAGGAGGGACATATACGTAAAAAAATAAAATAAAATAAAAAATAAAATAAAAGTGACTGTCTTTGTGACTTCATAACGCTTAAACGACCGAACTGATCTTAATCAAATTATCACCATAGATGAAGTTCGGACCTGGGGTGGTTTTTATCATATCTCTTTGACGGTAGAACTTAGGATAGAAGGGGAGGGGATATATATATATATATATATATATATATATATATAACAAGAAATAAAACTTAGTAACTCCTGAACCACCTGACCGATCTCGATCAAATTTTCAACATAGATGACGTTCTAGCCTTGAAAGTTTTATTTTTATTATTTATTTATTTTCATTTTGACGGTAGAATCTAGGGGATTACTATTTTTCCTTAATTTAACCCAGCGAAATCGGGGTGCGTCTTTGATTCGATGACATCTTAAATTCGAGTAATTATCGAGAAATTCTTAATTTTATTTGTAATATTCGTAATACAATTGGGATAGAGTTTCTTAATGCAAATAAAACTAAATTTAGAAAGAAAGATAAATTAAAAAGCCAGCACTCACAGCAAACCAAAGTATTCCTTTAAGTAGCGCTTTCAGAAAACCCAGTTTTCATCTTTAGCTCAAGACAGCTCGAAGTGAATTTAAAACATGGAAAAGATATACGGATGGGTAAAAAATAGTTAAAAAGAAATAAAAAAATGTGAAAAAAACAACTTCTTGTCACAAAAAGTTCGACAGGTTAGGCCCATATGTTTCACAGTTTTTTTTTCTTTTTAACCTTTTTTTTTTTTTTTTTTTTGCCCATCTATACTTCTGCTATCCGATAGCAATGTCGTTATTTAACTAGCTTATATGTGGGCGTAGTTACTAATGATCAAATTGTTTACCCACTAAAATGCATATATTTGAGGAAATTCTTCTAAATTATGTGAATTTACATTATTTTAGTATTGACGTATTCTAGATATTCAATTTTGTTAATTGAAACTTCGATGATTATTAAAACTTGGCGGATTATATTCATAGTTTTGTATATGTTTACATTTTCAAATGTTTTAATATAACGCTGCCATGGAAACAGGCGTGTGAACCCCTGATTTGCTGAACATCTGGAATTGAAACTAGGTATAGTGCCTTAGTCTATATACAACCACTTGCTCACAAAGGGATGCCGGCTCCGTTTGAAGTTTCTTTTCATACTGTCCTGTTTGGTTTTCCCCTCCCTTGAAAACTAACTGATAGGAAATAAACTGAACCCAAACTGTTGCCACATCTTTGTCAATGATCTTTTTTTCTTTGATAGAACCTCCCCCCACAATGCACCTTTCTTTCCAACAGAATGCACGTTCGAGTCTAAACAACACATACAAGTTGACAGGGATAAATTAACAGCGATCAGGAAGAAAGTGCAAGCCAACCTGAAACAAGCATATATCAAACAAAAGAAGTTTTACGACAAACGCCACAAACAAACATCTTACAAACCAGGAGATCTTGTTTTAGTATATTTCCCTTCAAGAAAGCATGGTCTACCCGAACATTTTACCACTCTCACTACGAAGGGCCGGCAGAAACAAAACAGAAGCTTAATCCAAATTTGTTCCGCGTGGAACTACCTCCTAAATTCAGGAACAGGACACAGGATATTTCGATGGACCGTTTAAAGCCACTTTATACGGACCAAACAGAGGGAATATCAATTTAAGAAGACACAGGCACAAATAGAAGAAGAATACCACAAAATTACAAGTACTTACCAGCAGCAGACAATGGAACACGAGCAGAAGAAACCAAGGAAAAAAAAAAAAAAAAGATACCAATAGAAGAACTGCACTAACAACCATAAAATCGCATTTTCTTACTTTACATATACAATTCATTTCATTCTGTTTTTAACTTCGTTACATCAGTATTTCCGCTGAGATACCAATCTACGAACTCAATACTTTTTTTCTTTCTTTTTTAGTTCCAAAAGTCATTAATCCATGCAAAGTCGAAATACAATACTCTCTTGTTTCCAACAATGCTTCTTCAATACAAATTATATGATTGCTTATTACGTCACTTTTCTTTTCTTATACAGAATGTTCATAAAATCAGGCTTCTGACAACCTTATACAGAGTGACCAAAAATTCACGTTCGCTACTTCTTTTATTAAAGAAAATTTTCAAGATTTCAATTCCAATTAATTTTCTTTCCTTAATTTTTATCATAATAATTTATTTGTGCTTCATCTTTTATAAGTCCGTTATAAAACAAAAATTTAACAAATCGTCTACAAATATCATTACCCTGGAAAGACTTAACTCACCGGCGCCTACTACTGAAGTCGAAATTCAAATGATACAGACTACAAATACCGGATGTGATGTCAACATGGATACCGACTTCAATAAACAACGAACTCGACCAATACTAACCATTAATGAACTGGTATATATTTATTAACTACAGTTATGACAGTTTCTGCCCACTCTGAGGGAACTAATAGTGACTGCTTAGATGGGACAGAAACATAGTGTTATTACCATTACACATATATATCACAACAAACAAGTTTCTTTTAGTGATTTTACAATGTATTATAGTGTTTTACACTATTTTCAAGTGTATCAGTGTTACAGTGCAACTATCATAACTTCTATTCATGACAAATATATTTCTTTCTTAAAAATAATCTTGCCGATTATTTTCTTTCCAGTGTGGGGGATATAAGGATCCCCACATCACAACACAAGCACATGTACAACGACACGTGCCATTATTTTCAAAAGCAGACGTTACACTAAAGAGAAAGACACGAAGGAAACCGAAAGGAGACGGATCACACGAAAGGATCCGAAGGAGGACGAACCACCCGAAGAGGACAAATAAAAGAGGGACCGCAGAGGAACCTGGTATCAGTCTGAACACTGATCGACTAACTGCTCCGAGGTCGCACTGGACTAGGGGTACACCTTTCCTAAGCACTATGTCGCACTGGACTCGGCATCCTAACTACAACTAAAACCTCGTGAGGCTGCCATGAGCTGAGGGGGTTATCCACAAATCTCACCTACAACCTTGCAAGGTCCTTCTACCATGAGCGGAAGGAGCACCCTGCAGAACACCAAAACTCCTTCATCTGCTCAATTAGGAGAAAGACACACTATTAATTACTCTTTGTAAATTAAAGACATTGTATTTAGGAATTTTATAATAAAATTGGTGAAGGGGAAAAGACAAACCCGGACCATTATTTGACTCTACCTATAAAAAGATTTCAATATACAATTACTAAATAATCAACACACAAACTCTTCTATGTGGTAGCTCAGTGGTAGAGTGCACACCTCTAGTGTTTGGGTTTTCTCGGCGTTCATTCTAGCATTATCATCGATTTCATCATCATCATTATCTCCCGTAACCTCGGTGCATAATTGTGGAATCATTTATAAACAAAATAATAATAATAAATTATTATTATTATTATTCCTCCATGACAACTCTTTATAAGATAGGCTATGTTATATCTACTCTAATAATTCTTACTAATAGGCAGTCCGGACAAAAATTTTTGAAGTGCGTATTTTATTGCTTAATAAGCCGTTACATCACAAGGGCACGGATCAGAGCGTCGATTTTCTGTGCCATGCTCTCAATGTGGAAGAGGATGATGTTCAAGTCCAATCGGGCTCATTTCTTGAACAACTGGTCCCGCAGAGCGGCCAACGGAAGAAGATGTATGTCTCCTCTTCAGACTTCGCTCCAACATGTCCCATTGATAACGTTGAGATCAGGCGAAGTCGCGGGTCAGGTTAGATGTGGGATGTTCAGCATACCATTCCCGCACAATCCTGGCTCGTTGAACAGTGTAGTCGTCGTCTTGATACGGGGGGCAACACCTCATTATTCAGAATGGACACACAATCCGCAGCCTTCATATTGTTGGGCACCTGTATCAAGGGACCCATACCAGTATTCGAAATACACCCACACAACAAGACACTATCTCTTCTTCTGTACAGCCCTTTGCACAGACTCAGTTTTCTGGAGTGGCTGACATTGGAATCGAGGCAGAACCAGGATTCTATTGACCAGAGGATGCGTCACCATTGGTTTCTAGTCCAGTAACGAAATGAAATAGTACTACATCAGCATGCACGTCTTACCAGCCGCATACGGTCACAAACAACACACAATACATTCACAGTATCACAAGCATATTGCTATACCAAGCCACTTTCCACAAGTCCTCTAGAATAGCCACACTTCGTAATATTTTGTCCGGGGTGCTTGTAACATACATGATATTTCTACAACAAAGGTGTTTCGAATTTTCGCTGTGCACCAAAATATAAAGGTGATTTAATGGAAAATGAAAATTAAAAAAAAAGAAGCGAAAATAAAAGAACGAAAATTTTCTCAAAAACTGCTCTAAATAAATATTTCATTAACACCCTATTGTTATGCATTTGTCCACATAAAGAATTCTCATTTGTGTACACAACACCTATATGATCAGTGAAAATTAACTTTATTATCCAGCACTACAAAACAATATCAGGCTCCAACAGCTATTCTTATACTGTATTCAAATTCATTTCTAACTAAACTCTTTGTTTTCGGAGTTTGTAATCAACTAGCATTAAACATCACAGAACATTCTTTTGCACAAACTTTTTAACAAATTGCTAAAGACCTGTTAACTGTATCATAATAAGAACTTTGACTTCTTCCTTCTCTCAACACGTATAATTAAGCACAATTAATTTTTCTCCCAACATTTCAGAAAAGACATTTTACTGATATGCGTTTGTTTTGTTCCGTCGATATCTCGTAAATGGTTCTCAAGACTATGGTATAATCCATTTCTTTCCGAAGACGACAGAAAGAATATTCTATTGATAGGGGCTACTTACGTTCTAATAAAGTTTCCCATAAGTACCTATAATGATAATTTTGTTTATATTTAAGCTAAGAATGACATAATTTAATTTAACAGATGGGAAAGAGAAAGTTTAGTGTGGTGGCCAATACCTTCTATTAGTGTGAAAGGTACAGTTTCTAGTATTTTCTGTCGAGCAGTATATCATTTGCTAATAAATAGCTAGTAGTTGCATCTGACAATTGCAGATAATTGTTTAACTAGCTACTCAATGTCAAATCAAGCCATTGTCTCTGACTGACTTCTGACGCAAAAGGTACAGTTTGGATTTGTATTCTAAGTTTAATCCCTTTCAGTAGCAAACCTATATGAGATGTAGACCTATTGATTAACGTGGAATCAGAACCACATGAGCTCCCGCCGGGAAGTGAGAGGAAACGGGAGTACCCCGAGAAAATGCATGAGCACGATGCTGTCCACCACAAACGGCCGGGGATTGAATCAGGGATCCCCGCACCAGAGGTAAGCGCTCTACCACTGAGCCACCATGCCCCCACCTCCCATCTGGAATCGAACTTGTTCTGACGTAAATTGTAAGATGCGTTATTTGCAGTGCCAGTAGCCAATGGCGGACATCTTTTATTTCGACGGCGTCACATTACAAATGCACTGCTGATACTGTTGCAGATGAAACAAGAAAATGGCGCCAGTCATGTTATTATCTACAAACTTACGAAAGCAGTTTTTTTGTTATGATCAATATCCGTTATGATTGTCATACATGGGGCATGGTAGTTCAGTGGTAGAGTCCTTACCTTTGATGCGAGGGGTCCTTGGTTCGATTTCAGCTAGATTCACATTCCATTAATTCCTTAATTGAAAATATTATTATTATTATTATTATTATTATTATTATTATTATTATTATTATTATTATTATTATTATTATTATTATTATTATTATTATTTCATTTCAGTAGCCAACGCCTCCTGCGATTTCTCGTTATTATTTTGCATTTAGGATTCCATGTATCTAAGTGTTTCTATACAAGTACCAGTTGAGAATGCTCCAATAGCATTGCCGAGACGAACTTAAAAAGAATTAATTTTTCGAAATTTATATGAAATTGTATATTAAATTTATTTGATTAAATTCAATAGGTAATACGCTTACATATTTGAAACCTGTGTATTAGAGGATGTATTGGATTAGCTATATTGACCTGCTACTTTTTATCATCATACACTGAAAATGCAGATATAATTAGTGGCCACCTGTTACTATTTAGTACCAAAATGTTAATCATTCTCTTAGGTATTGATCAGCACCAATATCATTTCTCCGTGACTTAGGTTCCCGAAATAATAATAATTTTTTACTGCATACTGGAAATTACAGACAGAACTGCCCACTTACAATATCCATACAAATAACAAGCAAATAACAAAAATAAACATAATACATTATAAAATACAAACGATACATGCACAGAAAAGGAAAAAATCATGCATAAAATAAACATGCTGTTATATAAAAGAAAATAATACCCTCAGCTGATAATGAAATGATTATATAACTGTCTTTATATATTACTAAAATTATGATCAAAAATGTCAATAACACTGGCAAAATCATTGGCTACTGATAAAATTTTATACAAAGGAACACCATTGAGAAACTGAATGGGTTTAAATATTTTCGGATTTCTTATATGATAACTGGTTGTATACAGAGTTATTATTGATAACAAATTCAAATTACCGTGAAGAGTTGAATGTAGCATTTTAGGATCCAAAATAATCCTTCTTTCAGACAACCTTAACATACCTAAGAACATCCTAACTTCATCCAAAGACATACCTTCATAACACTTAAACTTCCAGCGTAGCCAAGCAAGAAAAAGATTTTGAATTGTCTCGAAAGTAGTAGATATATAATCTATATTTTTATGCCATATGATGAACAATATTCAAGATGACTTCTAACATTAGAATAATAAGAATAAGGCATGTTTTAACAGACTTAAAATCTTTGGACATCCATTTAAGAATTCCAAGATTCCTTCTCGCTTTGGAAGTTATATTCTCAAGAAGAAGATGATGATGATGATTGATGATGGTGATGATGATGATGTTGATATTGTAATAATAATAATAATAATAATAATAATAATAATAATAATAATAATAATAATAATAATAATAATAATAATAATAATAATAATAATAATAATAATAATGTTTGAAGTATGTTTATGGAAGCAAAGAGCATTACAGCCAGAGGTGCTCCTAAGAAAAAAAAGTTTTTACAAGCATACGGCGCATGCAAATAGAATTAACAACAAACAACTGATTATACAAAAATAGATGAAATGGATAAAATATTAGTTCAGAAAAATAACATAAAAACATGCAGTATTTGTTACAAACAGGAAAATACAAAAATAACCATAGTAATAAAAAGCATAATTAACATGCATATAAAAAAGGTATACCATATAGGATAAGTATACAATGTAAAATTCAAAAATAGATTATTATTAACCATATAGTTGTAACAGTTTACAAAATATTAAAGGAGAGAAAAAGTTCAAGAAGACACTATGTAACTGTTAATACAGTATGAAAATAAATATTTCTAAGTTAAACACTTAAGGTAAAATACACTGATTCGTAAGGCCAGTAATAATGACGAAAATAAAATAAGCATAAAAAAACTCATATGACAAATAAAAAATCCATGAGCAAGTTAAAAAAAAATAAAAATGCAGTATACATAGTAAAGAAGGAATTAAGCATAGAAGAAAAGAAAAGGATAGGAAAATGAAGACGAGAGAACAATAAAAAACCTAACAAAACATAAAAGAATCTATGAAATGGCACCTTATAAACTTTACAAAATGACCTCCAGAAATATAATAAAAATAAGAAACAAACATGTGTATCTGTTCAGGATTAAAGAGGTTCTTACAATTTGATTAATAAAAATACAATATATACATATAAAACAAATCCATCCAGTATTTAGAAAAACACAAAACAAAATTAAGAGAATCAGTTGCAAGCCTAAAACTACTACGACATTTCATAGTTTATTTAAAAAATAATTCACGCACCTTCTTCAAATTCTTATGAAACAAATCAAGAACCGGATAAAAGTTATTAGCTGTTTCTATACTTTTATATATAGAAGACCTAATTAGATATTTTCTAATAAACGGAACAAATTTCCTAATATTTCTGTGAGGAATTTTTAAGGAGAAAAAGTTCTCCAGAACAAAATCTCCATACAGAATTACGTGAAACAATTTCAAGTCAAAGAGCTGACGCCTGTCAGGCAGAGGGATAAGATTAAGATCCGTTCTTATGTCTGACAAGCTCGCCTCTCCTTTTTCTTTTAACTTTCATTTTAACCAGGGTAGGAATGAATTTTGAACTGATTCAATTGAAGAACTAAAATATTTTGCTTCACTGTTCCAAATTACCGTACAATATTCAAGATGAGATCTAACATTGCACATATAGAGAATTTTGCAGGTGTTAATATTTGTAAAATTTCGACATAATTTAATCATTGTTAAATTCCTCCTAGCTTTGGAGAGAACAACCTGAAGATTTTTCTGAAAAAGCAATTTTTCATCTCAGATTACTCCTAAATCTCTAACATGCTTAACGAATTGGGTATGTTGATTTCCTATCCTGTATTTGTAGATGAAAGGGTTAGTTTTCCTCGAAAATGTTATTCCTTGCGTTTTGTTAAAGTTCAGGGGTACGGAAGTCTCTTCGGACCATTTAACTATGATATCTATATTTTTTGCAAAGTATCTTAATTTTGTTTGGACTTAATTTAACTGAAAATTTTAATATCATCAGCATATAACAGATATTTACAAGTTAAATCAACACAAATGTCATTAATATACAGCAAAAACAATAGAGGATCTAGATTAGAACCCATGATTAGATTATTATTATTATTATTATTATTATTATTATTATTATTATTATTATTATTAAGTATTCTGACTTTTGGCAGGTCCTGGGACTAAGGAGTTTTTCTTTTTCTTGATTTTAATTTTGGGCCTGGAAATGTTTCTTCCACGTTTCTCGATTTTCAGCTTCCTCTTTCATCTCCCAATATTTTCTTCTATTTTTCAAATCATCGATCACTTGTTCTTCTTCTTCCTATTCCTCGTTTTTCTTCCAGCTTTCCTTCTATGGCGGTATGAAGAAGACAATTTCTTCGTAAGATGTGTCCAATCCAATTGGCTATCCTAAGAAGGATGGTGGCTACAAGCATCCTCTTCTTTCCTATCCGTTTTAAAACATCTTCGTGTGTTATTCTTTCTGTTCATTTTATCTTCTTCATCTTCTTTAACGCCATATTTCGAAGCTCTAATATTTCTTCTCTAACTTCCGTAATGTCCAAGTCTCTGCACCATACAATCCAATGCTCCATATATAGCACTTGACCAACTTCTTCTTAAGTCCAATATTAAAGGTGCTAGTTAAGAGTGACCTTTTCTTGTTGAATGCTTCTTTAGCTATGGCAATTCTTGACCTGATCTCTTTGGTGCAGTGAGCGTCTTTCGTCAAAATACTTTCCAGACATTTGAAATGATCAACTTTTTCGAGTACTCTTTCTCTCTGACCCGTAAAGGCGCATTTCCTTAAATTTCCCGACATCGGAACTTTTTTGGCCGATATCTCAGGAACAGTAAGAGTGACACGAAAAATTCCATCACTTCTTTTAGATGCTCAATCGAATGGAGGGATCAAAATTGAAAAATTCGCAAATAACAGACTGATACACACACAGAGACATAAATAATTCAGTAACGAAATTTAAAGTCCGTTGATAATTATACTTACTTGTGATATGTTTGAAAAAGGTCGGCAGTCTGGAAATTTTCGCCTGGAGGTACACTCAGAGTACCTAGTAAAAACTGACGCATAACTTGTACTTGTGTTACTCTCTTAAGAATCATTTCTCTTACCAAACGAAGTCCCACAATGTCATCAGTTTCATCGGCCACTTCTTGACTTTTTTCCAAATCTATTTCCTCTGTTTGATCTAGTGGTGGAAAACAAGAAAGAAAAAAATTATGTATATATATCAATTAGAAAATATTACATAACCTATAATTTGCCATAACAATCTAAACACAGTTTCAACTAGGATTTCCGGTGTACAGCTAATCTTTTATTTTACCGTTATTCCTATATATATATATATATAGCTGAAATACCCATTCTTCGCATAGATAAGGTAAAATATCCGTGTAAACAAACAGAACAACGAAAGAAAAAATATCGGTCATTTTCTACTACTTTTTGTACATGTCCCGGTAAACGCCCCCTGTGAAACCCCTAGATCGAATTAAAAAAAAAAAAATACCTCTTGTCCCCAGCCGATGGGGGCTGTATTTGGAAGTCAACGCCTGTGGGAGTATTACCATTCATCTCAGCGACCACGAGAACTATGTATTATACACTAATATCCATCATTTTGGATTATTTTTACATGTCTCTGTATACCTCCCTCTGGTGAACCGAGTCCGCAGCCGAATGGGGTGAATTTGGTGCGATCGGAATTTCATCATTGATCTGAGCGACCGCGAAAACTATGAATTCGACACTAATATTGGTCATTTTCTACTACTTTTACATGTCCCGGTAAACGCTCCCCTGGTTCAGATTTTGAAAAAGCTTCGTCTTGGTCTGGGGCCTGGACCAAGGTACCCGTGACCAAAATTTGGTAACTCTTGGTCTACTCGTCTGGTCCCCAGGCCGCACACAGACAGACACACAAACACACAAACTCTTTATTTTATTTATATTAGATACAGTATATATATATATATATATAGTGAAACACTGACCTAAAATAACGAATACTTCGATTCAAGGGAAAGTTGAAATTTGAAAATTGATACGATTGTAACTTTTCAGGACTAACTCACAGGAAAGTTGCCAAAAGTATATATTTTAATTTTTAGGTGGTCTAAAGGGGGGATGAAGGAATTCCCAATGCTACTGAAATGGGCTTTTTCTTGGACCTATAATCTCATGTTTTAGGTGCTAGGAATTGGAATAATAACTTAAAATTCGGTATACTTGTGCATTTTGGTTAGTGTTATCTAAGTAAATCAGCCAAAATAAAAATTTCCAACTTTACAATAGTTTTATGTGGAACTGAAATATGTTTTCCCTGTTATTTATATGGGATATATTCTACAGCGCAAAATGTTTAGGCCTTTGGGCAGGATTAGAATGAAGTTCGGCATGATTGTAACCTTCTAGGACTAAACCACGGGAAAATTGCCAAAAGTGAACATTTTTAATTTTTAGGGGGCCTAAAGAGGGGATGTAGGAATCTCCCATGTTAATTAAATAGGTATTTTCTTGGGATACAAAATTTTATCTTTTAGGTAGTTAAAATAGAAAAAGAAACATGAAATTCGGTAGAACTGTAGGTTTAAGAAGTGCGAGGTCGTAGGCCAAGTAAACGCGGGGGTCTTGGGGCGAAGCTCCCAGCTGGCCAAATTCAGGAAATGTTAAGAGCAAATGCACGAAATTCACTCTTGATGCAAACGCGAGGGTCTGGGGGGCGGGATCCCCACCTGGCCAAAGGCTAGTTATTATATACAACTCAATACTTTAATTGTACGCCATTTACATTCTATAGTATACAGATGTCATGTACACACATTTCGATTAACAGTGAAGGACCTCCACGCTAAAAATAGCGCGTTATTGTGCTGAAAACTTATTACAAATGTAGGGGAAGTTTTCGCAAATCGCATGGCGACCACAATTGACACACTGACGACATGCGACTTGACGCTGTGCAACTTATTTCTTTAACAACATATAACACTATACAACACTGGATATCTTTCCTGAAAATTATTAGGTGATTCGGGAAGCTTTTTTTTCTTTTTCCTGCTGAATTCCAAAATGATATTAGTTTTTCTGTGTCAGGTCTCAATTTTTGAAGAAAGGAAAAAAAAAAAAAAAAAACGAAAAATGTAACTGAAACTTTCAATTTACTGGAACTAGTTTGGAAAAGTATTTTTAAAAAAAGTTCCCTGATAATAATAATGTTGGTCATATAATAACTTGAAGATGCTCTAGGATGCATATTTAACATAGAAAAGAATATCATCTTGCGTTCGGTTCTTTTGCATTTCTGTTAAGACTTAATTTATAATATTTCGGCCCACGCTGAGACGATGATCGCGAAAGCTCCTACTCCAAACTGGAAGAAACCACTGAGATATTATGTAGTTTTTTAGCCTTGTAATAACTAAACACTACAAGTGTTCACACGAACTATGTCCGTAAATATTTTAGGTTTAAAATATAGTCTTGGGAAAATTTGTCTTGTTTAGATATTATCATTTCTCATTATTTGTTTCACTGTGTCACTTTTCCCTTAGAATGATTTGTTTCTCTCTGTTTACCTATATACAAAATTTATTTTAGTTATGCAAATGATATTCATATCTTTCTTTTACAGGTTTTTCACAAGGTAGCTATAGGTGCTTGTTGAGTGCAGAACACTGTTGCTAGAGGATGTGATGTGTAACTTTTAACAAATTAAATAAAACCCTATTTACAAGGTACAAATTGAGAATAAAATTTATTTTGTTCTTGATATGTTTAATTCTTGATAATACAATTTCATCGGTGGCCTAAATTTCTCTCGTTTACATTAAGTTTAGGATTTCTTGTCCTAATGAAAAGGATTCAAACATATTTCTGTCTACGTCGTTGGAGTATGAGTGTAGGACGTCAATTCTATTGATGACGCATCCTGATTCTTACAAATGCTTTGAAACTTCTGCCATGAAGTTTCCACTCCTCTTACATCCCTGATGTGTTCTTTCACCCTCGTCGAGATGTTCCTTTTTGTCACCCCTATGTAAAACACACACGTACAAGAAGCTGAATAAATTTCAGGTAATGTTAATTTATCCCTATAATAACTTTTATATTCCGAAAAAAAAATTCAAAACTTGTTTCAGATTTCATCGAAAATTGAATTCCAAAAGAGTAGCCAATTTCCGTATTTTTTCAAAACTCCCGAGTAATGTGGTAATGAAACTCACTTGGTGTCCATTTTTGTTTTATTGACCGGATTGATGTATATTTGCGTCATTTTCTTTTTAAATTTTGGGATATGTAGTTATCAAATCCGTTCTTCTTTCCTAGAGTATATGATTTTTAAATGTTATTCCAAACTTTTTTTCCTTCTGTGATGTATCTAAATATCCCCCAAAAAGAAATTCTTCCAAATATTAGCTTTAATGAGATGTGAATGTGCTAAGTATTTATGGACAAACATTCCCGAGGCAATTTGTGGAGGGGCCGCGGTGGCTCAGTGGTAGAGCGTTCACCTCTGGTGCTTGGGGTCCCGGGTTCGATCCCAGCCCCCGCCAAGTGAACTTTGTGGTGGACAAACATCGTGTGCGTGGATTTTCTCGGGGTTCTCCCGTTTCCTCCCACTTTCTTCATTCATTTCTCATAATCACCGTCTCCTTTAGCCTAACCGGCATAACCGTGGGACGTAAAACTCAAAGATTTCATTTCATTTCATTTTGCAATTTGTGGACTGACTATAATATCCGTGCTAAATGCCAAAATGAAAATGCTGAGTAAAAAGTCCCGATTTTACTTCAGAACTGGTAGAACATAGACCCACGCACATTCTTCTGACGATTATTTGAACTGCTTCTGCAGTTAATACTAGATGGCCCGATTTTAACTGAGCAGTGTTTGGTACATAGGCCACATTTTGGCATTAAACCGAACTTTTTCATTTTTGGCACTTAGCACGAATTTTATTTTCAGCCTATATTTTTGTTTCCTGTATACAGACAAGCAGAACTTGTTATTTTTGCGTTGTATGTGAATGTCTAGAAAATTTAGTCCGTCGCTGTTTTTTTTTTTTTTTTTTTTTTTTCCTCAGTGAATTTGATGTTTTTATAAATGTTGAATTCAGAGACTAAATCTGCTAATATGTCTTCCTCTTTGTAAATAACTGAAGAGTCATCAACATAACGGAAATACCTGATGAATTTATACTTCTCTTTTTGTAAAAATCTTCGTTTCATAATGATCCATAACATATTGGCCAAGAAAGGAGGAGGAAGGCGTAACATGTTGCCCATTATTAATTTCTTCCTTTTTGTATATATTACTTTCAAATTGAAAGTAATTATTGTTCAAACAACATTGTAATAATTTAGTAATTTCATAAATTATCAGATTTGAAACTATTTTTCCTTCATTTTTATTCAGTGCATAGGAAGGCAAAATTAATTGAAACAGAATTGTACAATCCGCGGCAAAAAACCTGCAACATAAGCATATAAGATTATTGTGAAATGACGAAGTCTTTTGCTCCAAAATAAGTGTGCACGGGAGGAGGCCGAGGTTTATCCTGGCGTGATTCGTTCCACTTAGACATTATGTTCATTCCCTGTGCTGTTAGGCGTAGTTTCACAATAAACTTACACCCTCATGTTGCAGGTTTTTTGCCGCGGATTGTACATGTCCGTGACGTCCATAGGTGCTAAATCTAGCTGGTTTGCTTTGACGGGAGATTTTATGTCCACTGGAACTTCCAAGATGTTTTTGATTCAATATTTAAATTTTTTAATACTACTAGCTGAACCTGCGCTCTCTACACAGCGCATCATTCACATATGAGCATGAATCTCCTTGTCATTCCTCACAACATATGTACATGTCCCTTTACAGACACAAGTGAAAGACGTCTTGATAAAAATCGGCAAGGGGTAACATAAAGGGGAGATTTATTATTATTATTATTCTCAATATCTCGCACTGTTTGCAAGATTGAATCTGCTTCCAGTTGAAGCTTCTAATTCACGTATCGGTATGATTAGTGTTTTCTTTCTTCTTGCATGCAGTACATAGTAAGCAAATACATTACATACACAATTAATTATGATGTCGGTGATATATGGTGTTCATTGGGCAAAGTACTCCAAACAATAGAGATTCATCTTAGCCTGAAAAAGTGGCTATCCTTCGGTTTTCATTATCATTTGACCACGAAACAAACGCCTGAGAGATATACAACCCCTACATACAGCTATGTTGTCTTGGAATGGATAGCTCATAGGGTATGATGCTTTACTTTTTAAAAACACTTTCAGTGTACTCCTAAAAAAATGCAATAAAATACAACGGCCATGTTTGTTAAATATTCAATTAGAACTGGACAATCTACACAAAATTTGGAATCGACCAGCGAAAACGGCAGGTTTATAGCACTTGTGGTTTTCGAGATCTCACTGTCGAAAGGATTGGAGACAAACATATAAACTTAGCACTTTAATATATAGACTAGCTGAACCTGCGCTCTCAACACAGCGCATCATTCACATATGAGCGTGAATCTACTTGTCATTCCTTACATCTGTACATGTCCCTTTACAGACACAAGTGAAGGACGTCTTGATAAAAATTGGCAAGGGGTATCATGATGTTGACATTTTTTAATTTTTTTTCAATATCACGCACCGTTTGCAAGACTTGAGCGTACTTCCGGTTGGAGTTTCTAATTCATGTATGATCAGTGTTTTCTTTCTTGTTGCATGCAATATGTAATAAGCAAATACATTACATATACAATTAATCATAATGTCAGTGATATATGGTGCTCATTGGGCAAAAACACTCCAAACAATCATGTTAGACTGGAGAAATGGTTATCCTTCAATTTTCATTATCATTTGGGCATGAAACAAACGCTTGAGAGATATACTATTCCCGTATACAATTATGTGGTGTTGGAATGTATAACTCGTAGGATATGTTGATTTACTTTCTTTAAATGTCAACACTTCCACTTTACTCCTAAAAAATGTAATAAACAAATAACGGCCATGTTTTTTAAATGTTTAAGTAGAACTGGATAATTTACACAAAATTTGGAATTGACCAGTGAAAACGGCACGTTTCTAGCACTTATGGTTTTTGAGATATCATTGCCGAAAGGATTGGAGACAAACATATAAACCTAGCATTTTAATATATAGATTAGAAATGAATTTAGACAATTATTTGATGATCTTATAGGAAGTTCCCGCCAAAGTCAATTTGTGAATTTTCGGAAATACGAATATGAACGTCAAAGATAGTGTGTCGATTTGAAGAAAGTAAAATGAAATCTTTGAGTTTTACGACTCACAGTTATGTCGTAGGGCTAAAGGAGACAATGATGATGAGAAATGAATGACACAGTGGAATGAAGAAAGTAGGAGGAAACCGGAGAATTCTGAGAAAATTCATGTACACAGTGTTTATCCACCACAAAGTCCACTTAGCGCGAACTGGGATCGACCCAGGGACCCCAAGCACTAGAGGTGAAAGCTCTACCACTACGCTACCGCGACCCCGCTCAATTTGAAGAGGTTTGGCTGTGGTTGTGTGAATAATCCATTTTATCTCCAAAATTACGTTTGCCTTCCTAATTAATTCGTTTCAGGGATGTGCAGTAAACGTTTTGTTGAGAAAATTAAGAATATTCCCGCTTCACTGGGTGAACAACGAGATGGTATTTTTCAATATTTAGGCCCTGGCCGATGTCTTTCAAAATTTTATTTCCCATTGTTAACATGCTCAGTGTAATATATGTATCTCAATCTTAGCTAATACATAAATTAATAAAATCAGAAGAAGAGATCGAAATCAAACATATACCTTAGATTCTTTTATGTGTTAGTCTTAGTTACTATTTAACAATACTATGTACGAAGAAAATCACGTAAAATATAAAACAAGACTAAAATTAAAAATAATAATAATAATAACTAAGTACCTACACCTATTAATACTTTTCTTTATCCTCTTTTTTACTATAGTATTCAAAATCACTTAGTTTCTACTTACTTTCAAGAAATTTAGACCGTTTCTCTGTGTCTACTTTCAAGAACTTTAGACTGTTTCTCTTACTTTCTACTTACTTTCAAGATATTTAGAACGTTTCTCCCAGTTTCTACCTATTTTTAAGAAATTTGTATCGTTTCCCTTAATTTTTACTTTCTTTCAAGAAATTCTCTTAGTTTCTACTTACTTTTATGAAATTTACACCGTTTCTCTTAGTTTCTACTTAATTTCAAGATACTTAGAACGTTTCTCCTAGTTTCTACATATTTTCAAGAAATTTGTACTGTTTCTCTTAGTTTCTACTTTCTTTCAAGAAATTTTGACCGTTTCTCTTAGTTTCTAACTTACTTTTAAGAAATTTATATTGTTTCTCTTAGTTTCCACTTACTTTAAGAAAATTTGGAACGTTTCTTGTAGTTTCTACTTACTTTCAAGAAATTTACAGTATCTCTTAGTTTCTACTTACTTTCATGAAATTTACACCGTTTCTCTTAGTTTCTACTTACTTTCAAGAAATTTAGACTGTTTCTCTTAGTTTCTACTTACTTTCATGAAATTTACACCGTTTCTCTTAATTTCTACTTACTTTCAAGAAATTTAGACCGTTTCTCTAACTCCAGAGCTCTATTGAAGGTCAGAGTTTTCTTCAATGAGTTTAACTTAGATAGCAGCTCATTTTCAAGCAAGTCACTGTTTCTCTCATCATCACTTTCAACCTCCATTTCAGAATCCAATGGCTGTTCCTCATCCATACTAAAAGATACAAAATACACGAAATTAACTCAAATTGAAATGTCTTGGTTCGTGTAAACTTTATTTGAGGATTATTCGTAGTGGACTATGAATTTACTTATTTATTCTTTATGAACTTCAAGTAAACTAAAACACCTACAGTTGGAGAAAGATACATCCAAACTTTTGTCAAAATCAGACAGATTTTAGGAGAGTTATAGTAGAACAGACCCATAAACAGACAAATTGGGGGTCTTAAGTCAAATGGTAGACCTTCCTACAACTTCAATAAAAATAAAGTTGTGGAGCACAAAAGATAATCATATTGTATTACCTATTAATATTGGCATTCGTATTCTAGTTACTGCTGCAGACGTCCTTCAGCAAGTCAAGTTTATTTAAAGTTTAACAGTCAAGCTATTATCTGTATCGGATATTTGCAACATGAACCAGTTTTAGTACTATTCCTTTTTATGGGGGCACAGTTCTATAAAATTTACGGATGAAACATGAATAACGATTTGGAATGAGGAAAATATCCTCGCTGCGCGTCAAAGAACCGTTATGTGACATTTTTCTCGAAAATCAGTTATGCCATGCAAATAAACCTGAAAGCTGTAATGCAACGTCCCTTATAATGTGATAAGTAAATATCCAATTGTTTTGCCACAACAGTGTAAAAAATAATAGATTGAAATTAAAGCTTCAAGTTCTTATCACATGCGTGTTGACTAATGTATACAAATTCTCTATGTGCTTATAAAGACGCAAAAGGTAAACCGACATGTGCTACGTAAACACAAAATTAATAATATAATATTGTAGAACCAAGCTACACCAATGTCCAGAGTATAATATACGTAGAACCAATTTTATTATATTTTTCAAGCGTTTCCATGTCTATTTGGCAATATTTTAAGTGGTTGGAATAGTTTTTGTTTTATAGCCGTCACCAGGTTATAGAAGTATTTTTTGTGGACACCCTGTATATTTCGTCAATTCAGTAATTATTTTCCGATTTATACTTTATTCTGCGACGCACATAACTTCTTTCTTTGATGGGAACTGCTTTTCTTCCCATGCAACAGGACAAAGGAGTCTTTTATCGTTCACTCATATATATCTAAAACGTTGCTTTGTGGTGAGAATATTTTAGTGAGCGACAAAGGTTCTCAGTGTTTCTTCCTTACACATTAATATGCAAAAACTATGTTCTATAGTTATTTGGAACTGAATCAAGTATAGTTTTCAATCATTTATGGAAATATTGAACACCAGGTGTCTGAGCACAAGAACGACGACAGGCACATCGCTTTACCAGTTCATTATCTAAACGTTTCCACACTCAAGTTATCGCAATGTCTCGTGCGTCGTGGCCAGTGGACTAAAATTAACGTTATTTCTTTTTCTTTTATATTCGATTTGCATGTACATACAGGTGATTTTACCTGAGTGCTTTTGACAGGCGATTAGTGCAGCTCGTATCTCGAACCTCTGAGTTCGAGGAGTGTTACTCCGTATTTTAAGGCAACAACCCCGTACGTCGCATCGGGCGTCGAGCATAATGTTGTGCTAAGGGCCATACGTTATTAGCTAGTCAAGGACCTAGTTATGGCTAGCCCCAATCAGTGAAGTCCCAGGTTCACATACCTAGTGTGTATCAGTTATAAACGCGCCCTCCCAACATTCTCATTCCATTTTGGTGATTGTCTACATTCTCTTGACGGAGACTAACGTTGACTTCTATGGATTTGTTCAGCACTAACAAGCTACTTTGTGGGATCATCCCGATGATGCTCCCACAGTCCTAATCACCCATGTGCATTAACGGTGAGAAAAGTATCTATAGTGAGAACCCAATCGTAATCTTCCACACAGATATATAAAAGTGATAAAGGGCTATAGTGTAGTGAAAAAGCGAAGTCTGATTTTATTAGTAAAAATAATTATACATATTCAGTGTTGAGTGTTGGGATTGTTTCTCTAATACGTTATTTTTTAATAGTATATCAATAAATAAGCATTGTGTCGTTTAATCAAGTGTGTTTTGGTTGTATGTATGAATAGTGTTTGTGTGCGTTGTGGTCAGAATGACCATCTGATCATCCGTGAAGTTTCTTTAATATATAAGCGCAAAGTTGATAGCATTTCTTAAATTCGTTCATACCTCGAAGGTTTTTGATTATACTATTATCTTCAAGTATTGTAATTTTAGTTTTAAAAAAAGTCCTGTTTCTATGTTCTAAAAATTTTGGAAGTTTCCCTCCTCATGTGAACGAAATTTTGTGTAGTTATATTGTTCGGATTTTGTACCCATCGCAGTTTTGCCTGTTTTCTCTTCTATGCTAGTTTAGTGCATTCCTGGTCAAACCATGATTTGTTCCCATGTATTTCCGCGTGCCTCAATTTTTATTTTCCTGAAATTTTAATGCTATCCCTAATTTCAACCCATGTATCCTGAACACTAGTGCGCTCCAAACCTAAAACCGAGAATCTACTGGATACTTCAATCTGATAGTCTCCTCTCACCTGGTTCTCCTCTAATTTCTTTAAATTAAATCTCTCCGTTTTCAGATGTTGCATATTTCTTTTAATTAAATATAATATCTCTCTTATCATAACTACTAACAAGTAGTGATCAGTGTCACAGTCAGCTCTTCTGAACGACCGAGCATCAATTATGCTACACTTCCTATACCTATTAAAACGTGATAAATTCGATTATACAGGGTGTCTACTAAGTTTCATTTTCATAAAATTCCAGTATATTTCCAGTAAAACTATTTAATATTAACAAATTCCAGTACGTAATATAATGATTTCTTAAGTTCTTGATAAACAGGTTTGATAAGTATACTCTTGATAAACAGGTTTCTAATTGTTTTACCATCAAAAGAAACCCACTTTATTTTTAATAAATTTAGTTAGCCTTTATTTTTATAAATACAATGATTTTTTAAAAGTTTTTGAAAGATCTTCCCAACTCCCGTCAAAGCCCTCCAATTCACCCACTGCTTTAAATATTTAATTAGAAAATGTACACAACTCTTGCTTTGGAAAAATTTACAATCTCAATGGATACAAAATTGTTTCTAAGACTATTACAACAATTATAAAAAAGTATAGTTGACAGATTACACGGTTTCATGATTTTTCCAGTATATGGATCAAAATTCCTGTATATTTCCAGTATCAGTAGACACCCTGTTATATGTCATATATCTGGTAAGATCAGAGTATACTTATGAAGGTCACGATGTGGGAATTTTGTACTCTTCACATGTTTTTGAATGTTGCAAGGTTCACGAGTCTAACACCGTTGTCATTACTTTCCTTATGCAGACTTTCATTCCCTATAATCAGTTTGAAAATATCCTCTCGACCTACCTTCACATTGAAATACCCGTAATAGAATTTTCAAATGATGTCGTAGGAGTTGGTCAAATACCAGTTCTACTTCTTCGTAGAAACGTTTTTATATAGTCATCCGTATCTTCTGTTGGGACATGGCACTTAAAGCAATAATATCACACCACCGACCCGTAAGAGTAATAAAAGGAAGTCTATCATTAACAAATTCAACCCATTTAATATCTAATATTATTCGTTTATGAACAAAAAACCCAGTTTCTGGTTGGTGATTTTTATTTCCTTTCCTGTAAAATTTCCGGACTTCACTGTTCCTTTCCTTCCCATCTAACTTCCTGAACTCCTAGATCCATCCTGTATTTCTCGAACTCAAGAGTTACGGATTTTAACGCGCCTACCATATAAAGACTTCTTATATTCCATGTTCCAAATTTCACGTTCATCTTACATTGCTGAGGTCGTGCCAAGTTACCAGTCCTGGTCCGAGGCTTTTGTACGGTAAGTGTTTCCAACATTTTTTTTTACAAAGCCAACCCTCTAAGCTGGAGGACAACCCCTTGTCGCCTGTCCGCGAGTGCTAATTCAATATATCCGCAGCAAACCTGTATATCTAGAGGCCTTCTCGATCCTCACCCTACGGAAACGCCATGCGGTAGTGACCGGAACACACATTACACGGCCTCAACGACCATAATAACGGAAAATACATCATCCAAGACGTAAAGTATCTTCATATCACATATACGTTTTTCGTTATCCTCATTTATGTATATACCCACCAGCTTTGACATGCCTACTACCTATGGGCATATCCCTTCTCCACTTCTTCCTTGAGTCTCTTAGATGACATTCGAGCCTTTTAGTGGTCACCTGACACAAATTGATTAGTGTTTTTTGTAGAGATGCAAGGACTCGGAAAAAAAATCCGGCTTTTTTTTTTTTTTTTTTGGAAAAAAGCTCCGTTTTTTCTGCTGCGCTTTTTTTGCTTGGGAAAATTTTTTTTCTTTCTTCAAAATTTTGCTTTAAATTAATAAAGCAGACTTTGTTTCGCTTCTCTATAACATAAAAACTCAGAGTTTGTCCAAATGGGCCCAGCCAGAAAAAACTTGGTGGGTTTTTGAGCTTTTTGTTACTAGTATATTACTGGTACAACTAAGGTGATCACATTGAAAGTAATTTGGACTTTCCTTGTGCGAATTAGATGTTTTCACGTTAAGGTATACAACATTCAACATAAGATCTTATAAAGTTCTGTTGAATAAACAAAACAAAAAAAAACAAAAACAAAAAAAACTTTAGCTTGAGATTATTATAGAATAAATTAATGTATGGATTATACTTATAGCCTACTTGACATAAAATATGCAATTTTATATTTTAGAAAATATTTTCCGTGAATAGTGTGCTCGCCGACGCCGAGGGACGTTATCCCTCATACGTTTGACGGGTAAAGCCATAGGTGTTGGTACTACCAGTAAATATGTAGTGCATTATTAAGACTATTAGTATTATTTGTTATCCTTTATAGTAACACAAGTATTCTTCAGTAAAATTTGGTTTTCCAACAATAATAGTTTAGTTTAGTCATTTGTTACTACTCTTCAAATAAGCATTCTGTAGAATCAACACCAGCAATAGTGTAAAAATTCTTGTCAAATTCAAAAAGCTTCTGTTAACAAGACTGATCCCATACGCAGATGGAATTGGAGATTATCAGTGTGGATTTAGGCGAAACCGATCAACTATCGACCAGATATTTATCATTTGACGAATTCTCGAAAAGAAATGGGAATATATTACCCAGTACATTAACTATTCACTGACTTTAGAAAGGCTTACGACTCGCTTAGGAGAAAAATATTGTACAACATTCTTACAAAATTTGAAATACCGAAAAAGCTAGTTAGATTAATTAAAATGTGTTTAAATTAATCCCAGAGTAAAGTCCGAGTAAAAATATTCTTGTCCACGAGCTTCCACGTCGAGAATGGCCTGAAATAAGGAGATGTGTTATCGTCATTATTATTCAGCTTTGTTCCGGTGTACGTTATAAGGAAAATCAAAGATAGCAACTAGGGCCTAGAGCTGAATGGTATTCACCAGGATATGGCATATGCTGATGATGTAAATTTAATAGGGGATGATAGGAGAACAATCGAAAGAAATGCAGAGGCCTTATTAAACGCTTGCAGCGTCATTGATTTAGAAGTAAATGCAGAGAAAACTAAATACATGGAAGTTCACCGGGATCGTAATACGGCAAAGTATGGTTGCGTCAAAATATCAAATAATACTTCCGAGAAAGTGGATACTTTTAAATATCTAGGTTCAATATTACCAGACCAAAATCATACCTACGAAGAAATTAAATGTCGACTGAAATCAGGAAATTCGCGTTATTATTGAGTTCAAAGTATTTTGTCGTCCCGAATTCTTTCGAGGAATTTAAAGCTTAAAATATATAAACCGATAACCGTGCCTGTTGTTCTGTACTGTTGCGAAACAGAGTCGCTTACGCTGCGAGAAGAACGCAGACTGAAAGTATTTGAGAATAAAATCCTGAGACGAATATTTGGACCGAAGTCCAACGGGAATGGGGAATGATGGAAACTTTATAACGAAGAATTAAGTAATTTATATGGCTTACCAAACATCGTTAGGGTCATCAAGTGTAGGAGGCTCAGTTGGGCAGGTCATGTAGCCAGAATGGAAGACAGCAGGAACTCTTTCAAAGTTTTAACTGGAAATCCTATCGGAAAACGTTGAAAAGGAAGACCCAGGCGCAAATGGTAGGGCAATATTAAGATGAATCTCGCACAAATAGGAATACAGAGTAGAAATTCGATCGAATTGGGTAAGGACAGAAGTCAATGGAGTGCTTTTGTGAACGCGGCAAACCTTTGGATTCCGTAGGCCGTAGTGAGATAATACATTTAAGTTAAGCATAACTGCGCAGCAAACATGATTCAGTGGTTAGCTGTTGCCTTTCTATCGGGAAGTCCAGGATTGAGCCCCGTATCCGACCATTTTGACATACGTTTATCTTAATTCCATCTATGAATGTAGAGATAGTGCGTATACTGTGAGTCCTGGCCGACTTCGTTTCTTACCGTTTTTAAATCGTTGTTATTACTAATTACCAGCAGTGTCGGATTTGCGAAGGGGGTTAAGGTGGATATGTCTTTCGGATTGAAGCCTGTACCCCGAAATTACGGAATTTCTAAAACAAATGAAATATTAGTCATATCTTTGCTTATAAACTTCAAGCTCCCCTCAAATAAAAATTAGGAAGTTTTAGAAGAGAAAACTAAACAATAAGAAAAAATAACTCCCAAAATACTTTTCTAAATCCGACACGGATTATCAGTATAAAATGGTCCTCAACGTTGCATCCGGAAGATTATTGCTAAATATACAAACGAAACGAAATATTAGTTATGACTGTACTCATAAACTTCAAGCTCTCCCCAAATAAAAATTAGAGACTTTTAGGAAAAAAAAAAAAAGACATTAATCAGAGAAACTCCTCCCAAACTACTTTCCTAAATCTGCTACTGATTATTTCTATAAAATGGTATTCAAGGTTGTATTCGGAAGATCATTGCTAAATCATTGCACAGCTATAGTATAACAGAAATGTGGAAGTACGCTCTGACGGATATATTGAAAAACGTACGCTCTAATGGATATATTGAAAAACATGTTTAATTATGTGCTAGAAGAGTACTATGCTCTAAGAAATGAAACTCGGATGACTAGAAATGAAATGATCTAGAGAAGAAAAAATGTTAAAATAGCCTCTAAAATTGCCCTCAAATACTACGTACTTTATGTTTACTTTTATTCATAAAACATGTGCTCCATTCATCATGATAGTGAATTCCAGAGCGAAATATGGCATTTAGGTCATGATATCTTATTTAACTATAAAGTATACCGTAAGAAAGCTATTTAGAGAGAAAAATCCTGAAAATAAAAAAAAGTCAAAATTTCCAAAATTCCCGTTTTCCCAAAAAAGCCGGATTTATTTTTTCTTTCTCTAGTCTTTTGCAGAGTGGTTTTATGGCATACGTATATTTAATTCCTGCTAAAGAGAAACTGCACCGAGGAATGCAAGCACACATTCCAATAATGATAGTCTAAGGCACAGATAGTAGATTTACTGTAAACGAAGTAGGCTATATATGCAGTGAATTTCCTTGCACGTATATATGCTTCCACAAGCAAGCTATAATAAAAGGAAGTGCTATAGAAAGACATGCACACAGTGGTCATGTGTAACCATAGAAATATCGCTAAGCGTTGAACACACAAACCATTTGATTTTATGGGGTAACTTCCGCAGATAGAGGCCCCGAAATACAAAATTTATGGGAAAATGAACAGAATCAAACGAAATGTTAGCATAATAAGAAGAAAAAAATGAAGGGCAGAATTTACAATCTTCCCCAACTCGTTTCATGGCTGCAGAACCGATTACCTTGTTTTTGCCTAAATCGTGATAAAGGTAGAAAACAATGAGCCCTGCGGGACTTCTAATCTCCTTCGCTCGCTCAGCTATATCTTATAAGGTAACATTGGAGATCTTTTATGTGCACGATTAGGGGAGAAATAAAAATATACCGACAGTGAATTTTTATCATTAAAGAAATAACAAAGAAGTAGTAATATAACAACGAAAAGAGGATCATGTGGATCTTATCCGGGGTCGCCATCTGCGGCAATCCAGTCGCTTTTATGCTACCCCAAGCGTGCAGGTGTAGTTTTGGCGCAACACTAGAAATAATCGTTGAAAAATTGTAATTCTTTTACTAATTTACTCCTTATTGTCTCATAAAAGATTTGCGCTCGGCAACATGAAAATATCTCACTTCGGCATAGATAAAATTCAAGGGGGCCACCAGAGATGATTGTTGAAAAATTACAATCCTTTTTTGATTTTCGTATACATACGGTTTCCGAATGTACGGCATAAGAAATGAAACGAAATGTTTAAGTTTTACGTCCCATGGTTATGCCGGCTAAAGCAGACGGTGATGAGAGATGAAGGAAATGGTTGAATGAAGAAAGTGGGAAGAAACCGAAGAACCCCTAGAAAACCCACGCACACGATGTTTGTCCAGCACAAAGCTCACTCGGCGGGAGCAGTGTTTGAACCCGGTACCCCAAACAACAAGAGGTGAACGCCCTACCACTAAGCCACTGCGGCACACTGTACGGCATAAGAACTACATTGCAAAAGCACAAGCCAACCTGTGCTAGATGGCTACTAAAAACCACGAATGCCATTCAACCGAGCCAGGGTAGGGCGAACGTGGTGGGCCAGCGTGGTCGGCACATTAGCGATGGTGGGTATACGCGTAAGGGAGGAGAGTCAAAAAGAGGATTTTAGCAAATAATGCATTAGCGAGTTTCAATAGTCCTTGTCAGGGCTTTACACTAGTACACTGTGCAGAAATACACCGCTGGCGGAAATTAACATGCAATAGGCTTACCTTTCATATGCACTCACTTATTTTATCCACCGTAGAGCACTTATAATGATTTCAACACTTGTAAACTTGAAATATGGCTGTATTACTTTTTATAAAATTTTCTCGCCTGCAGAAATGTTCTATATGAATATATCTTTTCATACGAAGTATTCAATTTCACCTGTAAGTGTTCCCAAATGTGATGCGCAAAAACTACACAAGCACCACACGAAGTGTATTTCTATTATCCTCGTTTATGCGATACAGACCATTGCTGACGTGTCTTCTCTCTACGAACGCACTCTTCGGCCACTCTAGGACTAACTCAGTTTGATAGCATTCGAGCTTTATGCTCTATAATTTTTATGCTATTTATGCACACTGTATATATACTCAGCCCTTCTTAAGTGAATCTGCATGTATTAACGCAACACTACCAAGATAGAAAAATTCAATAGTATACATGGGAACCCTCTGATCTGCGTAATGGGACAGCAAGTCAGAGAAACCATGTTTAAATATTCACGTAGTTGCCTCCAAATTGTTTGCAATACTTATACAAAATAACCAAAATAAACCGTCATGAACGCAAATAGGTGCAATTAAAATAGTTACCTGATACAAATACATTTAACTGCTGTAGATATTAACTGTGATTATATAGCATAGTTACATCACAATAAACCGTTTACAATTACGTTTACTCCAGCTTAATGAACAAACTTGTCAATAAATACTGCAGCCGCAAATTTAAATTTACGCGGCGAGTTCGTGTTCATCAAAAATTGACATGCATGAACAAGTAAGCACAACACTAATTCTTCTTCTTCCTCTTTTTCGTGTACAGAGTTACCAAACTTCTTTTGAAGCAGGCCTATTAGTCTACTGACGATTCAAAATATAAGTATTTTCATCACATCGTTTCCTCGAGAGAGGACGAAATTTCCTTTTTTTTTTTTTTTTGCGCTCTATTATCATCAAAATTTCTTGCTTAGATTGTAGAAAGGATGGATTTCATAAATTTTCGAAGAAAAGGAAGTGAATTACATTACTTAAAGGAGTTTCTAATCTGTGATCGGGGTTGGACCGCGATGTTTGCTGATATTTGAAGAATGTTTTTCTCTGTAGAGAAATCGGGGAAATTCGTAACATTGTATTAAATTGTCATGCAGCAAAACAGTTACAGAAATGACTGTCGACAGTGTTAGTGTTAATAACAGAAAACAGTAGCACACAGTTCTTTATACGTCCGTTGATAGTTATATTGAAGAGTTTACTCTAAATCATTACAATGGGTGACATAAAGTTGAACGGTCCGAAGCTAGAATCTGTCATACAGAAGCTTAATAAGAACGAAGCAGAAGATCCTGTTGTTGTTAAGGATATTTTAACTAACATAGCACGTTGTCTTGAATTTGAGTTGACAACTGGTGACATCGGTAAGTTCAAAAGTTGTACTGCATGCCCCTAAGAAGCACGGACAAAAAGTGGTAGGATGTCATCACGTTCTTAATTTTTAGATACTAAATTGTCAGGTAGATATTTTGGGACGCTAAGAGTGCACTTTGAGGAATACCCGTCATAAACGAACGTAAGCTAACCTGAACTAACCTAAACTAACGTAATATTAGTAGAAATAAGCGAAATTCTATCATTTTTTTTTTTTGAAAATTATGCGGGACTCCTACATTAATATAACAAACTAACGTAACCTAAACTATCCTAACCGAACTTAAACTAACCAACCGTACCCTAACTAACCGAATGTGAACAGAAATTACCAAAATAGTAAAATTTTTTTTAGGGAAAAAAGCTGGACCCCTTCTGCTAAACATAGGCCTTAAATTTCCTCAACCATCCCCTGCGGGGCATCTAACCCGTTTCTTCTAATACTACTGCTCATACTAGTATGCTTACTACTTATGCTATGGATGTGTATAATAAAACTGCACGCCTTTCTGTGCCAAAGTTTTAATATTTAATTCACAAAGTTCCGCTGACCGAGCGTTAGCGAGTAAGGCAGGTTACAGCCCCACATAACGTTGTTTTCTTTCTGTATTACAGCTAAATGGGAAGGGGGACTTGTATTCTCGAACGTTACCGATATTTTCTGTGCACGTCAAGTTTTGACAAACCACTCGAAATGTAGCTAAACTGGTAATACTTTCACTAGTTTTTTTCTGATTGTTACCTGAAAGATTTTACGCTGGCAATGGAAATATCTCTCTCTTGGCATAGATGAGCTTAAAGAGAACCACCAGAAAAAATGTTCAATAAACATAATTGTTTTATCATTTTTTTTCTTATCGCTCTCCAAAATATTTGCACTCGGCGACATGACAATACCCCGTTTAGCGTCAATGATGTTTAAGGGGCCAACAGAAATAATTGTTGAAAGCGCAAACCAGCCTATGCTCGGTGGCTACTGAAAAGTACGATTGCTATCTAGCCGCGTTTTCGCAGGGCGAAACTGGTAAGCTCGCAGGATGGGTCTGTAGGGAGCAGGCGCATCAGTAATGGAGCGAATACGGAAAAACAGTCATTCATGCTAGAAGTACAGTGCACACTAATCTTTTCTGGGTGATCGCCAGAACGGTTGTGTACTTACCTTATATTTTCGCACTGCCTCTCTTGGTGAATATGAGCTTCTTTCTATCAGTCGTTGGCATCATTTGTAGATCCATTTCGGATTTCGTGCGTCCCTCCTTCTTTTGAAATAGAAACATTTCATTCCATTGATTCAAAGCTGTAGAGTTCACTTCATTTCATAACTAAACTTATCACATATCATTTCCCGTTTTAGATGCCCACTCACCATGGGAAACTTTATCAGTGAGTCATTGTTCTTTCACAATTAAAAAAAAATACTCGTTTGGCATTCCCTCGTTTCAAGTGTGTTTGACTTTCCCAACATTAAGAAAGACCGCGTTTTAATGTGACTTTGTACTGACAGATAACAGCAGTTAATTCATTCGTATTGGGGAAAGTTCAAGAACACAGGTCCCCCCCATTTATAAAGATAACCAAGAAAGTTCTGTCGCTTTTTGTGAAGGTGTACGTTGAATTGACTCCCACACCGTGAGTTGAATGCGACACAGAGTATCATAAGGCATCTATCCTGTACGAGTTCAAACTGGGGTCAAACGCCGCTGCAGTGGGGCGGAAGATATGCAAGGCTCAAGGTGAGGGTGTCTTGTCTACGTGGACAGTACAGCGGTGGTTTAACAAGATTAAGAACGGTGACGAAACACTCGAAGACGTACCATATGCCGGAAGACCAACACATGTACAAAATGAAGATCTTCAGGCAGCAATTTAGGTGAACAATGGTCAGACATGTGAGGAACTGGAACTATAATTTAATGTGTGTTGAGAAACCATTTGGCAACACCTGCATCAACTTGGGAAGCACTAGAAGTTGGGTCTATGGGTCCCACATGATTTGACTCCGGGCCAGAAGGCAACGCGAGTAGACACCTGTGTTTCTTTGCTGTCTTGTCTGAGGAAGAAGCCATTTCGGTATGGGTGTTGTCATGTTATGAGAAGTACGTCCTGTACAAAGCTCCGTCATCATTGGTTAGCATCCCATGAACCGGCTCTAAAACAGCCGAAACCAACACTGCACCAGAAGAAGGTCCTCCTTTGTGTTTGGTGAACTGCTCGCGGCATCGTGCATTGGAAACTGCTACCAGCTGGTCAGATCAGAATGCAACTGTGTACTTTCAGCAGTTGAGCCGTCTTCAAGAAAAACTCAAAACACTGGAGCCAGTACTTCTGAATCGCAAATGGGTTCTCCTGTTATAGGACACGGCTAGGACGACCCGGGACACCATTCTACGCCTTAGTTGGGAAATACTATTGCATCCACCGTAGTCCCCGGACAATCACCTTAGAAGGCGCAAGTTCAAATTCCAAGTAGAGGTCCAAAATGCACTTGATAACTTCTTCTCTTCACGGTCCACCAAATTCTACTGCGATGGAATCCATGGCCTTCCAGGACATTGGCATAAGGTCATCGATTTTGATGGGGACTATTTTTGATCTTCCAGGTACGTCTTAAGTAATATCGATGTTCGAAGATGGTGGGTGAAAATGCGACAGAACGTTTTTAGTTACCTTTATAGGTTAGTAGCTCGGTTAGTTCCTTTCTATACCAAAGTTTAATATTTAATTCACATAGTATTGCCGAGCGAGTGTTAGCGAGTGAAGCCGGGTTAGAGCTCCGCAGGGGACGTTGTTTTCTGTCTTTATTACAGCTCTAAAGGAAGAGTAACCTGTGATCAGGGTTTGACCAAAGGGGCTTGCGTTTTTTCGGGCTTGGCCCAGCTGAAAAAGAAAACACTACTATTTCAAGTGCTGAATTTAAACTTCCGTACTAGTAGAAGTGTCGATGTACAGTAAAGAAAGCTGCATTTTAGGGGGAAACCCGTCGTGAAAGAAGTGCTCTTGAAATTCCCGCAATTGAGTGCACAAAGCATTGGAAGTGAATATTTCAACAATAAAACTACGTATTTATTTTAAGCTGTAAGATATTTAATTTAAGACATTTTGAAACATTTTATTTTATAAAATATAAATTCTTTCTTTGTTAATTGTTTTAATTTCATTTTCAGTAAAGAGCCGTCTTGCTAATGCTAGGGAAATTCCCGTAATTGAACGCGCAAAGTATCGGAAGTGAACAACTTCAGCAATAACACCATTTATTTTATAATACATGAATTATATCTTTGTTTTAAATTAATACATTTGCTATTCATAATTGGCGAACGTTACTAAGGCTCCTGGGATGACTCTTATCTACTTGTCCGTTTGTCTGCCTGTATCACACACATATTACAGGGTACAACTTTCGGTTTTTTTAAGTTTAAATTTTCAGGGTACAGGCACGAGACACACTAAATTTTCTGTATAGATTTTGGTGATAATCCAGCCTAAGATTTCGAAATGGCGGCCACTTTTTAACTAGCGGGTATTCACGCTACAGGGTGTAATTTTATGACTTTTCAGTTGAAATTTTGAGGGTAGAAGCAAGAGACATTCTAAATTTGCTGTATAGATTTTCTCAGCGATCCAATGTAAAATTTTAAAATGTTGACTATTTTTTTTTTCAGATATTTGTTCCTTATAAATATATATATTCTTATATTCCTGAATATTGAATTTTACCTTACATTTTGCAAAATGTGGTGTGCCAAAATTTGACCAGCAACTTAGGGATGATGATGATAAGGTTTTAGTCTGGTGTGGTATTTTTAGTACGAGGATTATTTGGCCCATTCTTCGTCTAAGGCACTCTGAACCTTGACCAATATCTATGGGTGCTGGATGAGTAGATTGTTCTAGCAGTTTTGTGGAAGGACGGCTCATACGTAACGCTCTTCCAGCATGTTGGAGCCTATCCCCATGAACAGTTTCCTGGGAGGTGAATCAGGCTTCAAGATCCGGTGAAGAAGCCACCACACCCTACTGTTACCTGTGGAGCCATCTTAAAACTACGATGTATATTCCGTGACTATCAGTAATTTTCCGAATTTGGTGCAGTGAATTAAAAGGTGCATGTGCTGCCGTGCATCGAGAGAGATTGCTAGCTGTGCATGAGGAGTGGTAAAGGCGTGTGATACATACCATTGTTGCACAGAGTAGTCAATTCGAGCATGTGTTGTAACGGAGACAATAATCCATAATTGATGAACAGTTAATAATAGGACGAGAAGGGTTAGTGACATTGCACTCCTGTGAAATAAAAAAGAAAAGGAAAGAAACAACTGCTTGTAGAACGGTCGACTCCAATATGGCGGTCATGTTGGTCACTTGTGTTTTTGAGGTCTTTCTACCCCATTGGCAATGTGGACACTCAGCCCAACAGCCTTTTCCTATGTTCTGACTTTTGACGCACCCTGTATATCCACTTCGAGTGTGTAACTTAGCGTAAATCTACTATTTGACCGTCGATTGAACATCAGGTATAATTTATTGCGATAGCCATATTTGAAATTAACGCTGTTGTTTAGGTTTGAAAAGTTAATTTGTAAAAAATTTATTTTTTTTTTTTAATTTATTCTTATCTATTTGAAAATCCCTGTTACCCATAGGTGAAATTGGCATAACACAACATGAATCTTTGTCCACTTAAGATGTTCGTTTCAAGCCAGAATTCTAAATGTTTCTATGTTAGGCTTGCCAACTGTCCGGTGTTTTTATATATGTTTATTTCAACGTTTAAAATACAATTGTTCTTAATCTGGTTTAAGGATTGTGAGTAGGTGTCTGTAATTTTGTTTTTCAGAGTTGGCAATCCTATTCTGTATACTGTTACATCGACTATAGTCATTTAAACTACTATACTATATTTTACTACTTTCAGTTTGGAAAATAGAAATTAACACAGTAAACTGAATTGAAGACATGAAACGTTTAGCCTATAACGTCTCTTAATAAATCATCTTACCGAAACAACTGTATTTGTTCATGTAGATATAACATTAATATATTGAAGTTGAGAGAGTTGTATCTGTAACGTTTTATTATTATTATTTCCTATTTCAGAGTATATCACTGGAATTGCTTTCAGTGGAGAAAATTGTCTTGTAAAATTTCTGGAAAAGCTAGTGTGGCGTAAGGAATATAAAGATGTCAAAATCGAAGGGCTCAAGATTCTTGTTACTCTTATTCAGAAAGTAAGAAACAAACCCGATCAACATGTAGTGAAAATCAAGGTAATTTTTATTAATTAATTAATTTATTTATTTATTTATTTATTATCATCAAAATTCCAGTTATAAATTAGTATGTGATAGGTCACAGTGTAGTGGAAATATTACCAACGAAAGGTAGCTGAGAAGTTTCATTTATTTTGAAACCCACTCATATTGTTTTGGTTCAGTAGGCAGTGGATCAGAAATTGTTGTTTTGTTTGTCCAGTTCACTAAAAAGGTGAGCTTTGCTTATAATGAGGTTGAGAGAGTGCAGATATCAATGTGTAACTGACTGATAAAACAGGGTGTCGATACTGCTACTGGAAATACTGGATATATACTGGAATTTTGATCCACATACTGGAAAAATCATGTAACTGGTAATTTGTCAACAATACTTTTTTGTAATTGTTTTAATCGTCTTAGAAACAATTTTGTATCCATTGGGATTGTAAACTTTTCGAAAGCAAGAGTTGTATACATGTTGTAATTAGACCTTTAAAGCAGTGTGTGGAGTGGAGGGCTGTGAGGGGAGTTGGGAGGCTTTTTAAAAATGTTAAAAAAAACATTGTATTTTTTTAAAAAAATCAAAGCTAACTAAATTTATTAAAAATAAAATATTCTTTTGATGGTAAAACAATTATAAACCTGAAATCATCAAGAGTGTGATTATTCCTAAAGAACTTTTAAACAATCTTTGTATTAGTTACAGGAATTTTGCTGATAGTCATACTGAATATACTGGAAATATACTGGAATTTTGAAAATGAAACTCAGTACACACCCTGTAAAACCAAGAATTTACAAGCAACAAAACTTTAAATTTACTCGTATTTAAGCACCTCTCGAATATAAACTCTTCCCCTAATAATTTGTATCAGTTTTTTTAAAATACGTTTGTTTGGCAATTCAGGCACACTCTATAAAACTAATTAAGAAAACTCAAGCAAATGCCAAACAAATGGCTCAAAAATTGAAAAAAATGAAATTTTTAAGCTTTACGTCCCATTATTATATCCGCTAGGCTAAAGGAGACAGTGAACATGAGAAATGAATGAAACAGTGGAATGAAAAACGTATGAGAAAACGGGAGAACCCCGAGAAAATCTACGCACGTGGTGTTTGTTCACCACAAAGCTCACTTGGCGCTAGTTGGAATCGAACCAAGGATCCCATGCACCAGAGGTGAACGCTCTACTACTGAGCTACCGCGGCCCCCACCAATGGCTCATTATCTGCTGCAAAACCAGTGACTTATGAGAAGTATCTCTTCAGATAAAGTTACCGTAGTGCATCTTTCCATTCTGAAAAACATTGAGCTTGAATATACAGCTTGGATCTAAAAAATTAAATAACCGGCAATAGAACTTTACGTTGTCCTAATTCCCAAATCATTGTTATTGTTTCCAATATATTTTATATAAAAATCAATTAAAATAAATCTATTGGTATCTTGATCACTTGTCTAAAAACACATTATGCGGTTATAAGCACCCTTCAAGAATTTTAGTCCTATATTTTGGAAGAAATAAATAAATGAATGGTGCTTATATTCGAGTAAATACGGTACTAATCGTTATTAACTTTACAAATCATACAAAAATAAATAAATAAATAAATAAACGGAAAAAGAATCCAATAAGAGTTCGCAGTTCTTAGTCAGCTGTCTTCCATTTATAAAAAGAAGAAATGGAAAGACAGTTAGCCAGAGTAGTGAGCAGGGTTGGCAGAAAACCATGTTTTTTTGTTTAAATAATTTGCTCTATGTATTTATATTACATATGAACAGTAAAAGTTTGTTTCACCTTGGTGTTAGTACACAACAACAAGGTTATGCTGGAAGGGGTCACATAAGCTTAAAGCGGAATCCAAACCGCTTCTCGGCTTACATCCGAGAGAAAGTGTCCTCCATTTGGACTTGGAACAGTAGAATGGAAGTTCCACCTACTACACTATAACACCAATAGTATATGCGGTTATTCGGAAATTGGGACTGTCCCGTTTCAGTGTAAAGTTGGGTGGTCCAGTCAGTAAATTTCTTAAATCGGGAAACTCCCGCCTTAGCCACCGGGAAATTCCTGTTATTACTTTAAATGCAAAGCAATAACGGGAAAATCCAGGTATTGTTTTGCATATAAAATTTTACGGTCAGCGATTCATAATCAGTACGCTAAAACTGAAGTATTAGGTTACAAATTTAGTATGTAGATATCATTCAATAAAATTAAAACAAAGTCCAATCAAGCTAATTTGGAAGCCACTAAGCAATCGATAAATTTTGCCAATTTCCATCAATATATTTAAGCAACGTTGGCTTCTTTATAAAACAACAAGCATTCAAGCAAGCAGAAATATACAATTTGGTTTCGTTTCGTGTGTTTAGGCTTAACATCCTTATGTAATACCGAAGTTATCAAGTAGAAGACTTTGCTTAAAGTGACGTCGGAACAGGTACTTGGTTTACATTTGAAAGTTTGTGGTTCGACCAAGAATTTAACATGGGACTCCTTGATTAAAACGTGAAAAGGAGATAAAACTAATGCAGATGGCTTGATATGTGGAAATGCCATCATGAAGTTCACACGATTTAAAGCTTTTTTTGTTTTGTTTTTTTTTTTATTTTGTTTTGTTTTGTTTTTGTTTGTTTGTTTGTTTGTTTGTTTAAACCAGTTTTTTTTAAAACCCAGGTGGTTTAAACCAGCCAATCATGGTAGTGAGATTGTACATATGAAGTTTCTAAATGGATGATACACTTGAAAACTCATGCAAAATATGTAGGCTACGGCGCTAATGTTTGATATTCTCGTTTCGAGCATTAATTACACAGGGTATTTCAAAACAACACCGACTACATTTGGGAGGTGGTTCCTGACACCAAGCTAGGACAAAAAGTATAGACCAATCTGGGTGCAGAAGTCTGTCATTTCGAAGTTATAAGTTGTCGAAAAAAAATAAACTTGAAAGGTCCATAGCTCCAATATGATAAGACCTACCGTAGTTGGGTCGAGACTTCCTTTAGGAAAGAATATGTGCACTATCCAGACATACATGTTTTAGAATCCTGCATTACTCACGCTACAATTTTTATAGAGGAGTTTTGCTACGGGCATATAACTTGAAGTATTCACCAATTATCTCTATAAAAAATGTTTCGGAAGTACTGCAGGATTCTGAAACATGGATATTTGTATTGGTCGTATACTAGTTTCTAAGTGAAGTTTTGACCCGACTACAGTAGGTTCCATAGTATTGAAGCTATGGACCTTTAAAGATCTTATTTTCATGTTTTCGGCAGCCTATAACTCCGAAATGACGAATTGCATCCAAATTGGTCTATTATCTTTTTCTTATCTTGATGTCAGAAATCACTTCCCAGACATTGTCGGTGTTGTTTTGAAACACCCTGTATAGGGAATGTTTCGAAAACTAGTGGAATGGTAATGTTAAAGAAATAGAAAGAAAGTAAATACCTTTCCTTCTAATTTGAGCATTTTTATTTGCGTGAAAGTATATTCGCAATGGAGAGACAACGAAACTCGCTAGTGGTTGTTGGATTTTGAAACCATTTTATTATTTCAAAATCAAAATTCAATTTCGATTTTTATAACAGATGTTTGATTTCAAAACCGGAAAATTCGTTTCGGTTTTGAAAACCGAAAAACCGGTTTCAGTTTTCAAAACCAAATCGGAAAGTCGATTTCCAAATATTCGATTTTTCGTAAAACCGAAAATGTCATGAAATTTGAACAGTACTAGTTTAGACGCATGTAGATGTAGCAGACCTCTATAACATATGTTGCATAACGTTTTTGCTTATAATCGAAGTAATTGAACACATTTTTGTATAATGGTACCACCCAGAGTTTGCGATGGATGGAACGTTGTGGGGAGATTTTCCTTTAAAAAATCCTAAGTGTTTTTTTTTTTCTTTCTTTCTTTCTTTCTTCCGGCTACACCACCTACCCACCTGAGCCTCCTAGACTTGATGATCCTAACAAAGTTTGGTAAACGATATAAATTTATGCAGTTCTTCGTTATGAAGTTGCCGCTATTCTCCATTCCGTCTTAGTCCCCAATATTTGGCTCAGAATTTTCGTTTCAAATACTTTCAATCTGCTATGCTTTTCCCTCGGAGTAAGTGACCTTGTTTCGTAATCATATAACACAAGAGACATACTTATCATTTTGTATATACTTTATATTTTGTGTATATTCAATTTTTCAATAGAGTTCGCAAAGACAAAAAAGTTTGGAGAGAATAATAACACGAATTGACTGTTTTGAGTCCACATTTAATATTCTCGTGGATATAATATAAATATATTTGTATATAAAGTTTAAATATATTTAAAATGATTTCTTTGTATTGGTTGCATTTTTGTTGTTGGAATATCCGTTTTTTGTGATAATACTTCTGGAACAAAGTTGGTGACATTTTGTTAATTGTTGTTTCATGATAACTTTCAGAAAATGTGCATGTTGTTTATAACAAGCGATGCTGCAGCTTTTGAGAAAGAGTTGGCATGTGAACTTCTTGTGGTTATGCTGGAAACCTGTGACCACACGAATAGCGATATGCAAGTTCAGAACATGATCGACGTGCTATTAAAACAAGTCAGCAGCAGCGGCACTAGAAGACCAGTTCCCAAAGGTAAGTTTGGAAATGAGACTCTTTGTACAGGGTGGCCAGAAAGCCCCTTTATACCTGCACTTATTTCAAGTTCATTTTCATGTGGAGCTGTATATTGCTCCTTGTAATTCCAACTGCAAACCCTTTCTAGTCGACTTGCATGGTGAACGAATACTGACGTAATGACTTCCGCATACGTTTCCTTTCGGGTTGATGGACGACCAGAACGAGAAGCGCTCCTTTACAGTGAAGTCTGATATCTGCCATTGTTGTTCATCAAACACGGAAAGGCGAGACAATGAACTGATCAACTCACAGACTTTATTCTCCTCCTCTCGCAGGTAGTTACGGCAGTCACGTGGCAATTTAAGTGAGGAGCGCAGTTTTCATACGAGTGATCAGAATGCGAGGTTCAGTCTTAAATATTTTAACATCTTACATTGTTACACATATTTAGTTTGGATATAAAGGGACTTACTGGTCACCTTGTATAGTTAGCTTCAGAAGTTTACCCCGATCATAAAACCATTTTTTTTCCTATTTAATGTAATAGTAATTTATTTTAATTATTGAAAGTGTTAAAAACAGCGGTGGCCAAGTATAGTATTGTAATGTAAAAGGTAATTAAATACATCCTATTCATAAACAACAAACGTTTCTGTACATGCCGCTTAATTCCTAATAATGAAGAACAACCACGCCAATAGATATCGTTGGCCTAAGAGATTCGCTAATGTGCAGGCAATTTGCCGACTTAAAACTATTGTAGCGACCAATGTAAACATTTGTTTTCATACTAGAAATTACTCTCTGTTGGTTGATTTGGGGTAGTTTAGCTTCCGTTCTCAGCACCGAGGCTTTTGAGAGATGTGGACGTGTGGTTTAAGGGAGAATCTAAATTACCGTAATGCGTTCATATTCCAAGGCTCTGTACCGGAAATCGCACCCGAGAGCCTGTGCATCATAGACGCACATTAAGCTAGGGGGAGGACTAGGATTTAGTCCTCTTCCCTCCCGTTTCGTTTTACAATTTTTTATGTTATGTCGTAGAATATAGCTTCTTTTTCAATAAATTTAATAATTCCTACGTTAAAAGGAAGAATTTAGTGTGGGACCGTCGCACATGAAAATTTAGTTGGCAACAAGTAATTGAACAGTGATGTCAAAATGTCTCAGAGTAAAATGAAATGAAATCTTTCAGTTCAACGTCCACTTAATGTGCCTTTTCGGCTAAGAGAGACGACGACTAAAGCAAGTGAAGGAAAAATTGATGGGAGGAGACGGGAGTACCCCGAGAAAACCCACGGAAACTATGTTGTCCACCACAATCTTATATAACTGGGAATCGAACCAGGAACCTCGCTCACCAGAGGTAAGCGCTCTACCACTGAGCTACCGTACCACCTTTAAAGTCAGAGTGATTCATTTTAATTTCTTTTTTAAGAAAACTCAGAGGAAAGTATTTTGACAATATTTTTGTGTTTTTTAAAATGCAATTGTTCTCACCTTCATTTTCAATAAAATTTTATAATATCAGGAGATGCAAAATTAACATTTTTTCTGATTTTTCCAAAAATTTTAGAGAATTCAAACTTTCAGTTTAATTCCTATTTTATGATAGATAAAATTCGAAACCATATGTTCTGAAGTTTTACTTTATAGTGTATGATTAATAGGAAATTATTCTTTTACATTTGATTGTGTTTTCTCTTATTTTCTTTCAGTCCTTGAAAAAGCGTATCATGTGTTGGGAGTCTTAGCCAAATTCTATCCAGAGTGTATGGTCGAGTTTCAGGATAGAGTACTCAGGAGATACATGAGCGAGCTTCAGTACCAGGTAGGTATATCAAGTAAAATTAATATCTGTATCTATCATTTCCCGTATCTTTTAAACCTCATTAGTCCCACACTTGAAAAGAAATCACATTGTTTTAAATTTCCGTCACTCATCGTATTGAAAAAATAAATAAAATAACGAAAGAAATGTAGCCAGAGGAAGGCAAATGCCCCTTCTCAAAAGTAGATTTCTTCCAGGTCTGTTAAGTTCCTTAAGCTAGTTTAATACTTACAACAAATAGAGAGTGTTTGTAATGAAATGCTGTGAGATCCTCAAATATGCATGCCCAGCAAGTAAGGATTGTTTATAATAAAGTATTGTAGTGCCCTCAAATATGGACACCATTTTTTCGCATTTGCGTGCAAGAAATACGTAACTGTGTTATTCGTATTTAATACTTTTTATTCTTTTTGCTGTGTATAGGAAACCTTGTAAATAACATAAGGGCTTATTAAAGCTTGAACCTTTCCCTGTTGACCTTTCCTGCACTCTCTTCGTCGTTAAAATATACACACCTTTTTCGTTTCCCCTAATAAAACCACAATATAGAGAATATCCATAAGTCTGTATGTATTAAGCCTGTTTCCAGGCAAATTATTATTATTATTATTATTATTATTATTATTATTAATGTTTTTATTTCTTTAGTTGGGTTTTGTGTCTGGCACGAAATTATTTATTTTGCATATGTTATGTGATTTTCGTTTTCAAGATGATAATAGCCAAATATATATATTTTTGTCCTCAGAATAATTGTAACAATGAGGTGTAACTACTTATCCCGAGTTTTGGGTAAGCAATACACACACATACATCTACAAAGACGTTGCTCCCCCTCCATCTACAGCTACAAATGCTGCGTTACGTTATATTTTTTCTCTACACTACTCCGCCAGCTGGTACACTTCTTGTATGAGTTGTTCCAACCACAGAGCTTCTAAAGATCGGAATATCCTCTCCGATGCACATGAAGTTGTATCTAGTGTTTCAGCTTTCTTTCTAGTGCCAAGTGCACATCATGTACCGTGTTCCCTAAGAAGATCACACACTCGAAGTCGTTATGACTTCCCACGCAAGCCCGACCTTTGAAGTTTGGTGTTGTATACAGCTTTGCATGCGTTTCTGATTAGTTCCAGCGGTAGATTCGTGTCGTAAGTCTTTGCACTCGACACACTTAAGATTCTTTAAAAAGCCCTCTTTGGAACAAACTCATCGACTTACGCTGAAGATAATGACTAATCCTGGGTTACTAACTGTGAATCAAATCCTTACCTTATAGGCTTCGCCCGGGTGTCTAGGTATTCGTCTTACACTTTAGTCTTCGGACAGATATTCATGTAATTTCTTTACCCTTTGAGGTTGGGCGAGGTGCCTGGTAATACCTTAACCTTTAAGCCAGTGCCAGATCTCAAGGTAATCAATCTCCTTACCCTATCTCGTTGGCTGAGACAGGCGCTGTTCATCGAATGAGTATGGTGGGTGGTGCATTCTTATAAAAAGATGCCTGAGTACGCTACATACAAATCCTTATAAGGATAAAAATAGAATATTCATTTATTTCATTATCACTGGGGAATATATGTTCCACACAAGAATAGCATTCAATTATGTCTCTCATTCTCCTGTATCACTCAAAAAAGAAAAGTCTGATTTATTTTTTTCTTTTTTGTTAATTTGTACTGTTACTTTTGACGATATCCTACTTCAAAATAACTATACACTAACGTCTTCAAATAATAATAATAATAATAATAATAATAATAATAGTTAAAGAGTTAAGAAACCAAAAGTTCATTGACGCAGAAACAAGTGCCTGTCAGTGAATCTTATTTTATCCCAAACTACTCCAACTAGAAACTCTTTATTATTATTCGCTTTTTTCAAATTCATCATTACATTATCGTGTCGTCTTCTTGACCTACCAAAAGGTCATTTTCTCAGAGATTTTCGAGCTAACACACTATGTACCCCGCTCATTTTTATCCATTTCAACAATCTGTCCCGTCTATCTAAGAATTATCAGCTTATTTATGTATTTTTTTTCCTAAAGTACAAAACAATTGTAACAAATAGATCAGTACAAAATGACAGTTATGTCAGTGTCACATAATCAGAATGTCTATTCTGATAGAAAATTTTGTTTTTCTCTTCTCTATAGACCAAATCGGCTAAAAATGTTTCCTACAATATTATAGCAGGTTGTTTGAAGGGATTAACAGCATTCCTTTATGGATTTAGTCAAAGCCCAGAAGATAATCCAGAAAATTGTCGAATGATCTATAATGTTGTTAAGAAAGTGTGCGACCCTGAAGTTGAGGCATCTCGAAAGGTTGCCCAGCGAGGTAGGAATTATTAACAATATTCAATTCTTGAATATTCATAAATTCATAATTAAAAAATAAATTTGTTTTACTTGAAATTTAAAATAAAAGTGAAAGATAATTATCTAGGAGATTATTCAGTGATTGCTTACTTCGGTATGTTAATATTCGGCGATGGAAAGCCGAAGGTTGCGAAAGTATTTATCTGAGTAATATTTCAAAGTGTTCCTGTATTATAAGTTTTTATGTGAACCTCTTGCAGAGCAATTTTGTTAATAAATTCTATGCTCCTCGCATTGTACTTGTGTATTTTTTATAGTTTAAGCAAATTTATTTAATATCAGCAAATTGTTTTTAATGACCAGTGTAAATAATTTCACTTTTACTTTCGAGTGACAATAAAAGGGACACTTATCATCAATATCATGGGTATTCTGCCTTATTGGTAGGTCATTTGCTGCAGCTGAGAAGCTTCCATGTTCCACGGTCTTCCACTAACGTCTGCGTCTTCACGTACGGTTTTTCTGTTTTGATATCGTCCATTAATTGTAGTCTATTTCGTTCCCTCCCTCTCTTTCCTGCCACCATACCCTCTAGCACGTCCCTCATGATACAATTCCTTCTTATCCAATGTCTCAACCGATAAAAAAGTATAAATTCGAAATTTCAACGGTTTTACACATTTCGTGACTAATATGCCGAAGAAGTGATTTTTTGAATGTGTCCGTTCATTCGCCAAGATGCCATACTGTTCAACGTTTCCGCATCAGATTTTAAACTTTAGATTTTTACAAGATTCTCTAGGGAAGATTTTTTAATCTTCTTCCTTCCTCCAAAAATAAGGTAGTTTACTGAAGGGTGAAACTGAAAAATTGAGATTTTCTTGAAAACTGCTGTAATGGTGCTTATTTGACAATACATAATATTTTAGCAAATAACAGAGTATTTTTGCCATCTGAATAAATCAGGTTAATCATTATCATCATTATGGAATCCTCATGCTACATCTTTTAGTAAGTTTGGAATGTCAAGAATGTCAATCATCTGTCAAAAATTTGTTTTTTTCTAATTGTTTTCTTGTGGGCAGAAATGGCCGAATCGGATTATATCATCATCACATATAGTATATCAGTTTACTCCAGAGGTTTTTTTCTAGAATTTGGAAGACGAATGTTCTTATGTTCCTTGTGACTAGACTAGACATCTCCAAACAACTGTCCTATTGACAGTAGCAATGATTTGATCATGTCAGCGCCATATATGAGAAGCTTGTGTACAGATACGCGGCAAATAATTTAGCAGTTTTTAAGCAGTAGGTTTTAAAAGACTTCCGTGTTGATTGTAGTGGCAACTTGATGAGGCACTCAAAACATTTGAGAAACATGTAATGAGTCGAGCGTCAAGACCCTTAATTTCTGCTACTTTATTTGGAGCATTGAAAACTGTTCTCGCATTGTTACCATCATTAGTGTTTCCTTCTTCTCGCTTTGGCTGATCAACACTAAATCCATTTCTTGGGTTAAGTCCCGTATCGCCGGACCAATTTTAGGAAATTTACCGGGTCAATTAGAGAATTTATTTAAGTTTGTGAGAAAGAATGAGTGAAAGTCAGGTAAGAGGAAGAGTAAAAGTTAAGAAAGTGGTTGTATTTGTTGATTGTTTTTGATGTTGTTAGCGGCACTGTATGTGTAGGCGGATGGACTATTTCGCGGAGAGGTACACTTGTTTTATTATACGGATCCATAAATTGTAAAATGTACAGAAAAAAATTGGCAAGTCTTTAATTTGCCCATTTCATGTCGAGAACAGAACCCAACCAACCCCTGCCGGGCTTCTAACCCGTTCCTACTACTACTATTACTACTCTTACTCCTGTTTCTACTACTATTAATATTTATACTATGGATCCGTATTAAAGTAATACTGCACGCCTAATGTAACGTAATCTAACGTAACTTAATGTAATCCAACAAAGTATAACCGAATGCAATACACTTTGGTGCTTTTTTTTTTCAGTTTTCAAAATGGTCTGGCGATATGGCACAAATGCCCATTTCTTCATAAAACATGTGCGTTATTGTTTTCTTCCTCTCATTTTTGTTGTTTTTAGTGCCTAATCATACTGCTTGTACTCCTCGCACACAAAGCGCTCTATTTAACGAAGTAGTCCATTGTGGTGCCTGCATTTTGTATATTAGAACTTTAATACATAAACCTTCTTACCAGCAACAAACTAACGCAATACTCTGTGAAATTTTCTTGTAGGTCTCGTCAAAAATGATTATTCTACAAATGACAAACACTTGCCAATGTCCTTTTCCATTTCACATTCAATTAACAACACTAATATAGCACCATAAAATAAATAGGAATACTTGTAGCTTCAGAATCTATGCGCAAGATATTTTGCAGATCAGCTATACAAACTCGCGTTTATTCTTGTACGCATTTGTTGTCGAAAATCGGGCGAAACGCGTGTTTTCATTTGAGATCGAATGGTTTAGAGCCTCCACTCACATATCGGAGTGTCCACATTCTGGAAAGTCAGGGAAGTAAAAATGTACCAGGGAAAGTCAGGGAAATGGCGGATTGGTCAGGGAAAAATCGATTGTTCCATTGTTCAGTTACTGAATTTATGGAATAGTAAGTGTAATATCGGCCTAATGCGTGTGTTTGTAAATTTACATTCTTTTGGATTAAAGAAAATTGTAAAAAGACAGAAACAGAAGTGGAGAGAGAACATGGCCAGCTATGAGGAAGGTGGAGATTGGGGTTTCTTCCTTTTTTCTTATTTTTAAATTATTCAATGGTCAGGGAAATTTGGAGTTTTGGTCATGGAAAGTCAGGCAATTTTTTTTTGGCCAAATTGTGTGGACACCCTGCATATATTTTTCTTCTACGCTATAGCCCATTGTAGGGTATCCTTAACAACGCCTCTCCATTGGATCGTGTGTTTTCCGTCCAATTCCGAGGCTTGTTGTTAGGTTTCTGAATATTGCTCTTTTTACGCGGATAGGTTGTTGGCTTTCCGCTCAAGCGCCAACCTGGAGGACCAGGTCCACTTCTTTTGACCTCTTACCTTCCACAGGGTTTAACCTGTCTCCAGTAAGAATTGACAACACCACCACGAGAAGACGAAGTAGAACTTGAGTACGAGAAGTGTGAGACTTCATTTCATAAGCAGATTCGTCATTCGGTGTTCTTCGCTCTGAGCCACTCCATATAATACCATTAAAAAAAAAAAAAAATCGATGCTTGGATTCTTGTAGAATGTTTCCCCATGCATAGAGTTATTGGTAACAAATCGAAACTCTATTTTTATCCATCTAAACTATGTGGGTGCTAGATGTTGCTTTGATCTCGAAGGTGTTGATTTGATCTTAAACAGGAATATGCAATTTTATCATGTGTAGACTGGATACTACGAAGAGCTGATTTTGTAAACACGAATTTCGGAGAAATTGATGTGAGAATTCTTTGTATTGAGTGCTTGTTAACACTGCCACTATTCTCATTCTTTTCAGAACTCCATTTGTTCACGTATTTATAAGTGTATTTTATGATATATATGAAGTGAAATAGTTAACCATTTTCAACGAACTTAAAAAAAATTCGTTACTGAATTCTCTCTCTCTCTCTCTCTCTCTCATATATATATATATATATATATATATATGTGTGTGTGTGTGTATGTGTGTTTGTGTTTTATTTGCGATTTTTTTTTTTAATTTTGAGCCTTCCATTTTGAACATGTGTCTTCGTAAAACATGTCTTAGAACGTTTTAACAGAACTCTTAAACAAAACATGTGGTAGAAATTTAGTACTTAAGGAAATTATAAATGGATAGATATATTACAAGAATTGTTTAATGGGTATCATAATAAAGTACATAGAACAATTTGTATAAAGCCTGTAGACGTTAATAAAAAAATAATAATAATAATTCTTTTTAAGTTCGTTCTGGCAATGTTGTTGGAGGAGTCCCAACTGGTTTTAGATGTTTATTGAACATTGGTCTTCAAACCAATTGTGATTTCCACTCTTATAACAGTGATTCAGCAGTAAAAGGTGAAACCCCACGTTGTATGGTTAACGTGTTGCCTTTTGATGCGTAAAACTCGGATTGGATTCCCTCTAGAAGTGCATGTGCTTCGGATCTCAAACTATAGGTCTTTGTCTCATGTAGCCGGTATGTTGGAAAGGGATTAAACTTCAAACGGTAATTAGTAAATGCAAATACTGACTATTCTATTATAAGACTGAGTATGTACTAGAAAATCACTAGGTGCGAACGGTCCTGGGTTCGATTCCCTGTGGGGGCACTCGATTGAAAAAATGTAAAAACTTTTTCCAGGCCAGTCATCCTGAGTGAGGTTTTCCTGGATTTTCCTCATTCTCACCAGGCAAATGCCGGGATGGTACCTAACATACAGGTCCCAAGCTACTTCGTTCCCTTTTCCTGAATAGTGTGTTGAAGGACGTCATCCCTCATATGTGACGGGCTAACATGGCCATAGGTACAGAAAGCCCAGAAATCAAAATCCTAAGTCCGAGAAAGTCACAAAATTATTATTTGAATTTTGTAATAGTGATAAAGTAAATTAAAAATAATTATAAATACTCTTAAACAGATCTATTGTTATACTCCATGTTGGAACGAAAAGTTATGATAGGTAGTTGGTCATAAATAGGGTTCATGTGTGTGCTGGTTTACAATTAGAAGAGGAATTTATGATAGACCAACTGTAGTTATTAACTTAGATCCAGAATGAGCAAATCTTATTTACGGAGTCAATATCTTAATTACATATTTTTTATATTAGTACATACATGTTAATGATTTTATATAGTAAAACATAAGAATTATACTGTGACAAGATATTTAATGTTCTATACAAGATAAATATACATAGATGATAAAGTAGCGGTGATAAAAAAAACTTGGCATAAATATAGTTGGAGAAATGCATTCCATTCTCATATTAAATTAAATAATATACATCAGAAAAGAAGCATCTACAACAAATCATCACTCCTTTTTTCCTTCTACTTATATTCTTCTATATATCTTTTACAAATGCAGACATTAAACACAGATATTAATAAACAAACGACATATTAAACATTTTTTTATCCAGTAAAATTTACGTTGTGTCTGCTGTCCTTTACAGATGCCTTGGAACTCCTGACGAAACACTCAGAGCAGTTTGCAGAGCACCTCTTCGCAGAGTATAAATATTGGCATTCTGCTTTGAAACATTGGGCAGAATCGTCGAACAGGGAGGATCACAGAGCTGGAGTAGCTGCATTGAACGCATTTTTGACGATAATGGGCGAAAGATTAACAGAAACATCTACCCCGAATCGGAAAGCGTTTGAGGTAAGTAAAATTTTTATATGTGAAGTTCAAAGTGAAAGTGGAAGAACTGGACTGATTCGAATCTGAGCCTTCAGCTTACTGTGTCAGTGCGCTGGCCAATCCGCTTCCTACCCAACCTCCTCGTGTTCAGACATTCGTACCATATGGACCGTATAACAATTGCTTTTGTGCAAGGTGCCCATAAAACAGTTTATCTAGATTGGAAAGCATGTAACTTTAATTCTAAAAGTACTATTCTGCTCAAACTTCTACACTAGTTGCATAAACTCATAACGTATTTGGTGGTACTCATTAGAATTACAAGCACTCAGTATGCACACCATCACTTACGCGACAAACATCGAGACGGTAATTCATCTCTGACCATACGTTGTGAAGTATATTCAAGGTGATGGAGCTGGCAGCTTCATTGATGCGTTCGTGATCATTGCGACTTATGGACTATGTACTTCCACTACGTACAACACTGAATGATATTAGATAAATACGTAATAACTTGATATAATGCAATTAAAAAAAGTTGTGTTTAACCGTACAGAATTTCAGTAATTTTTATATATTAGTTTAAAAGTTACAAAAGTATTTCAAGTCAAATGATCTAGTCTGAATATAAAAGAAGTTTCAAAACAAGGATGAAAAAAAAAAAGAAAAAGAAAAAATTACAAATGAAAAAGTGAAAACATTATTACGTAATATTAATCCTCGGAATCCCAAACCCCTTTTCTTTCGCGAGAGCACAGTGGGTTACATTTTGTATGCCAACTTTTTTTTTTTTTTTTTTTTTTTTTTTTTTTTTTTTTTTTTTTTTAATCTTAATGTTGGGGAGAAAGCATTAAGATTATTATTTTGTTTGCGTGCACAGGTTTTATTGATAATATTGATAAATTCAAACAATATGGTACAATATTTTAAAAAGCAAAAAGAGAATTAAGATTATTATGATAACAACAAAATTGGTTGAATAAACGAATGCATGGACCTAGAAAAGTAAACTCCAAGAAACAAAAAATGCAAGAGATTGAAAAAAATATCCATTTACATTAAATTTGGAAAGTTCTCAAATGTTCGCATTACTGGTGAATAACATCTTACTAATATGACAAAGAGCAGAGCCATCCTTTGTAATATATATATATATATACAGTGGTGTAATATATATATACATATGCCATACCGCCTCTGGTTTTTCAGTGATCAAGACAATATTTAAATAACAAGTATGTTGAGTCAAAATCATAATAAAACACACCGCCTCTGCTTTTTTCCACTTCGAACACAAACTATATATATATATATATAAAGAGAGAATACTTTTAAATAGAAGCTCATAGGGGTATAATTTGGACTCCAGGTGTACAAATTTCCAGTTATTTCAATAATTAATAACATTCACCGGAGCTTTCATGTAGAAAATGTAGAAGAGACAAAAATATTCAGCTGGAAAAGTAACAGCCAAAATCGCAGAAAAATACAGGAAATAGAAGCAAATTTGAAAGTGTGGGGTACAAAATGTACTCCATTAGACTTCCGAGAGTTAAAATAGATACACTGTAAGCCCTTTCGCTAAAAAGTCCTCGATAGAATGGATAGAATGGGAAGTAGAGATCAAACAATAGAAGAATTCTGTTGTGTTGTTTTTACTGTTTTGTTAATTTTTTTAATGCTCTCTATATACGTGGGAGAGTCCGAAAATAAATTTCTCCAATAGCATGCTACATCAAAGATCAGACGTACCTATTTTTCCACATAAGTACCACGTACATTGACACATTTGTCATACCAGTCTATAAGCTTCAAAAGCCCTTCCAGGAAAAATTCAGGGCTCTGCATACGATAGAAACAGCGAACAGCTTCTGTGACTTCAGCATTCTTCCGAAGCGCCTGCCGCCAACAGTTTTCTTTCAAAACCGGAAACAGATGGAAGTCACGGGGTGCGAGATCAGGACTGTATGGTGGATGGACAAGGCGCTCCCACCTAAAAGTTGCAATATAGTTTTGTGTTACGGTCGCTGAGTGTGATCTCGCATTGTCATCCAACAACAGAACACCAGATGTGAGAAAGTCAGGCCGCTTGTTCCGAATCGCCTGGGCAACAGCTCGCACTTCCTATTTTAACCACGACATCAAAAGCCTTCTCTGCATAGGTACCAGACTCAGATTGAAAGAATCGTCTCCGCTTTTCTCAGGCGCTGCGACGGCGCCATCTGCAGGATCGTGGATGAACAATACTCACTTATGTCTGGGTGTGTTGCGCACGCAACCGCTGTCGTGTTTCCCCTATTGCTGTTCGCTTTCCTGGGGAAAACGAGAGGGAAAACTTATTTTTGGACTCTCCCTCGTAGATAACATTCCTTATTTTATATTTGGTAGTCATTCAAGTTACATATGTGGATGGTAGTTATTTCTAGACTAGTACCACAAACTACCGTTTGTGGTACTAGTAATATATCGTGTTCGTGGATTTTGTCGGGGTTTACCCGTTCCGTTTTCTTGGTTCTTCCATCTCACTTGCTTTTTTTTTTTTTTTTTTTTTTTTTTTTTTAATACAAACCTACAGGCGGTTAAACTAAAGAATTCATTTCATGAATGGTAAGAAAACATTAAAATTTGCATAATTTAATACCCTAAAGATAGAATTTTGAGAAGAAAAATGAATGATTTATTCTTATTAAAAAAAAGTTTAGGAATAACCTTTCCCACCTTCCCTAACCATATCGTGTGATTTTATATGTTATTTATTGTTAAAAATAATAATAATTCAGATATTAAACGAGTTTATTATTTTCTATTTTAGTACTTTATCGGCTACTTCAGGGAATGCTTGAAGAAAACAGATATAAGGCCGTATGAGCTAGCTCAAGCAATTAAAGGCTTTGGATTATTTGCTGCTGCCTGCAAAGTTCACATGAGCAGTTCTGATGTATCTCGAATGTTTGTACTGATGATGCAGAGATCAGAACAAGCATATTTCGGGTAAGTTAAGAGAAATAATAATAATGATCTTAAGTAAAAGAATAGAAGATAGGTGAAATAATTTTCAGCGTAGCAAAATGTCACTCTATATTAATAGTTTTTCTCCTCATATAAAATTGTTTCTTCTACGGTCATGTTAAAAAACCAATTCTCTGTCTTTCTTACTGCAGTTCCTTTTCAAACGATTACAGTAACAATGGTTTTTGTTTGTTCGAAAGATACTGTAAAAGCCAGCTCATCTAATTAAAAGGATCATAAAAGTAAAATCCAGGGACCAACAAACCTTCACAACAAGTGAAAATTTCACTCGTTGCCGGCCAAGGTAGCATACAGCAGGAATGTGCTTCCTCGTGACCTGCTCAGAAACACAGATAAACCACGTGCAAGGAAAGCTAACAACTAATGGCATGCGACAATAAACCAAGAGATGATTCAAAACCACCGAATCAGAGATCACAAGATTTATTAAACTAATGCTCAATACTTACTAATAAGTAAACTATAAAATATATTACAATATAAAATTGATTGAATAAATATTCGTCCAATTATTTTACAAAATAATGATACTTATAATTTTATCACGCCGTGAAAGACATGTCTTCCCTTCTTTCTTGCTCACAGATTACAGCTGTTTCATAGGCTCGCCAACTATGCGAGTAGCGAGACGCGCTGCCAGTTTGTGTGGTGACGTCACTGATATTTTAAGAAATAGCGATAGCGAGCTTTCCACAGAGAAACTAACAGTGAAAGTGAAAAACAAAGTGTTAAAAGAGGGAAACTAAGAGTGCTATAAAAACCGAGGATTGGAAAGCAATCTTGTTCTTTCTCGTCTGATGTCTATTCTGTATGTCTTTTTTTCTTATGTCGGTAGTCTTTGGTCAGATATTTCGATGCGCCATTTATGAATATTAGATTGGGTAATTTATTTGGTGATTAATCGTAACAGATCAGATATTCTTTAATTAAAGTTGTTATTTGTAAGTAAAACAACATAATTCAAAGTTATACAGTAAGTCTTACAATATTCTTACAATTATATTTTTGTCTCTTACACCTTCATTATATCTTTCGAAAATTATATTCAATTACCTGTACGTTAAGAATAAGGCAGAAGACTAGTAGATTATTTGCGAATGGGATGTCAAATTTACACAGTCGATTCTGTTTTATTTCATGTGACATAAGTGTAATAAAGATATATTCATGTGACATAAGTATGAATTGTTATTAATTTGGATTCAACTTGTAAACTCCACGTGTTTTCATTTTATGATCGTTATAAATGTGTAAATATTCTACCTAGACGATTCATCAGATGGTTAGATTCTGAAATTAATACAAGCTTTTCAAAGAACGCACCATTCAGCATTATATATTAATCTTTCTGTTAGCCTTTTTTTAACTTTATTAATAATGCTTATACTCACTGAAGTGTCCAACCAATAGACAATGGTAGTCATGACCTATACATTTCAAGGCTTTGTTAGTACAGTTCCTTAAGAAATCAATGTTGCTTGAAGACTCACATTATCGGTAAATTTGCTGCACTGTAGAAACAATTTCAAACTGAGTAATCTTTCTGTTAACTGTAAATGCACTTACTTACTGTGAAAGATACAGTTATAAGGTTAAGGAAGCATTGTTAAAATGATAGTTTAGTTTTAAATTGTCTCTACAGTGCAGGAAAGTTACCGATAATGGGGGGTCTTCAACCTGATTTCTTAAGGAATTGTACTGACGAAGGCTACAAATCGTCGTTGAAACGTATACTACGTTGCTGAGGTGAGAATAAGCTTTATTAGTATTGCATATTCATCCTTTGCATTCATTTTTTATTTTTAATTTTTAAAACCACCTGGTAAATTGTCTTTTGTTGTATGTACATATATAGTTAATGTGTATAAAAGAGTTCAAGTTAGGTTTGTTAGAGCAACCATTTGTTAAATGAAATATATCGGATTTGAGTCCTCACTAGCCCAGCGGCTGCATTTTTCGGTAGTTTGCATCAGTTTTGTATATTTAAATGAAATGAAATCTTTAAGTTTTACGTCCCACGCTTATGTCGGTTAGGCTAAAGGAAACGGTGATGATGAGAAAGGAGTGAAATGAAGAAAATGGGAGGAAACGGGAGAACCCCGAGAAAACCCACGAGCACGGTGTTTGTCCACCACAAAGTCCACACGGCGCGAGCTGGGATCGAACCAGGAACCCCAAGCACCGGAGGTGAACGCTCTACCACTGAGCCACCGAGCCCCTTTTGTATATTTAAATATTGTTTTTCTTTCTGATATACTATTCTTGTTTCGAATCCAGATATGCTTTTTAACTAAATGTTGTTAAACTTTTACAGCTCTCTCGAGATTTCACAAGAGTCATTAAACCAGCTCCCTAGTTACATAGAATCCTTAGGAACAATAATGGGCCATTTGGATTCCATCACTGAAGAACAACTTATTTCATTGCAGAGGCTAGTCATTCTTTTGATTGATAGGTTTCCAGAAATACCAGAGTATTTTCACTCCCTCTGTTACCGTGCGTTTCTTTTAACGTGCTATCATCTCACTAGAAAGGGAGTAATCGTGGAATCTTTTCTTGAAGATGTAGGTAAGTTGAATATTTGAAAGCAAATGCTCTCAAAGAGTTTTAACTTTAAATTGCTAATAAATGCTGTTACGGGCGCTGCCACCAGTTTCTAATTCATGTCCACATCATCATTATATTTGACCTCGAACAGTCATATAACACAAAATATATAGATCCCACGTTTTATAGAATATGCATTTATTCTTAACATTCAGCTATTTATACAATAAATGGTATATACATATTTTAAATACAATTAAAACTAATTTTCCTACAACTGACCAAAGCAGTATATATATATATATTAACAGTATATATCTGTGTTACAGTTTCGGCTATGTAACATAGTCTTTCTCACATTGGAAGAATGTTATATAGAACTTGAGAAAGAGGATAGAAATTGTAGATACCGACGAAGAAATAAGACAAATACTGTGCCAGTTATTAAATGGAAACGGATATAGAAGAGAAAATTTAAAAGAAAGGAAAAGAGGAAGAAGCAGAGAAAGAAAGAAAAAATGGTTTGGTATTGAAAGTTTATGCGAGAAAACGGAGGTCGTGAAAAACCTGTTGAGAAATGAAGGGGATTAAAACTTACAGGAAAGGAGGGAACACGATAATAGACTTAGTGAGAGAGAAAAGAAAGAAAAGGAGATAAGATCACAAGAGGAAGGAGTACTGTACTAGGTTAATTGTAAAGAGTGCGATGTGAAATACATAGGGAAACAGGAAAGAGATTAGGACAAACGATAAAACTACATAAGGACGATGCCAGACTAAAAAGAGAGAACAACGCAATATATAAACACATTAAAAAAACGGGACATGAGATAGATTGGGAAGGAATAAAAGGATTAGAAAGGGAAAAAAAGGAGAGTGATAAGAAAGTGGAAAGAAGCCGAGTGAATTAAGAAATACGGGAAGGAGAAGTTGATCAATTGGTCTATTGGACTTGTGATACATGAATGATGAGGAAAAAGTGATAGACAAAGTAGAAAGAATGAAAAGGATTAACAGGAGCTATTAGAACAGGTGTAGAATGGAGAATAGAAATGTTAGTGACAAACACCTAATTTAGAGTTTAGTTCTTAAAAGTTTCATAACAGGTACGCAAAAAGAGAAAGTTACATCATCTAATTAAAAATTTACTTTTTTAGAACCAATTAAAAGTTTACGTTTTGTAAAGAGAAAGTGGTCGTGTCTTGCATTCAGATTGTATATTAGCTGTCAAAATTGGATATTAATAAGATATAATGTGTCTGAGGAAGGCTGTTACTCGTACGTAGCCGAAACTGTAATATAGATATATACTCGTAAAATATATGTATACTGCTTTGGTCAGTTCCAGTTTTATTAGCAATCTCGAATTTTCCAAAGCTGCAATGAGTAATTTTACCATTTAACTAATCTTTACGATGAAAAGATTTCTTTTTCTATAGACCGAAAAGTTCTGTTCAACATCATTCTTCCGCCTCCTACGCTGTACTGTAGTACATTGTTTCTTCTTTTTTATACTGTTCTGCCTTCGTTCTTCTCAGAACGCTATGCTATAGGGTACATTTTAATAAAAAAAGAAAGTTTATCACAGTCCCTGGTTCTTGTTTTTGGATCAAAAAATCTAATATATTTCAGGCAAAAATTTTCTTGTAGGCCTTATATCTGGAGAACTACATATAGTGTAGCAAAACCCAAACTATCACTTAACTCAGTATGATGTGTGTTTATTCCTTAAAAAAATACAAAAAACTCAATTTAGGGGCTGTTCAAAAATCTTGTGGCTCCTGGTCCAAAAATTAATTATTGGCTAAGATCACAATCTTTTGATCTATTTTTGGGTCTTTCCTTTATTTGGATCCTTTGGATTATTTTTTATTTTTATGAATTCAGTTTCCTTTATATTTCAACCCTTTCGGGAGATTTAAACGCGAACGGATTATATACTAAATACGTTGTTTATAAATGTAAAAACTATAGGCTAATATCGAAATACTGTGCACAATGTTCGAATTACTGGGAGGATGAGTGTGAAATAACCCTCCGTAAAGAAAATAGTGTCGCTGGGTAATATGATATGGGCCTACTGTATGTAATAGTTTTACTCTCAAGTAAATGTCATTCCCATTCCCTTGTAAAAACCGCTTAATGTACGTACTGACTGTACTTAAAGTAATGCAATAAAAAACATACAACATTATTACTAAATACTGAAAAAAATAAATAAAACGCCTATCTGGACGGCTAATGAGAATATTCTCAATAGTTGTTTACCGTGTCCATTCTAGGTCGTAAGTTTCTGTTTCAAATCTCAATGAAGTAAACCCTAGTTGGGGCTCTGGGAAGTGTGAATATTTAAGTTTTTATTCTTGTATTGATCTTTCATAACGTGTCTGATGAAGGAGATATTGCATTGCCAAAACTGTTAAACAAGTATTATTAATATATATTTGGTGCTTTGGTCAGTTTTCGTTTATTAATAATGTAATAACCTAACGTAGTGTCATTTGAAAAATATAACTTTGTTGGGTTGGCAACACATTTAACGTTGTGATATCAGAGAGTATGCCAAATAGTACACCCCTGCTAATGTTTGCATGGTACAGATTTTACATTTTCTGTCTATTAGTTTAAAAGTTACAAGGACATTCATCCTTGGCCCAAAAGTAAGTACACACCTCTAAATTGATTAAGTATAACATTCTAGTTTATGAATTTATTTGTTTCGACTGTTCCATGCTTAAGTTATAAGTAAAAAGATGTTAAGAACAAATAATAATAAAAAAATCTAGGTCTAGCTGTTTAATAATAAAATACAGTGAGCTGATCGGTACGGGATTGTATACCTACTTTTGGGCCACCCTGTATATAGCATGTTCTAAAAAAAAAAAAAATGGCGCCCACGGACTACAGAGAACTTCTATAAGTCAAAATAAAACGAAAAATATATACGTATATAATAGTATGCTTTTTGGGGCCTCGTCTGGAGACGCAAATTACACTAAGTGACAACGTCGCAGATAAAGAACTATAGAGATTATCAAACCATCAGATAGTCACATCGACTTTTTAGATGGCAGTTAAAGTTGATAGATGTTGACACTGGCACCAGTTATTAGTGTAATCGATGTAACGGCTTCAAGCTTCGTAGAGCAATGCTAATGGTTCCAAATTAATCTGCGACATTGCCACATAGTGAAATTTTGATTCCCCATGGCAGCTGAAGGAAGCCCCAGAGGATATACTATTATATAGCATTTTCGCTTTATTTTGATCTGAAGAATAGCGCTCTGTTGTCGGTGGGCGCCATTTTTAGAACACCTGATATATATAGGGTGTCCCAGGAGGAAGGGGCAATATTTTGGGAAATAGTAGTATGAGTGATTCTAATCAAAAAAGTTGTATGAACATGGGTCCTAATCTCAACGGTTTGTTGAAAGGTGATGAAATGACCTTTCCATCAATGTACAATATATAGCAGTGGTGTCTTTGGAAGAGAAGTTATTGAGGTATATTTGGGAATCAGTGTTGCAATCCAATTTCTGTAAATAACCTTAACTTTCCCAAATTTCCCTCAATAACTTCCCTTCCAAAGATACCAGTGCTCCATGCTGCATACCGTTGGAAAGGCCATTCCATCACCTTTCAAATCCTCTGTCTCACATCTGTAGAACAGTTACAGAGTGAGCAATACGCAAGATAGAGTCAAAAATAGATCACAACCTGTAGCTCACAAACCGTTGAGTTTAGGACCCATGTTTATATGAACATTTTTGCTTTGAATCACTCATACTACCATTTCCCAAAATATTGTCCCTTCCTCCTGAAACACATTGTATATATATAACAGAAAATTATGCCCAATAGGCTAAAGAATTGTTAATGAAAGTAAATGATTATGCTGATTATGGAAGAATTGGTGGATTGACAATCGAAACGGAAGGTGCGAGGAAACGGAAGATTCCCGAGAAAACCCATAGACACTATGTTGTCCACCATAATTTCATATAGCGTGGGATCGACTCGATCATACCGAGGTGACCATTCTACCAAATGGTACAGCTCTCTCCATAACGAAGATTTTGTTGTATATAATCTTCGTATTTTGTAAGCTATCTAGAGATCTCTTGCCCAAGGGATTTTTAATGGGAATTCTATACATCACCGTGCCAACTTTTCATACAGACTGCATGTCCTGTGGACTGCGGTGGCTCAGTGGTAGAACGTTGACCTCTGATGCGTGGGGTCCCTGGTTCGACCCCAACTCGCCCGAAGTGAGCTTTGTGGTGGACAAACACTGTCTGCGTGAGTTTTCTCAGGGTTCTCCCATTTCCTCTTACTCTCTTCATTCCACCATTTCATTCATTTATTCTCCCTTAGCCTCGGTGCATATTCGTGGGACGTTAAACTCAGTATTTCATTTCATTTCAAACTATGTGTTCCACCCATCTTAAGCGTCCTCCATCATAGTAATGACCAACAATGCATTCATAGAGTATGACGGACCACTAACATAGACCACTTAATTCTGTGTTCACATGACAGAAGTATTGTATTTTCTCTTATATTTTCAGTGTATCAAGGGGTAATTCGCACGTGCTGCCACCCACCTCTAAGCGACATACAATTACTAAAGGAGAAGATGATACAACTTGGATCCACTTTACTAGACAAGGAAATTACAACATTCAAGAAATTCTTGCCGCTTTGGAGGGCTCTGTTAAATACTACGCAGGGTACTCGATATAATTTGCGGGGTAAGTGTTTGAATAATGAATTAAATAGAAAAATTACTCACCTGTAAAATATTTCCCAGATGTTTTGACTTTCTCTGAAGTTTACTATCGTCGAAAAATTTGAAGGTGTGAGGTTTTTCTAGTCTTCATGGTTCCGCTTGTTATGTTATATACTGTCTCAACACCCCATTGGGACCAAGACCTATCAGTCATCTTTTATCCTTTTGAGTGATGTGTGGTCAGAACATCGGCTCCCCTCACCGTTAATAGTGGTTTTCTAAACTATAGTTCGCTACTTCTTTCTTTCAGATAGCTCCCCAATTGTTCTCACGGCGTTGGGTAGACGCCGCAAGCCAACACCATCAGGTGGGTACGAAGTCAATCATCTTCGCTTGCATCAAACCCATCGCTGCTTGAGTTCGATATCTCACGATCGCAGTATATAGATATGTAAATAAATGACATCCTTAACAATATGGTACTGTAACTTCCAAGTGACAATTTTTCGTCCTCTAAACACAAGGTTTCGAGCAATTTTATTGAGTTCAAGATCCTGTTGCAAAAGTCATATCAAACGGATCAACCGTTTTGCCAACTGAAAAGCTATGAATTTTACACTTTTTCAGTCCTTTTAGATTTTATTTTTCACCCCTATCTCTCCTCTGCCAATGGGGCTGAACTTGGAGTATTGGAAGCTTCACTATTCATTTCAGCGACTTCGAAAACTGTGGATTGCACATTAATATTGGTCATTTGGAATTATTTATTTATTTATTTATTTTTTTTATGCCACACCTTCCAAGTTTCACCCTACTCCCTCAGTATTTTTTTTCAGATTGTAAATCATAGGCCTACCAACTTTAGCTGAAATTGTTCCATGTGTTCTAGACTTACGCTGAAATATATATTCGTACACATGCATCCAAATATATACCCTTCGGCGTTGCCCCTGTAAATTCCCAATCCAGCTGACATGCTCGTTCTTGGGGAGTATCACCTAACAGCTTAGCGACCCCAAAAAGTATGGATTTGACACAAATCTAGGGTCATTTTAGACATTTTGTTTGTTTATTTATTTATTTTTGTACCCCTCCTTACCACCATTCCGATGGAGTGAACTTGTACTTCATCGGCATTTGGAGTACCATTATTCATCTCAGCGACCCCGAAAAGTACGAATTCGACACTGATATAGGTCGTTTTCTTTCATTTTTATGACACATCTCCCACTTCCTCTAGGTGTGATTTGGTGATTTTACCCCTACTGGGAGCTGAACTAGACTTTAAAGGGCATCGGATCTGTCACCCTTTTAGAGACCCCTGAAACTATGGATTCGACACTGATATTAGCCGTTTTCGATTATTTTTACATGTTACCATTCCCACTCCCTCCCAAGGATGCTAATGGGGCAGAACTGGGAATTAAACGGCATCGGGTATGTTACTATTCATACCAGCAACCCCGAAAACTGGGTTCGCCCATAATATCCGTCGTTTTAGATAATTTTTGTCACTCCCTCCCACTTCCCCTTGTTGTGCTAAGGGGCCTTACCTACACAGTATTCTTTTCCAGACTAAAAGTAATATGTGAATCACGGGTTGTTAAAATTGCTCCATAGTTATGCTGGAGCATACATACATTTTGGACTTCCAAACTACGCTGTGCATAAGAGTCAGAAGTCTTATAGAACAGGCTTGTCTGTTTGTCTGTCGACAGGTATCAGAGATAAAACTAAAAAATATCGAGGATTTTTTTTTTTAATCTATTCAATACCCCAAGAGTGGGTTCTTTTTCCTCCTTCAACTCTGTAGTCAAGCCGAAAGTGGTTAAATAACTATTTTCGGTTTCGACAGTTATCACCATAGAACAAAAACAGTAAGAGATATCAAGTAGGCTAATGTTTATATATATATATAATATTAATTCAGCGTCCAGGAAACTGGTTCTATCTTTGATTTTACTGCTCTTACAACCAGTAGTTATAGATGCACTACTTCAAGTTGAGTATTGAATTCGCATAGTTTTGAAGTTTACCATATCACACTATGAAACCAAACTCACTAGTTTATATATAAAATTATTAGTTTCCTGTGTTGTCCAAAAACTGCTGTACCGATATAATATTTTCGGTAACTGTGAGAACTATGGAAAAAAATGCCATGAATGTGACAATATGCAGAACAAAGCGATGGGTCATATATATTAAATATAATTTGGTTGCCACTATCGACGGAAAAGTTGCTACGCAAGAAAACAAGTAAGTTAAATAAAAATGTGATTCATTCGCATGGAGAATTCATGAAAGATATATACACGAGGCCATTCAGAAGGTAATTTACCCACGCGTCCCATAGCTAGGAAATCGTATGTTCCGCGAAGCGAGTGCGTGGACGTGAGAGAGTGAGGTCCTAGCATGGCACATGCGCCAGCGGAACTTCCATAGTGCTCTCAGTAGCGTCGTGGCAGTGGTTGAAGATGAACGTTCCTATTCCAGTTTCCGCCACGTGTGAAGTTTTTGAATGCACAGGGCATAGTGCCGATTGGATGCTGACCCCTTGTGCCTTGCTTTGTATTCTGGAGTCAGTTGCTTCGGCACTTATCTGGCACAAAACTTCTTGAACAATAGGCCGCTCCATGACAATGGTGTGCAATAAGGAGCGGGGAATTGTGAGAACTGACCACTGAGTTTGTTGCGAAGCTACGATTCTGCATGATGCGTTCCCGAACAAGATCCACAAGATCGTCTGTGATAATGGTTGGCCTCCCACTGCACTCCTCATCATGCACATTTTGGCGTCCTGCTGTAAATTGTCTACACCAGCAATGCACCATGTGCTTGGTTATGACGTTAGGCCCATAGATCTGGCACAGCTGACGATGGATTTCAATAGGCGCTATGACCTGTTAATTGAAAAAATTACTGTTCGCACTTCACACGCGACGGGATCTGAAATAAGAACGTTCATCTTCAACCACTGCCACGACACTACTGAGAGCACTTGGGAGGTTCTCCTGGCGTATGCGCCATGCTAGGACCTTACTTTCTCACCTACACGCAGTCGCTTCGCGCATGGTTTCCTAGCTATGGGACTGGTGGGAAAATTATTTTCTGGATGCGCCTTGTATTTCCTGAATGCACTTCGTACCTAAATATCTTCTGTGCAGTGCTTACTTTTATGTACGGAATTCACATACATGTTTGCATTTCCATAGATTAATAGTAGAATTTCCATAGATAATCAGTTTTAAAAAAGGTTTTATTTTAGAATGAACACAGTGTAATTTACATAAATGTAACTTAAAGATTACTTTATTCACAGGTATTCCACCAGAAATGCGACGTGAAATCACTGGGAAAATTTACGATCACTTCATTAGATCGATTCTGGCTATCATTGATAAATTGGATCTAAAAACTGAAGCTGTAAATACTGAGGTAAAACAATTTCTCTCCCTCTCGCTCTCAGCTATTAATCGTATATATATATATATATATATATATATATATATATATATATATTGTGATAAAATACGAAAGGTATCGGTAGTAAAATAAAGTGTGGGGTTGCTCTTTGACATATCACTGGATCCTTTCCTCTTAAAACGTGTTAAATCCAGGTTATTTTCATCCTTGTTTATCCTACTCAACTACTACGACGCTACTGGATGAAAAGTGATCTATTGTATGTTATTTAATTATGTTATTTACCTTCTATCACAATTTACCCTCCATTATATGAAATTAATATATAACGCTCAAATAAAGGGATATTTAAGTACTAATATGATAAATATTTCGATTTTTTCAAAACTTATACAGGATACTTTTGAAATAAGATATAAATGCAGTTATAATCCGTAGTATTATTCGACTCCTAAACGGTGCTGTGCATAACTATAAGTCTTATTGAACGGCCATGTATCCCTGTCTATATGAACAGGTATTGGAGCAAAAACGTCTGAAGATATCACAAGTGATAAAACTTTTTTGATAGGATTCAATGTCCTAAGAGTAAATCCTATCTCCTCCCTTAAACCCCTTTGCAAACCAGAAGTGATAGCAATCATCCATTGCTGATTTCAACTTCGATCATTGTTATTATTATTATTTAATTTTTTATTGGGTTTTACGGGTCCAAGATAAGTTCCTTCTTCAGTCTTATATTTTTCTACTAAAACCGAAAGTGGTAAAATGTACCGTTCCTGGTTTCAAAAGTGATCTCCGTAGAGCGAAAACGCTAGGAGATAGAGGAAAATGGCTTTCCGATATGAATCCAGCGTGGAAAAGTAAACTATAACTTGACACTTATTCTTCTGTTCTAATCAAAAGTGAAAGAAGTATATGATATCCTGTTTTGAACAGGATTGCCATAGAGGTAGTGAGCAGCGTAATAATAATAATAATAATAATACAGGTTCAGTGGCGCAAGAATAGATCGTATCTCCGCCCTTATCTATCTTAAGTGGTAGAAATCTGCTTCTATTTCCAGTTTCAGTGTAGAGCGGAAACAGTAATGGAAAGCGACAAACTTATTTTTGATATGAATTCATGATCCCCAAAATAAATCCTTCCTCAGCTCTTATTCTTGTATTAAAAAAAAAAAAAAAAGGAAATGAAATCTTTAAGTTTTACGTCCTACGATTATGCCGGTTAGGCTAAAGGAGACAGTGAAGATGAGAGATGAGTGATATGGTGGAATAAAGAAAGTGGGAGGAAACGGGAGAACCCCGAGAAAGCCCACGAACACGGTGTTTGCCCACCACAAAGTCCACACGGCGCGAGCTGGGATCGATCCAGGGACCCCAATCACTGGAGGTGAACGCTCTACCATTGACCCACCGCGCCCCCTATTCTTGCATTGAACGCAGAAGTACTACAAACTAGTACAATCTCCTATCAACTCACATTAAAAGCATGTATTCCTCAGTTTTGCATTTTTTAAATATATTTTTATATAAATTTCTTTACAAGGGATTGCTTTCTTATAGTCATATCCATAAATTACTACTAAAGAAGGTAACAGTAGAATTTCCGGAAAAATAAAAATCATTCAATTTGATTTTACTATGAAAAAATGTATGAGGTTACATGTGTGTATATATATGTCCAGCATTGATTGCCTCCCCTTAGCTTTTGCTAACATTTATCATTAATTTTTCGTTCTACCTATCAGATTTTGTGTATTCTGCATACTCACATTTTGACACCTGTCATTTTTTAATTCTTCGCAATTCCATGTTTCTGTTCCCTTCAACGGAATATTTTATGTGTAGATAAAGTACAAAATTTGAACCACTAATACAGGTGAAATAACAAATAAATAATTTACAGACTTCTAATCACTGTAATTAATATCTTCATAAAATACGTTGACATACGCGGCCAGTTTAACGTGTTTTACAGAGTAATAAGATAAAATCCTCTTGTGTTAATTGTTCCAATTCTTCATCCGTCAGTCATTCGGCAGACATCCGTAATGGTTTAATGTCCTTGAACATGCCTGTGCTTTTGTACAGTCGTTTAATAAACAAACACTCCTTCTTTTTCTCTTTCTTTCTTTCTTTCATAAGCTATTTACTTTTAGTAATAGTAAAGTGCAGGAACATAGGTTTATACCATTTGCCGGTTTGAAACATTTGCTTCAAGTGTATGAACCTTCTGGTGAAAGAAGGAAACTTTCATAGTTTTAGTTACTTTAAAAGAGAACTGTGAACTGAACCAGTATTGATAATCTAATACCAAATTATGGAACAGATTAGAATCTATTATTTACGTTCTATAAATGGTAAGTTTTCCCTTAGAGCAATCTCACTACTGAAAAACAGAAACACTCTGATAATTATTGTTTCCTTTATTTATACGCTATTCGTATATCACTGAAAGAGTGATTCACTTACTGAAGAGAGATCATACCAAACGAAAAATACGTATTAATACAATAGAGATTCATCCGTCAAAAGAATACGTGAAAGGTCCAGAGAATAATATCAGATATATCTTCGTTTACATAGATTCACAACGACCAAACATCCTTATTAGAGTATGTGCAACCTTCTGTGGCACTTCAGACCAAGTACATTCTGTAGCACTTTCGCCCATTCCAGTTCCTAACACATAGAAAAATAGTCACTACATTTTCAGAAGCTACAGTATTGTATCAAACAAAGATGTATAATTTTTTTGCAAGTGTATATCAAATCATGATCACTACAGATATAAATTGGTAGAGCTCTTGAAAACATTATTGGTGGCTGTTTGTTGAAACATGATTGTAAATCATATATGTATGTATGTATATATCGATGATTGTGTTCTTGTGCATAAATTGAGGGAAACTAAGTATATGATTATTTATTTTGTAGGATAATGAAGAAGAAGAAAATACTGACTTGAGCATTGTATCTATAATGAGTCCAGAAACAAAACTGCAAGCTTCCACACCAAAGGATTTTCAAATTCTCATTAACCTGGTGGATTTCTGTGAGCATTTATTACCATATGCAAATGCTGAAATGTTTGAGAAATGGGTTCAACCTTTCAATTTTGCAATAATGAAGCATTCATCTGAAAAACCAATTGTCAGTGGTTTCTACAAGTTGTTGGCAATAAACCTTCAAATTTGTGATAAACTTCAGTATTTTGAGGTGAGATATGTTAAGTGTAGTATAATAAAAATTTAAAGCGGTCGATCATTTTGGAATTTTATTTTATTTTTAATAATATAAAGATATGACTTGATAGTAGATCAGTAAATATCCAGAGGAATAACTTGTTAATCATCTCGTATATCAAAATAGTCCTGACTGACTGATGAACGCCTAAGCCAAACTGCTTAACCTACAAACTTGAAATTTAAACAGTATATAGGATATGTGACGTAAGATACCACTAAGGAAGTACATTTAAAAATTCAGCGTGGCTTTGTAGTTGATGCCACAGTACACTTTGAGGAGGATGGAGTGAAAGATAATATAATTTTAGAGATCTGGAAAACACCAGAAACTTTCAAGCTCCCTTTTCTCTTCTGTAGGAATAGAATCTCGCAAATTCCCGTCTGATCTGAAATCCAGAGTGCAATGAGATTATTTTTGCAAAACTTCAGGGTTCTACTTCTAGTTGTTTCAGATGTCTAGTGATTAGTGAAGCTGGAGTGGGTCAGTAGCATTCCTATTACAGATCTGAAAGTTGAATCAAGATCTTCCTTTCTTCATTCAATTCCATTTTTATTAGCTAGGAGCATTACATCTGTCATGCGTGTAGTTGTGTTTGAAGTATGTAGTGTTAAATTTTAAACCTCATTACAGATAATGTTTATTGAAATAAATTATATATACCTTCTTTTTTCAATTTGTCCAATCTTTCCGAAGAAAGAAAAAAAAAGGCTTTATTTCGGCGGTTCAAAATTTCCGGAAATTTTACACCAGTTATGACGAGTTGTTTTCCCTCAATTTTTCGGCTCATCTGCAAATTGTCTGCATACTACTGACATCTCATGGTGTCTAAAACCGTAAGTATGGAATCAAACTAATAACTGTTAATAAATAATTATTTGTTTTTGTTGTATTTTAATGTCTAGATTTTTTTTTACTTGAGATGCGAGTTTGAAGTTTTACTACGAGATTTTTTAGGTTGGAATTGTTACAAAGATGCAAGCTATCTAGCATCTGCAGCATAAGATGCTGCCCTGTGGTACTTTCAAGTAATGTGTCCTTTTTTTTAATGTGACAAGCTGTAATGCTAATGGAGTTTATAATTACCGTCCGAATATCGATAATGTTTTTATTAGCTATATGTATGAAAAAATGATTAATTTAAAAATAAGTTTAATGTAAAGTAAGTTATTAATGTAAAGTAAGTTATTAATGTAAACTAGAGTTGTATTTGTATGAGATATTAGATACGCTGATTGAAGACAGAATGACATTAGACAAAGGATAACACTGACTGTTGTATATTGTTTTTAGGTGACAATATTGTTTTTATGGTTTCTTTAGGTTAAGTTTTTTGGTTTAATTTTTGATTGCATTTGTTAACTTCGTTTGCTGTCGACCACTCTGGAGCAGTCGATTAATCGTCCATTGCTACGTTTCTCTCCATCCTTGACTGCTGAATCTGGAAGTTTTATATAGAACTCTACTGCAACTTCCGGTTTAGAAATCCAGTACAATTTCCGGTTTCAATATTAAACTACACAGAGCAAGAACAATAGGAGATTGCCAGAAGCGGAGTTTTGAGATTGGTTTAGCGTTCTAAGAATAGGTGTTATCTTTTCTTTTAATCCTGGAATGAAACCAGAAGCGACAGAAATCAACCATTACCAGTGTTAACGTTGATCACTCTAGAACAAAAACGGTAGTAAATAGCCAGAAGTGGTCTCCTGCAATTGATTAAATGTTCCAAGAATACATTTCATCAACATCCTTAACTCTCTACTAAAACGTGAAGTGATAGAAATTCATTAGAACTTCCGGTTTCAATATTTATCTACTTAGTTGATAAACAATAAGAGAGAGAGAGAGAGAGAGTAGCGGCTTTTGTTTTTGAATCGATTAGCGTTCTAAGAATATGTGCCATCTTCTCTCTCTTAAATCTCTATTCAAACCGGAAGTGGCATAAATCAACCGCTTCCGGTTTTAACGTTAATCGTAAATGATCGTAAAATGGCAATAGATAGCGAGAAGCGGAATCAAGCGTCCGAATAATATATTTCATCTCCACTCTAATATCTCAGTTAAATCTGTTACTGCTTCCGGGTTTAATATTAATTGAGAAAATATCAATATATTGTGGTGTCCACATGACACTGGTACTTGTTGATATTTGTAGCTGTTTGTGTTTTGTGACAGTTGTTTGTTCTTTATTTTGAATTCGTAACTATTGCTTTTTATATGAATATGTTGAGGTGTTAGTTTTTTATCTATTGGACACATTTTTTATGTATAACGTTGAGTTTTTAGATTTTTAGGTTATGGAATATTAGATTGTGGAAACTTAGAATGTTTTTAACAGGAAATTTTGTTACATAAACTTGTTGTATCATTGTCTGTGTTCTTATCCACACATATGTTATATGAACGTTAAAATTTTATAAATTTTGAGACATAAACAGCCAGTAATAAGTACAATAAATTATTGACTTTTTACATAAATTATTCTTTGCCTAACTTTCAGTAATGACTTTTGTTGTGTAATCTGCATTTTAGGATGTGGAATCCAAAATGGATGAGGATGCGATGGATGATAAGTCTATCTCTGATAACAAAACGTATTGTTACGAGATGCATTTGAAGTTTCTGCAAGAAGTATTAGTGCGACTGAAACAATACAAAGACGACTTACTTATGTCGTGCTTGAAAGTTCTACTGGTAGCTCCTATTCCATTAATTAAACCTTTACTTCCGCTAATCTCGCCAGCACTGCAGGTAAGATTTTTTTTAACCTTTTCGTACACGTTAATGAAATGATTGTGGGTAAAATTCTTTACTTCTTACACTTTACAATTCTCTCTAATAAAAGGTATATTTGATGCTACGAGGGTGATTCAGAAAGTAATGCCTCCAAGTCCATTACTTGGCCAAAAGTACTGTAAACATTCTGAACTGTTTATCGTTAATGCACTGATGTTTAAGATAAAGAATGTCACTTGTTTCGCTTTCCTATCTCTTCTCGTTCCAGAGCAATGGAACAATCTATGGCATCCATGGTAACGTCCAGTTGAAACAGCTGGCTGTCATTTAAATTCTTATTGCGGAAGATTGTGCGCCCAGGAACATTCATCGCCGGCGACGAGTCACTATTACGACCCGAAACGAAGCGTCAGTCGATGGATTACCGCCATACGTCCTCTCCTTCGCCAAAAAAATTCCATCTGCTGGCGAAGTGTTGTTGACATTCTGTCTCATCTTGCCTATAGTCCGGACCTTGTGCCTTGTGACTCTTCCTCAAACTTTAAAGATCACCTCAAGGGCCAACGCCACAGTTGTGACGCGGAGGTGAAAGCAGCCGTTCCGCAGTTGTATCGCCAGCAGCCACCACAATTCTTCATCGGCGGCATGAAAAACCTTGTGCCACGTTGGCGCAAGTGTGTTGCCCGTAATGGGGACTGTGTTGAAATAGCATTTGTAGCTGACATTGCAAGCTTTCCACTCATACCTGTATCAGTGCTAAGTGTCAAACACAAATAACAGTAACACCTTTTAGGAATTACTTTCTGAATCATCCTCGTACTAATGAGGACGCTGCAGGATAGATATCTATAATTAAGATAAGGATTAATATGTAAGGGAGAGAGATCAAGTAAAGGTAACATTACTTCGGAATGCTCCAGAAAGAGCCGAAATTATATAACGAATCATTTTTGGATACAAGATAAGTGCTTGATGTTTAATTTTGTTTTGTCTTTGTACATAAATTAGCAATTTAAACTGACATGATTGACATTGAGCATCAGAGTTAATCATTGAACGTTTGTAACAGCGTAACATAATTTCCAAATACACTGGTTAAGAGTAGTCAGTATTCCTCAACCATTCATGTGAAAATAACTATATTAAGTCGTGTTAAGGGTCTTCACTACTACTCCTATCACTGTTTCTGAATTTTGTTGAATAATTTAAAGGCAATAGAGGGCACAAAATTTAAGAAAGTGAATCAAATGATATCTACAATATGCTGTTAACTAAGCTAATAATTGTTTCCAGATATTTTCTTATAGACCAGCCTGGGTTGGGTTGGCAACTTATGACGTTATAATTGTCAGGTAATCAAATTTCTGCACTGTGTGTAAGATCTTGAAGTGATCTTGAACTATTAACTATGTTGTAGCATCAAGTGAACTATTATTAGTTCATTTATGGCTTGAAGTGAACTATTAGCTCATTTATGGCTTGAAGTGAACTATTAGTTCACTTATGATTTAAAGTGAACTATTAATTCATCTATGGCTTGAAGTGCACTATTAATTCATTTATGGCCTACTTTCGAAAATTATCAGTGTTGTTTTCGTGTTCTTTTACAAAATAGGAAGTTATAAGGGATTTTAGCAAAGAATTTTATAAAGATATTGATTTTTAAATAGATTAAAATACATGTAAAAGTCGACTTCACTTCTAACACTATTCTTTCAAAGGATGAATGACGGTAACGCTAGGTATAGGATAAAAGTTTCTATGAGTCAAACTTGTAAAATGGACAAATCTAGGTACAGTTACTGCTGTTTAAAAATACATTCAAGTTCTAAGATCTAATTCCTTTTTGTCGATAACGGAACCATGTAGAAAGGTGAAAGTTATTTTAAAAGCTCGTCCATTTTTTAGATTTTCTGAGGCTAAATGGTAGCACTATCCGACACAAAGCTCATGTCGCAGAGTTACGTTGGAAACGTTTAAGATGCTAAAGATGATGGCGTTTATAGTTCGAGAATAAAGTACTAGTGTTCATTTTCTTCATTATGTGAGATTGTACCCATCGAAATTCATCGTCAATTTAGTAGAACACGGTGAAGACGTTATGGGCGTGAAAATGTGCATTCGTGAGTGTGACAGTTCAGAAAAGGCCGTGTGAAAAACCGAAGGAACTTTGACCATACAGCAGCCGGGTAGTGAACATATTGGGCAAATTTGAACAAAAGATTATGGAAGATAGCCTCCAATGTCGACATCTTCATAGGATTTGTACATACCGTCCTACTTGAAAAACTGAAAATGAAGAAAGTTCCCGCAGATGGACTCCATCAATTCTGATAGATGGGTAAAGGCTTCATGTGTTACAATATACCAAGTAATTTACACTACCACAATCAGACATATTGACACCAACAACATACTCCTTACTAAATTAACGACAATTTCGATCGGTGTCATTCTACACATGTGAAGAGAGGGAATTAAACTGGCACGTTTTTCTGCCATACTAAACTGTCTGCACTATACTACGTAGATACTAAACATTACTGTATTCAGTAATGTGACAGGTGGTGCTACTGTGTCCAAGAATACCATGCTCGGGAATAAAAGCCGAATCTTCTAAAACAACTCTCACGCGTCTATGTGCTTTTATTGCCGAGAAAAACTGTGGAAGACTTTAGAACTAGAATATATCTGTTACGTTTTGTACTTTGAAGTCATGAGTATCTCCCAACACGTGACAGTCTCACACAGAAAAAAAAGAAAAAAGATTGCATGAGTTTAATTAAGGAATAGGATTAACAAATAAATAACCATGACAAAAATTATCGTAGTCATCATAGTATCCCAGGGGGCGCGGTGGCTCAGTGGTAGAGCGTTCACCTCCGGTGCTTGGGGTCCCTGGTTTGATCCCAGCTCGCGCCGTGTGGACTTTGTGGTGGACAAACACCGTGCTCGTGGGTTTTCTCGGGGTTCTCCCGTTTCCTCCCACTTTCTTCATTCCATCATTTCATTCATTTCTCATCATCACCGTCTTCTTTAGTCTAACCGGCATAACCGTGGGACGTAAAACTAAAGATTTCATTTTTTCATAGTATTCGAATAGCAATCGGAATACAAACGTTCCAGCGATATCGGGAACTTGCCGCTGAAACATTTGCCTTCGGATTGTTATTTGGATACTTACATGGCTACGTTTAATTTTGAGGGACTACGGTGGCTCAGTGGTAGAGCGCTTTCCTCTGGTACGTGGGGTCCGTGGTTCAATCCCTGGGCAAGTAAATTTGTGAAGAACAACATCATGTTTGTAGGTTTTCTCGAGATACTTCCGTTTTCTCCTACATTCTCATTCCACCAATTTTTCCATCATCATTCACCTGCCTTAATTATCCGTCTTCCTTAGCCTAAAGGGCGTAATCATAGGAGTTAAAAATGAAAGATTTCATTTTTTGCGCTAATTTTGCTGTGATTATTGTTAGTATTGCAAACTTTCACACTCATCGTTTGTGGCTGAGAAACCTGGCGAAAATTTTCCTGTGCTTGTTAGCTCTAGACTTAATGCTATAAAATGTTTATATAATAGGGGCCGCCTTTAACCAAAACCGGTCGTACATAACTGGAAAGAAACTGGAAAAGCGGGAGAAAAAAATGAATGTCCATCACTAACTCATATGGTCCGGAATCGAAAATGAAATGAAGTGAAATATTTCAGTTTAACGTCCCACGATTATGCCCTTTAGGTTAAGGAAGACGATGATTAAGGCACGTGAATGATGATAGAAATATTGGTGGAATGAGAAAGTGAGAGGAAACGGGAGTACCCCTAGAAAATCCACGGAAACAATGTTGTTCACCACAAACTTGCTGGGTCGGGGATCGAACCAGGGACCCCACGCACCAGAGGTAAGCGCTGTACCACTGAGCTACCGCCCCACTCCCTGGTCTGGAATCGAGTCATAGATCCTTTGTGCAGGAGATCTCATCACTAGTCTACCTTGCATTATGGTGAACGAACAAGTTCTAAAATATAAATAGTATTTACAAAGCACTATTTTTTTCTGTTTCATAATATTTAGAATTAGTGGTATTGGGTGTGATAACTGTATTAGGTTTATCACCTTTTATTCGAAGAATCCCTGGTATGGTTCCAGATAATGTTGAATATTGTTGTAGTGGACAGCATGTTGTCATGTCCATAGGTTTTCTCTTTCTTTTCATTCCACGGATTCGTAATTTAGTTGCATTTACATTTTCGAACAGGTTGTCTCCTAGTTCTGTTACTGCTCTTCGTTTTTCAGTTGTTTTGACTTTTTTGTCTTGTTTTAACGAGTTTTCTGAGTTTTATCAACATATTGTTTACCATCCCATTTCTCGACAGCAGATGTAACATATCAGTGGGTACAGTTTTAATTTTATTTCAACAGGATGTGTTTAATATGGGAAAAAGTTACATACCTATCGCTGTTCTGGGAATTGAAGCATTAGAAAGGTGGAACAGTGAGCTTCCGCAGGACGTCTTGGCACCTATTTTAAAAGAAGTATTGCCATCGCTAGATACTTATCTTCGAAGCAAAGGTATTTAATGTAATGTTAAATGTGTATAATAACTCTAAATGCTTAAAGAACGTAACATAAACACTGAGTATTTATGTTTATAAAATTCACTTTCATGTTTCCTGAGCTCATATTATGTATAATAATTTGCAATATTTGAAAGCTTAATCAGAGTTCATCTTCTGGCATTAATGAATTGCTAATTTTACATATTTTTAATATTTCCGTACATTTTGAATTCGTTGAAATTTCTTAGAGTGTGTATCTTCTTTCAAACTTATGAGTAAATAAATAAATAAATAAATAAAACTTTAAGAGAAAATTAACATAAAGAAGTCCTATAATATAGACTTTCAGAGTCGATTTTTTCCCATTGCCTAGCTTATATAGTTCAAAATTTTATTTTTAGGTGCGCCTAAATAAGAATCCATTTTCTATACAGCAGAAAAACTTATTACGTACTAAATTCGCCCTATATAAGAATAGCAACAGCCATAATCCTGCATAAGAAGTATTACTTCAATTTTAAATATCATCCATGTTCACTGTTGTGGTTTTCTGTCAAACACCAGGCAAAACTTTTAAAATTAAAACCATTTTGCTTCCTAATCAGAGCAGTTGAATTTAGATATGAGACAGTAGAAAACAGCAGGAAAAAAAGTGTAGTTATCTTTGGAAAGTTGTATTTTCGATAAATAATGCTCTTTAAGTTCAGTGTTCTTTGTGTTTGCATTTTAGTGCCTTGCCATTATCTCCCGTAGTACTATTACTGAAATACTTTCAAATATCTAGGATCAATATTAACAGACGAAAACCATATTCACAAAGAAATTAAATGTCGATCAAAAGCAAGGAATTCGTGTTATTATTCAGTTCAAAGTCTTTTGTTGTCACGAATTCTGTCGAAGGATTTGAAGCGTAAAATATATATATAAAGCGATAATCATGACTATTGTTCTATATGGTTGCGAAACCTGGTTACTTACTCTGCGGGAAGAGCGTAGACTGGGAAAGTGTTTGAGAATAAGATCCTGAGACGAATATTCGGCCCTAAATGGAACGGGAATGAGGACTGGCGGAAACTTCATAACGAGGAACTGTATAATTTATACGGTTTACCAAACATTGTTAGGGTCATCAAATCTAGTAGGCTCAGGTGGGCAGGTCATGTAGCCAGGATGGAAGAAAATAGGTACGCTTTCAAAGTCTTAACTGGAAGACCAATTTGGAAACGACCATTAGGAAGACCTAGGCGCAAATGGGAGGACAATATTAAGATGGATCTCGCAGAAATAGAAATACAAAGTAGAAACTGAATCCAGTTGGCTAAGGATAGAATCAGTGGAAAGCTTTTGTGAACGCGTCATTGAACCTCCGGGTTCCATAGGTCATAGAGTTAGTTAATTAATACTGATACTTTGTGAGCTTAGGTAAAACGTTACATCCTCGCTTCATAATCGAGAAATTCTAAATTCACATCCCACATTGCGCATCTTGATCGGAGTTTCTTTGCAGAATTTACCTCGTCTTATCAGGCAGATGTGTGGGATGGTGCTTTAAGTGTATAGGCCCATTCCGATTTTCTTTAATATATTTTTATTTCCCTTTAAAAAACTGTAGAAACTATATATATTTGGAATTGTATTAATAGATACATTATTGAATTAATTGCAGGCTTCCAAGGTGATCCTGATGTTAATGTTGAGTTGACTATGCAACAATACAAGGGCAGAAGACAAAGAATAGCCACAAAAAGGATAAAAGAGATAAGCAACAAGGATACCCAACTAGCCAGGTTGCAAAACAGGATCATCAGTTTCCTTGGCACTCTCAACTATCAAACCTCGCTGTCTCTTCTCAAAATGGAGGAGGAGAGTATAGCTGAAGAGGCTGTTGCATGGGATTCACGTGCTCATTTAAAGTTTCCTGTTCCGTTTACAGATATGAAACCAAATATTTATCTTGGTAAGTTATGTCTTTGTTTATATTCTGTATTTAGTCAGATTAGTTGATTGTGATTAATCTATAAATGTTGCCTCAATTCTGCTGTCATTGGCAGACCTCTTATCGCGAATTGAAAATTCCCATTTTGCAGAAACCACTTTGTGTTGACAAAGCAATCATTCAATTTTGGTACCAACTCCCTTCTCCCTTTACATTTACCGTATCGTAAAATCTCGTTAACAAACTGTAAAAATCCACTTTTAGCACAGAATGCTATATTTGAAATTTTACTACATTAAAATTGAAAAATAATATTTGAATACTTAATTAGGAAAGTTTGAAATTCCATTCCAATTAGTAAATTTTTCATTGTGAGTCCAGTCTAAATAATTACCTTTTACAGAAAAAAAAATCGCTTCACGCAAATGATTCAATATCTAAAATCACGTTACAGAACAAGTATTTTATTTTATTTTTATTTATGTATTTATTTATTTTTAATTCACTGTTATTGAAGGAACCAGTAACTTCTTAGAAAGTTACCTCAAATATTGAGAGAAATGTATTTGAAGCATATTACATTACAGTGTCCTCCTCTCCTCTCTACTTTTGCCCAAAATCGTCTTAGGAGATGAAGGCAACAGTATAGAAAAGAAAAAACAAATAGTTATTGAAGCTTTCCTGGCGTGGTATTGCAAACAGATCTCCTCGGGTTAGCAGCCAGGTAAATACTGTTGTATCTTGCAACGTTTCGAGGGCTGACATTGTTCTCATCTTCAGGCAAATATGATGGGGCAATAGATTGCGTGGAATATATACTTTATGTGTGTGCGATTGGACTCTTCTGATTGGTGGTTCAAATGGCGGCTTCTGATTGGTGCTTGAAATGGCAGCATATGATTGGTGTCCATGTGTTACGAACCTTAACAGAGACAACAGGATTTCAACTGAGTCAAACATGGATACCAATCATATGCCGCCATTTCAAGCACCAATCAGGAGAGTCCAATCACACACACATAAAGTATATATATTCCACGCACTCTATTGCCCCATCATATTTGTCAGAATATGAAAACAATGTCAGCCCTTAAAACGTTGCAAGATACAACAGTATTTACTAGGCTGCTAACCCGAGAAGACCTGATTTATGAAAACAGCGAAGAACATAAACCAAAAAGAAATTTAAAAAATATAAGAATAACCATACAGCTACCTATCACAAACTCTTACGCTAAGTACGGGCTACCTATTTCAATTCGGCGTGGTGCTCATTTATTAATATATAAACAGCCTTTATCATAGAAAAAACTAGCTTAAATGGTATTCATAAATGTCAAAGAAACAGTATGTTAGATTGTCGTACACTTTATTGCCTTTGTAGTACTAGTTAGTTTTTCCCCCATTTCCCTTTTATTCATTAATTTTACATTAACTGCCAATTTAACAAGAAGTGAATTTCGTCTTTAAATTTCAAATTATAAACCACCAAAGAAAGTTTCTGAATCTTCTATATTATAAAATGGATAGTGACTATGTTTGTGACACTTGATCTCTTGAACCACCCGACCGATCTCGATCAAATTCTCCACATAGATGAGGTTCAGGCCTGGGACGACTTTTATCATTTTACTTTGACAGTGCAACGTAGGGGAGGGGGAGAGAGGATATATATATATATATATATATATATATATATATATTAAAAAAATGAAAATAAAAATGACTGTTTGTGACTTCATTACTCTTGGACCACCCGATCGATCTCAGTCAAATCTTCAACATAGATGAGATTCGGAACTGGTGTGGTTTTTATCATATCACTTTGACGGTAAAATTTATGGGACGGGGAGGATAAGGGAAGATATATATAAAAATAAATAAAACTTAATGACTCTTGAACCACCGACCGATCTCGATCAAATGTTCAACATAGATGAGGTTAGGACCTGAGATGATTATTTTATATCACTTTGACGGTCTCAAGGGAAGAGACATTGAAAAATGATCGAAAATGATCGATACTAGTGTCGAATCTATAGTTCCGGGGTCGATGAGTTGAACAGTGACACTTGCGAGATCCCATTTACGTCCAAATTCAGCCCCGTACCTTAGGGGGAGGGGGGAAGAGGGAGATACATAAAAAATTACCCATATTAGTGTCGAATCCATAGTTTTCGGAATCGCTAAGATAAATGGTGATACCTTCGATCCCGTTTTAATCCAAATTCAGCACCGCATCTTGAGGGGGATATCTATTATATAAAAGAGAACGTACAAAATCCTTTGTTCCCTCATCACGCTAATACGGCTGAACCGATTTCTTTCATTTTTGGGGGGTTATTAGGATTTGGACCCTAGATGGTTTTTATCATATCACTTTAATTTTTAATTAACAGTGTCTTGAGATAATTGACCATTCAGGTGTCCACAAATCCTTTGTTATTAGTTCATCATAGGTAAAAATAAACGTATTTATATGCAACCCGCATGACCGTTAACTCGGCGGGTTAACATAAATGACAGGCGATATACAGCGGAAAATAGCTTGAATCTTCTGTTTAAAATTTTTTAATTGATTTGCTTATTTTTACAGACACTTTTACAATATGCCAGCACCGGGATGACCGCAGCGAAGCGGGGCGGGTTAACATAAATGACAGGCGATATAATGTTAAGATTTACTGCAATCTTCTATGGTTTTTATCATATCACTTGAAAGCGAAAAAGTAAAAATTATCTAAGTAACAAAGTTTATTGCGTTCCGGGGTGACCGCAGCGAAGCGGGGTGAACGCTGCTAGTATATATATATATATATATATATATATATATATATATATATATATATATATATAAATGTTCGAAAATGGCCAATATTCAGTGTCGAATTCATAGTTTTCGGGGTCGCTTGATTAACAATGACATTTTCAATGCCGTGCCACGCAACATATTGGAGAGAAGGGATGTGATATATATAAAATCGAAAATAACCGATATTAGTGCCGAATCCATGACACTTCCGATGCCGTTTGAATCTAAATTCAGCTACGTAACATGAGAGAGTAGGAATGCGGAGAAATACAAAAATGATCGATATCAGCGAGTGCTTTAGTAACAGTAAAAAGTGACTGACTAACCTAATATAACTGTTTTTCTTAATTTAACCCAGCGAAGCAGGTGATAACATAATTTCGTCTCGTGAAAGATTATCATAGTAGTTTCAGTAAGTGCAGTCTTCTGAAGGTTAGTTTTCAACTTAGTTCCGATTGAGTAGTTTATGTTAAGCTGAATGAAATTCCTCGAAGAGATACCAATAAACTTCCGATCACCAACATTGATTAGTGCACTATCATTAACTTGTTCACTCACTAATTCACTTCACGTGGGGAAATATGACATATAGGGAGGCTAGACTGTTTTCACAAACTTTACGCTGTAATTTCTTTATTAAAATATTATATGCTTAATTAAGAAACATGCAGTGATTCCGAAATATAATTAAAATCGCATGAGTAAAATGTGACTGGCGCACAGAGAGCATTTTAAAAGTTCATTACCATATACTTTTTTCCTTTCCAGATAAATTCCTCCCAAGAATTGTAAATTTGGCTCTTCAGTCAAGCGATAGAAGAACTAAAGTAGCTGCATGTGAACTTCTTCATGCGATTGTGATTTATATGCTGGGCACAGGTGAGTAACTGAAGTCAGTATTGTGTCTATCTTTTAAGGTTCTTTTTTTTTTATTTGGTGCTTTTATTATAGAGAAAAAACAACAAAATCAAACTGAGAATCGATTTCTAAAGAGCTTGTTCACCAAAAACTCCTTTTTGTGTGTGCATATATACTTTATCTGTCCATGTGTTCATCCAGGCGACACAAATAACTACTTGTTGGATGACCATCAATTTTGTCCAGGATGTAGAGGCCCAAAAATTAGGAATCGAGTTTATTGGTGGGAATAATCTATCGAGTTGATCCCAAGATATGGGCGATCAAAAACTGGTTCCCCGTGTATTCCTATGGGGATAAGTATGAATTATCATCCTTGCATAATAGTCTATCTGCAATACGGTTGAGATTAGCTGGTTAGTATAATACTCAAGATAGTAATTACCAACTTGTCCGTGGAATTAAACGCTAAAATGATTCATTTATTGAGATTTAATGTGGACGTCAGTAACGAGGCTATTTGTCCCCAACGCTAAAATGAAACTAAAATAATTTCTTCTCGAGAAATTTAAAAACTTAAATATTTTATATTTTGAGATATCCATCCATTTTAAAGTATCCTTCATTTATTTTTAGGGGAAATGTATTTAAGCTATGTTTGGTAAAATTTAGCTTGTTAAACAGTTCGGTATACCAAAAACAAGCCAAACTCTTTCACGTGATGTATACTGTGAGACTGCTACTTGTATATAATAAGTACGAGGGCCATTCGGAAAGAAACCTCTGATTGGTTGAAAAAGAAACTTCAAACTATGTAAGATTTTATTATGAACATCTGAAAACTACTACTTTGCTCTATTTTTCAACATAGTTTCCATAAACATTCAAGCACTTATCATATCTCTGTACTAGCTTAGAAATTCCATCAGAATAAAAATCTCCGCCTGTGCCTTGAGCCAGCCTGTGACCGCATCTTTCAGCTTCTTCTCGTCAGTAAAGTACTGAGATCATGTAACACAGTCCTGGAAATTTGTGGAAATTCTTCGGAAAGCTCCGAGATAGTGAAACATCGGTTTTCACGAACTTGTACATTAATTTTCTGAACGAGTTCATCAGTGATCACTGATGGCCTGCCACTCCTCTCTTCGTCATGAATGTTTGTTCGTTCACTTTTAGATGAATGAACCCACTCACGAACAACTCCTTCATTCATCACACTTGGTTCATACACAGCAGAACGTTCCAGATGAATAGCTGCTGCCGAATATTGTTTTGCCGTAAGAAAACGTAACAGCTCGCACCTCACACTTGGCAATTTTCTATTGCAGCTCACATAAGAGACGCTACAAAAGTGGAACTAGTGATCTGATAACTTTCACTCTACCACGGCTAGATGCAGACTGATTTACCGCGCACATCTGTTCAAAGATGGTAGCGCGGCCTCCACTATTTCAGGCACAGTGACCAATCGGAGAGTACTTTCCGAACGCACCTCGTATTAAGAATCAATATATGAATACTTTCTCCAGAGTGGGAAAATTACGTCATTGGCCAGAAATGTCTGGACCATAGGATGTAGGTTGTCACCTAAAGTTTCGACATAATTACTCACAAAAAGTAGTGGGTCCTGGACCCACGGAACACCAGGAAGTTACTGCAAACAGCATCTTAGAGTCACCGCCAAATAAATGTACGGTGACCGAGTCATATTCTGCTGAATGAAGTCCAGAGGTAAGCGGGGTATAGAGCTTAATGCTTTCCATATCAAGATGCTAGATGTAGGTTCTGTATGGCGAGTGTAAACATATGGTGGATTTTCCCGCTCGCGTGCATGTGTACAAACATGCACATAACCGTATCTGTGCGAGATTGAAACATTCTTTATCACTGGTTACCATGACCCCCCATTCGATTTGATACTTGCCACTACAGTTTTTTTCCGACACTTTCGAAAACGTTCTCGACGATGAGTATTTGTCAGGATAATCCTACGAGAGGAACAAGGGAACGTAAACTACTCCTTATAATCGATTGTTTAGTGTTCGTGTGCTCACAGGAGTAGTCATGGTGGCCGTCCTATCAGTTGGGGCGACCTGAACGATCCTTCAGTCCAAATACTATTATGCGTCGCAGGATCTGTGGAGGACGCGTCTTGTGTGGATCCCTCTTGCTGTCGTGTACATCTCCAGAGCGACCACCTGGACTCGCAGCCCTATTACATGCGTACCTTAAAATCGCTTAATTGTACAGTAGGCGTTCACTGTCGTCGTTCTGGCATTGCAGACACTGACTGTGTTCCATATACAATAAATTCGCAACACAACTAAACTCGTCGCCCACGTTGGACGACCTTGGAACACTTACATGTCTATTCAAAATACAACTATCAGCCTGCTCTGTAGTGTGACTGGTGTGCTGGAGCCTTCAAGCAAAAATGAGCATGTCCTCTACAGGTACATTCTGTAGTGCGAATTTTACTTGAAGCGGACTATGTATAGGGGTGTTCTTAAATTTGTTTCCAATAGTGCAAAAACCAGAAGTTGTCTTTACGTGCAATTCCATATTAACGAATACGATTAAGGTATAAAATGTTTTGTTTTAGAAAATTTGGCTCACATATGGGGTTGGTAAATGTATGTTGTTGTTGTTGTTATTATTATTATTATTATTATTATTATTATTATTATTATTATTATTATTATTAATTTAAATTTAACTGGGCCGCGGTAGCTCGGTGGTAAAGCGTTCACCTCTGGTGCCTGAGGTTCTTGGTTGGATCCCAGCTCGCGCCAAGTGAGCTTTGTGGTGGACAAACACCATGTGCATGGATTTTCTCGGAATTCTCCCGTTTCCTCCCATTTTCTTCATTCCACCATTGCATTCATTTCTTATCATCACCGTCTCCTTTAGCTTAGCCGGCATAATCATGGGACGCAAAACTTAGAATTTTGTTTTAAACTTAACGTCCCGTGATAGAGCGAAGGGAGACAAACTGTAATAAGGATGTAGATGATAATTACAGTGGCAAAAGTGGGAAGAAACGGGAGAACCCTGAGAAAATCCTCGCACACGTTTGTTTTCCACAAAGTCCACTTAATGGGAGCTGGAATAGAACCAGGGACCCCACGTTCCAGAGAAGAACACTCTACCACTAAGCTACCGTGGTCTCAAAATTTTTATTTGTATTCAGACTTGATGTCTCTTAATAAAAGTAATTTTAAAATCCGTAATAAGTCATCAGTAGATAGCGTTAAAAGTCCGTCCGTGTGATACAGTAAATGCGTTTGTTTAAATATGTGAAACGTTATCTGACTATCAACACTTAAAATAAACGGTTTAATTATTTTGTTTTATTTTGTTTTTGTTTTCTGTAGGTGTTCAGCTTGCAGCACAGGTTACATCAAAAGATGGATCACCAGACCAGTTAGCTAAACTTTTCAGAAAGCTGTTTTTCCCTGTTCTTAAGTTGGCTTGCGATGCGGATCAAATAGTGAGACAGCTCTTCGATCCATTAGCGTTGCAGCTCACTCACTGGTATTCTAGCAGGCAACAGCTCAGAAGTCCGGAGAGCGCTATCATGATTGAAACATTAATGGCAAGTAGTTGCAATTTCAAATATTTGAATTTGAGTTTGCAATGTAGCAAAGTAATGTAATAGTGCAATCTAAATTGCATGTCCCGTACAAGTACGATATTGCGAAACACCTTTAGAATCTATATATTAAGATGGTAGGTTAATATGTTTGTGGTCAAAAAAAAATTCTTTGTGGCCAATCTTTTCGACAACGAGATCTCGAAAAATCACAAGTGCTAGCAACGTGTCTTTTTCGCTGGTCGATCCCAAATTTTGTGTAGATTTGCCAGTTCTCATTCAAATTAAAAAAAAAAAAAATCTTTATTTTTCTATTCCTCATATTAGGCGTCGTTTTGGCCCTATTGCTTTAATGTTACAACTAAGTTGATACCCTTGTGAAAGGCAACCAGTAGAGGAAATACGTATAGCGGGTTGATAAACATTTCAGGTGCTTTGCTTTGAATTGAGTTGATTTTGAGTTTAACGTTCCGTTCAGTAGCGAGGCTATATGAGACGTGAACCTACTGATTAACGTGGAATCCGAACCACATGAGCTCCCGCCGGGAATCGAACCCAGGCCTCCCAACGCGCTTTGCTTTAATTTGAATGACAAAACCACTGAAAGCTGGAAACTTCGAAGGCTTGTGGACCCACAATGAGGTGTACTCAGATATGGAATTATAAGAAAAAAAAATATTTGCATTTGGTATCATTCGAGTTTGTTACAAACTCACCCAATATTCGATATATTAAAATACTACATTTATATGTTTGTCTGTAGCAATTCACTCCTTTGAGAGTCTTCCTGTCGTTTACTTGTGTTCGTAAAGGTACTTGCATAAATATAGTGAGAAGTGGGAAGTAGATTCACGCTCGTATTAGAATTGTGCGCTGTCTAAATAGCGCAGATTCAGCTAGTAATTATAAATAAAAGCTACTTGTAAATGGGGTCATTCCATGTGAAGTCATCACTTAATAAATATAATGGTTGCTTGACCATGAAGATTTTTTTAAAAAATTTTCATCAAAGGTTACCTTACTAATGACGTGCTGAGAAAGATGATCTTTTTATTTTTTTTCATGCGCTGCCATCTTTTATTTATATTTTTTTGCATTGCCGCACGTGAAAACAAGGGCTTGCGGTTGTATAGAAGTGTACAACCTTAAACAAAGATATTGGTCTTTCATAAAACATACCTTGGTATATAAAAGTAGGATAATGTTTTGATAAAAGAGATTTTCGAGGATCCCAAATGTAGTAATTAAAAGTACAAAATTTTCCAATTTCTCAAGTCCAATTTCTTGGATTTTTTTTTTTTTAATTAAAAAATACATGAAACAATACAGTGGTGTTTTCTGCACAGGAATTATAGTTACAAGGGTTTTCAGAACTGGTGAAGTATAGCTGGAGTTGAAGGTCCTTTATTCCAATTTTTGACTCTGAAAATTAAAAATTCTGAAAAATTTCAAATTTAAAGGTCAAATTTTTCAAAAGGAGGATCTGAAAGAAAATTGACATTTTGGTCCTACATACTCCTTCTAGTTCTGTATAGAAACTGTGGATCTCATTTTATACTTTGCATTGACACAATTTACAATTCTAAACTCCTTATATAGAGGATGAGGTGTATATATTTATACTGAGTCAAGTGTGTATATATATATATATATATATATATATATATATATATATATTGGTCTAGGAATTAATTCGTGCGGTTGGTACGCACACATTGAAGCTGTAGTACAAACACAAAATACATAAATACCTTAAGAAAAATATTGTCCATCGCTAGCCACCACTTTCGCCCATCTGTCAGGCAATGTACGGATTCCGTGGCGAAAGAAGTCCTCATCCTTGGAAGCGATCCAGTCAGAGAACCATGTTTCGATACCTTCTGAAGAGGTAAACCGCTGTCCAATCAAATCGTTGTTCATGCAATCGAACAAGTAGTAGTCCGAAGGAGCAACGTCTGGTGAATACGGCGGGTGGGGTAAAACTTCCCATCCGATATTTTCTAAATAGGTTTTGACCGGTTTTGCGACATGTGGGCGAGCGTTATCATGTTGAACAATAAGTTTATCATGTCTGTTCTCCCATTCTGGTCGTGTTCTGGCCAGAGCTTGCTTCAAACGCATTAATTGTCGTCGATAACGTTCTCCATTCATAGTTTCACCCGGTTGCAGCAGCTCATAGTACACCACACCTTTCATATCCCACCATATGCACAGCATAACCTTTGTACAGTGAATATCTCGTTTTGGTTGTGATGGACCTGGTTCACCTGGTTTCACCCAGGCCTTTTTTCGTTTAGGGTTCTCGTAATGGATCCACTTCTCATCACCCGTAATAATTCGATGCAGAAACCCCTTTCTGCTCTGTCGTTGAAGCAGCAATTCGCAAATGGTTTTTCGTCTTTCAACGTCTCTGTCTTTCAATTCATGTGGAACCCAATGTGACATCTTTTGAATCATTCCCATGGCTTTCAAGCGTTTGGAGATTGTTGTTTGATCAACGCCTAATGCTGCTGCAAGTTGTTCCTGCGTTTGACACGAATCCTGCTCGAGCAATGCTGTCAATTCTTCGTCTTGAAATTTTTTTGGCTGTCCAGCTCGCTCTTGGTCTGCCAAGCCGAAATCACCACTTCTAAACCGTGCAAACAACTTCTGACACGTTCGCTCAGCTAGAGCATGGTCACCATACACTTCCACCAAAATACGATGACTTTCAGTCGCACTTTTCTGCATGTTAAAGTAATGCAGCAGGACACCCCGCAAAAACACTTTATCAGGCACAAATTGCGCCATGTTCACTTAACTACAAACTGGTGTTGTTGACGCTTTAATCCATTGCCCTATACTACGAACGATACGCGATGACAGGGGTTTGCAACACATGTGTGGATACACGGAACTGTGGGACGCTCCGTTCGTTGCGCCATCTCTTGTCCACCCGCACGAATTAATTCCTAGACCAAATATATATATATATATATATATATATATATATACTTGACACTGCAAAATATCTGGAGAAATAAGCATCAGATGAAAAAAATATTCGAAATATAAAGGTAATATTTTGAAGTAAGAAATTCACGTATGATAAAATTAGCCTCCCCCCCCCCTCCCTCTGTGGGTGGGCTGAATACAAGTGTGAAAACTTAAATGAAAACCCCATTTTTATTAATTGCAGATTCGAATTTTCTACGGGAAAAAATAAGTACATTTTATTCGAAACATTTTCTTCGATTTATGATGGCGCTGTAATCAGTGAAAATTAGTTTCACTAACGTTGCTTCAAGTGGGAGCTTCCACGTTTTATTACACAAAAAATCTGCTATAAATGGATGCAGACAGTAAAGTGGTTGGTAGCCAACTACAATTACCACCGCACATTGTACTTAATTGTGCTATCACATTTTATTTACCTGAATATAGAGCAATTTTCCACACCGTCTATCATGAGTCGAGAAAACGTTTAAGACTAAAGATTGGCGCTGTTTATCGCAGATTTATTTTGAAATGAAACGTAGGAGCTCCCAATTGAGGAAACCATAGTAAAACTAGTTTTCACTGATTACAACGCCACCTATCACGAATCGAAAAACATGTTTCGAATAAAATTTCCTTATTTTCTGACGTAGAATCCGTATCGGCTGAAAAAAAAGACCCCATTTAAATTTTCAATGTTACACCAACACCATCCCGGAGGGCGAGGAGGCTAATTTTATCAGGTGAATTTCCCCCTTTTTTTGGTTCGATACTTATTTTTCTGGATATTTTGCAGTCACAAGTAAAAACTCAGACAGTATATAAGGATTTTAAGAACCTGTAAACCTTTGATCAGAGAAAACCACAAAATGAATTCCACAATTTCTATTCACAACTAATAAGAGTATGTAGGGCCAAAATTTCAAATTTCCTCCTGCTTTTTTTTTTTTTTTTTTTTTCTTTCGAGAAGTTTGACCTTGAAAATTTTTCAGATTTTTTTATTTTCGTAGCTAAAAATTGGCATGAAGAACTTTCCACTCTAGCTATATTTCACTATTTCTGTCAATTTGCCTAGCAATAGTTCATGTGCAGGTAACCTCATCTTGTGGTTCAAGTATTTTTGATTTTACAGGCTTTCGAAGTTGGCAAATTTTGTACTTTCGATGCCTGCATTCCGAGATCTTGAGAATCGTTTTATCAATACATTATTCTGTCTTTATATATGTTTTATGAAAGATCGATATCTCGGCTTTAAGATAATTTAAAGTAATTCAATATAGTGAAGCGAAACTAATTTAGCCATTTTTAATGCACAGAAAATATCTATGTTAACACAAGTGGTCAACTGTTAATAGTATACAGACTAATAATCTCAGATGAGGTCGTCCTGAACGGCATACCTGCCTTCCCAAAACCTTTCACCCATGGCGCACTTCGATACAGTAACGCGTCGTCGCCACAAGCTGTACACAGTCGCCGAGAATAGTCCTGTCTACTCTGACCATTCCCATCTCGTTAGGATTCTTGAACTGTCGGTAGTACTCTTGAAATCATCTCTACTTCACAACGCTGAAGTATTTGATTGAATAATACACAAGTATTCTTACTTGCTACAATTATTCCTTTAACCTTCTATTATTACCTGTTTCTACCGAACATCTGTTGCTATTTGACTTAAGCTTCTCACGTGACTGTTGTTGCCACTACATTTTATCCAGCTTGTGTATTTATTGTTGTAATCCACTAGTGTAAGTTGGGAGTTTTCTGTGAAACCAACCTTGGCTAATATAGAAAGGTTTTGTTGTATAAACCGGTTGAAGGAAGTTGACTTTCAAGCTTTGTTACTTTTTCTTGTCCCTGGATTTCCAGTTTTCCTTCTGATCCCTGTCTTGAACCTTCTGACACTTGTTCTACAAAACCAATATCTTCCAATACATACAAGAAGTATTCAGTTTGTCTTGAATGTTAACATGTAACGTAATCTCAACCTTCAGAGAAATTCAATTTGCATCTTCCATATTTATTTATGTATTTTACCATCCATATTGACAAATAAAAAGCTTGAGACACAAAGCCATAGATAAAAGTTCTGTAGTATATAAATATTTTCGTGAAAAGTGAATCCATTACTTTTTCACCTATTGAAATCCTATGGTTATATTACTATGACGATTTGATATTGTAATTGAATTATTTCAACACTACATTTGGGTAATTACACATAGGCTATACAAACGAAAAACAGTCACATTAAAAAGAAAAGAAAATCTTATGATAATTGTAAATGCACAAATCAGTCCCATTATTTGATTTAAAAACACTTCGCTTAGAAACTGAAATTACTCAAAATCCACTTCTGTTTTTCCAACACTACACTACCCAGACACACTCACAAATGAAAAAGAACTGCATTAAAAAGATCTGGAAACTTCCGAATTCTTCTTGTGTGGGTTATCTGATTGAGTATGTGACATATAGCATGATTATCTCATGTTACGCAAAGATCATTAATCTTCTTTTTTCTTACACGTTATTGTGATAAGCCTCGCAACAGCATCCACAAACCTTCGCCGAGATTACAGACAAAAGATCTCCTCCAGTTCCTTACCAGAGGGTAGCGTTCCCAAAACTGATGCAACGTTCCCTCTTTGTACTGCCATGCTGATGCGTTGCAGTAGAAAAGAGGTTGCTCTAGCATCTCCTGACGATAAAGAAATGCGGTGACCAACTTCTTTTATAAAGTTAAGGCCTTCGGGACCCCATGAACCACCCGATTCAATAGCTATAGCGACAAAATGATATTTGTCGAGTAAATTGCTATACTTCCTGCGTTTTTCTGTTTCTCGGCGAGCAGCCACGTTGCCAGCTTGTGCTGAGGAAGAATGTAAATTTGAAGGGGCGAAGGTGTCGGAACAAGTAAAATCCCATAGAAGTGCTTTTCCTTTCTTCCACGGTATTAGGGTCATACCATCTGGCCTCTTGCCATCTGCACGACTGCATCCCAATGGTTCACATATAGAAGGAACGCCTGCTGAAATTAGTGCCCTCATGATAATGTCGTTGACGCTGGAGTGGCGTGAATGTCTGCCCGCACTATTGGCACAGGAGAGTCCATGAAGGCCCTTCTTGTCTACGACACTTCTACAGGCAGGACATCTGTGTTGCTCACAAACATCTGCTCCCAAACGCAGTGCACTGGCAATTCGAAAACTGTCATTGGGAAGATGTAATTCTAAAGAAGGTGACGGGATAGCATGAAGCCAAGCGCCTGCTTCTGGAGATGATGTAGCTAGAAGTCTGGCCTTATCTTCTGGGTTATCGGATGACTGAAGTAGAGCTGAAAAGTGATGACTTATAAGAGGATCGTCCCAAGAGGATTGTAGTCCTCTCTTATCAAGGTCAGGTGGATCTGATTCCACTATAGATGACCACTTAGCAATGCTATTGTTGACATCCGAATCCGATACTAGGCTAAGATCTTGTTGGAGAATGGTCTCGATCAATGGCTTAGCGCCATAGAATGAAGACAGGAAGGATGAAATAGCCAGATCCATGGCGCGACGAATGCCGAGACCTCCGTGGTTAACAGGAAGGGACGCCTGCAACCAAGAGTTATTGTTGAGTGAGGAATTCAGGATAGATTCTAGACCGGTTTTTAAGCTGTTGTCATAGCATTCCAGAAGATCAGCATCCCGCCAAGATGGAGCACAACGAAGAAAGTATAGCAGCCTTGGCATGGACAATGAGGCACGTAGTAGGTAAAAGGCAGAGTGAGCTGAAATCAAGGAAAGACGTGTAAAGATGAATTCTAATTTAGAAATTTTGTCTTTTAATATTGTTCGTCTTGCCTCATTAGATAATGCTGCTCCTAATAAGCTGGCGTCATCTGTCGAAATTGTTTGAATCCCAGGCGCGGCTTCGTCAAACAGCTTGAAGAGGTTATTAGACTGCTCATTGGAAACTCCGAGAAAGCTGACCTCACATTTGGAGAAATTCATTTGCAATCCGATCTCCTTAGCCCGTCTACGGATCATTTCTAATGTCTCTAGTACTGTATCCTTGTCTCCAGCTATAGTCCCGTCATCCAAATACCATATGTTCAGTTCTGTATTGATACTATTAACGATGGATTGTAAAGTTAGTGCGAACAAACCAGGGCCAAGAGGGTCGCCTTGTTGTACGCCACGCTGAGAGAGGATTATTTTATCTCCTAAGTATAAGTTGCTCGGTTGCGAGTAGCACTGATGTACGTATCGATAAATTGATGGAAAACTGTTTTTTACCTGTATGAGCATAGAGTCACGATTCAACTCGTTAAATGCATTTCTGAAGTCTATTTTCAGAAACACTTTCTCCTGCTGGTGTGGAAAAGAGTAATACATACGAGCAGCGTGGACTGCTGCTTCTGCTCCATGTGAGACGCAAACTCCAAGTTGGTGTGGGGATAGAAAATGTGTTAGAGGTTCTCTAAATAGAGGTTGTAATTGAATTATATTAATAGAAGTATATTGTTAGGTAATGTTATTGTTAGCAACGTTGAAATTAACAACAAAGGTACGATAGCAAGTTTACGATAATTATAGTAGTAATAAAAGCGTTAAATTCCGAAATTTTAGATACGGAACGTAACGCGGAACATAAAAAAATCCTTAATTTTCTTTATGGTGTAATTATGTCAAACAAAAATCATGGATAGATATGGAACTTCATGTAATTTGATGCTCAATGGAAGATACACCATACGTGCCACAAAATAATACTTTTGATAGCAGGGTTGGCAAAAACCATGGTTTTTATTGAAAAAAAAAAAAAAAAAAAAAACCGGCTTTTTGGTTTAAACCTTTGTTTGTTTATTTGTTTTTTTGTTTAAACCAGGTTTTTTGGTTTAAATAATTTGTTCTATGTATTTATATTATATATGGACAGAAATAAATTTGTTTCGCCTTGGTGTTATTATACTACAACAGGGTTATGTTGGAAGGGGTCACATAAGCTTAAAGCGGAATCCAAATCGCTTCCTGGCTTACATCTGAGAGAAATTGTCCTCCATTTGGACTCGAAACCGGGACTAATTGACCACAAATGCGATGAGTGTGCCGACTCACTCACGAAGGAATCCTGATTAAAAAAAATATGTACTGCTCTTTACATACTGTTAATATTGTCAAAAGTCATTTCAGAACAGAAAGATAAACAGTTGCACAAGTGAAACCATTCTACAGAATTACATATAAATTGGGGAACTCCCGCCTTAGCCATTGGGAAAAGCCTGTTATTACTTTAAATGCAAGGCAAATCCGGTTATTGCTTTGCATGTAAAATTTTGAGATCAACGTATCATAATCAGTACGCTAAAGCGGAGTTATTAAATTACAAATTTAGTATGTAGATATCATTCAATAAAATTAAAATGAAGTCCAATCCAAGCTAATGTTGGAAGCTACGTAGGCAGTCGATAAATTTTGCCAATGCCTATCAATATATTTAAGTAACACTTGCTTCTTTATAAAACAACAGGCATTCGGGCAAGCAGAAATATACAATTGGGTTTCGTTTCATATGTTTAGGCTTACGTCCTTACGTAATACTGAGGTTATCAAGGAGAATACTTTCGCTTAAAGTGACATCCGAACCACTACTTTGTTTACACTGGAAAGAAGGATTGTGGTTCGACCGAACTGAACATGGGACACTTTAATTAAAAGATAAAAAGGAGATTATTTGATATGTGGAAACGTCACCACGAAGTTCACACGATTTAAGGCATTTTTTCGCTCTTTTTCTTTCTTGGTTGAAACTTTTTTTTTTTTTTTTTTTTTTTTTTTTTTTTTTTTTAAAAGAAACCAGCTGGTTTAAACCACCTTGATATAAACCAACCAGTCCCGTTTGATATTAATGTAATTTTCAAGTAATCATCATATAAGAAGCGTCGAAGAAATTATATACAGGTTTTTTTTTTTGTGGATTACAGTTTTAAAAATATTTTAATTCGTCTCCTCATATCAAACGTGGCATATATATATATGTACTTTCATAGTCGTGATGCAATATATTAGATTGGTCCGAATGAAATCTTCGCTGTTATGTGTGGTGTGGGGCACTCCCTCTGCAGCACAGTGCATGGATGGACTAAGCTCACGCGTCTAACTTCACAAACTGTACACGTTCAGCAAACAGGCTGGGGTATTCAGACAGTCAGAAGGTAGTGCGTAGTTGAACAATGTCGTATGAAAGTGCACCATGGAGAATACACAATCGCGAGTGATTTCCTTTACAAATTCAAATTGGGACATTCTGCACATCAAGCTACAGAAGAACATTTTAACAGGCTAATTTTATCGGACCATTTGGGTCAAATATGAAGAATGAACACACTATTCGCTGTTCGTTCCAGCTACACACCATTGCACAATGAGCCCCGTGGGCACTGACCTACATGTTCGGAAGAGCTCTTTAGGGGCACCATCGAAGCAAATCCTCGGAAAAGTTTTCGTGCCATTGCAGTCGTGTTAGGCATACATCATACCACTGTCGTTCGGTGGTTCTATGCCATTGCAGACGAGTTAGGCATACACCACTCCGCTGTCGTTCGGAGGCAACGTGCAATTCGTAAGGTAAGAAGTTAGCCTCATGGATGCTACGCAAATTGACACCGGCCGACGAAGATCTCCATCTGGAGATGTACAGTTTTCTGAGTATAAGGAATTAAAAAAATGGATCTACTGACAATCGTTAGATCACAATCAACGTCCAGGACGGTTTTCTACACCACTTGTCCACCTACAGAAGATGTTGTTACTATGGTGATCTTAGGTGAGGTGAAAGGTGAAACCATCAATGCAGATCGTTACAGTATGAACTTCATGAAATGCACCGAAACATGTCCGCAAGTATCCCGAAACGGCCAACAAGTATAATGATCTCATATAGTAATAAAAGGAGAAAACAATCGATTTAAACTTAATTTTTACACACCAAATCCTCTGTAGGTGCGAATTCACTAACATATAAAGAGTAAAGAAGTGATTCACTGGATCAGGACTCGAACCCAGGATCTTCGGTGTACTGTCGATGCGCTAACCACTACACCACTCGGTCAATCACTTTTTCATTCTTCGTATATTATTGAATTCGCACCTACAGAGAATGTGATGTGTAAAAATAAAGTTTAAATCGGTTGTTTCCTCATGAAATCACAACCGTTTGGACACGATTGTCCAAATATATTGAGATACCTTGGTCTGAGTCTGAGCCATGTGGTTCTAATTGAAGCACTGACTACAGGAGTGAGAGGGTGTTTGGCTGTTCTGGGAAGTGGACTGGGTGGCGTAGTGGTGAACGCATCGGCATTGTATGCCGGTAATCCTTGGTTCGAGTCCCGGTCTAGTCAGTGATTTTTTAAAAAAACTTTTTCTATACTATGGTGTTCTCATGTTGCACAATATTCTCGCCCATATATTACGCAAAGGACGGTGTATGATCTGCATAAGTTGTAGTATGAAGGCCTTTTTGATCCACCTTATTCCTCCGATATCTCCCACTACCAGCTCTTCCAACATCTCTCTTACTTTTTAGGAAGGGAGGCTGTTCCTGATGACTGGGCAATGCAACGTGCTGTTAGGACTTCTACGCAAGTAGTAATAAAATGCGGGTTCTGCGCCACTGACCATGTACCCACTTTCCCAGTCCCGCCTGAAGCAGACAACGAGTTTCCCAGTGCCGCCTGACACACTATGCCGGAAGACACAGGGAGGATACGAGAAATCGAGCATCGTGAACCGTGGGCTCACGGCCTTTTACGACCTCCATTTTAGGGGTGAATTTATTCCCTTTTATGACCACATTTTAGGGGGTGTACTCGTTCTCTTTTACGAGCACATTTTAAAGGGTGATCTCGTTCCCTTTTATGAGCAATTTTTTTCAACCCCTATGAACACATAGCAGAACATCGGACTACGTAACATAACGAACATACAGAAGAGCAAATTGAACTCGTTCCCTTTTATGACCTCCATTTTAAGGGGTGAACTCGTTCCCTTTTATGAGCACTTTTTCAACCCTTATTTTAACATAGCAGAAATTACGAACACATAGAAGAGAAGATAACACATAACAGTACGTAACACACAGCAGAACAGATAACAGATAAGAATATGAAACATAGAAGGGGTGTATTCGTTCTCTTTTATGAGCACATTTTCCAACCCCTATTTTAAGATAACAGAAATTACGAACACATAGAAGAGAAGATAACACATAACACTAGTTTAACATAGCAGATAACACATAAGAGTACGTAACATAACAAGGGTGAACTCGTTCCCTTTTATGAGCATATTTTTCAACCCCTATTTTAACATAGCAGAAATTACACTGACACTACGTAACACACAGCAGAAAAGATAATACATAGCACAGCTAATAAAAGAACATGGCATATTTTCCAACCCTTATTTTGAGATAACAGAAATTACACTGAGACTATGAACACACAGCAGAGCATAAGAGTACGTAACACACAAGGGTGTATTCATTCTCTTTTATGAGCATATTTTCCAACCCCTATTTCAACATGACAGAGACTACGAAACATGGCGGACATAGCACAGGGGGTGTATTCATTTTCTCCACCCCTAATTGAACATAGCAGAAATTACACTGAGACTACGTAACACACAACAACCTCCATTTTAGGGGTGTACTCGTTCTCTTTTATGATCATATTTTCCAACCCCTATTTCAACATGACAGAGACTACGAAACATGGCGGACATAGCACAGGGGGTGTATTCATTTTCTCCACCCCTAATTGAACATAGCAGAAATTACACTGAGACTACGTAACACACAACCACCTCCATTTTAGGGGTGTACTCGTTCTCTTTTATGATCATATTTTCCAACCCTATTTCAACATGACAGAGACTACGAAACATGGCGGACATAGCACACGGGGTGTATTCATTTTCTCCACCCCTAATTGAACATAGCAGAAATTACACTGAGAGTACGTAACACACAAAAACCTCCATTTTAAGGGGTGTACTCGTTTTCCAACCCCTATTTTACCATAGCAGATTTTTCAACCCCTATTTTAAGACAATGAATACCTATGTAGCATAGCGATTGGATACGCTCTTTGAACCGATTTGGATGAAACTCGGCATATGGGGGTTTTCGAGCATGCTGAGTACGAATATCGTACTTATTTTTACCTGGGTCCTATAGTTTATGTGGCATACGCCCTTTTTATGACAATTTTAACCTATTTGGGTGAAACTCGGTATATGGGGGTTTTCGGACATGCTGATTACAAATATCATACTTATTTTTATCTGGGTCTTATAGTTTATGTGGGATACGCCCTTTCTATGACAATTTTAACCGATTTGGATGAAACTCGGTATATGAGGGTTTTCGGACATGCTGATTACAAATATCATACTTATTTTTACCTGTGTATTATAGTTTATGTGGGATACGCCCTTTGTATGACACTTAAAACCCAATCACTCGTAAACGAAGCAACATATTGAGATGGTGTTTCCACATTTAATAATTGGTCATCAGGTACTACATGTCCCAAAATTAGTGGTCATCGAGGTCAAAGGTCAACATACTTAAAACCTAATAACACGAAAACTGAGCCACATATTGAGGTGCTGTTTCCACATTTAGTAATTGGTCATCAACTACTACAAGTTCCAAAAATAGTGGTCATCGAGGTCAAAGGTCAAAATACTTAAAACCAAATAATTCGGAAATGGAGCCAAATATTGAGGTGCTGTTTCCAAATCGAGTAATAGGTCATCAACTAGTACATGTTAAAAAAGTACTGATCATCGAGGTCAAAGGTCAACACAAACATATTGAGGTATTGTTTCCAAATCTAGTAACTGGTCATGAGGTACTACATGTCCCAAAATTAGTGGTCATCGAGGTCAAAGGTCAACATACTTAAAACCTAATAACACGAAAACTGAGCCACATATTGAGATGTTGTTTCCACATTTAGTAATCGACTACCAACTACTACAAGTTCCAAAATACTGATCATCGAGGTCAAAGGTCAACATACTTAAAACCTAATAACACGAAAACTGAGCCACATATTGAGGTGCTGTTTCCACATTTAGTAATTGGTCATCAACTATTACATGTTCCAAAAGTACTGACTATCGAGGTCAAAGGTCAACATACTTAAAACCTAATAACACGAAAACTGAGACACATATTGAAGTGGTGTTTCCAAATCTAGTAACTGGTCATCAACTACTACAAGTTCCAAAAATAATGATCATCGAGGTCAAAGTTCAACATACTTAAAACCTAATAACACGAAAACTGAGCCACATATTGAGATGCTGTTTCCACATTTAGTAATCGACCACCAACTACTACAAGTTCCAAAATAATGATCATCGAGGACAAAGGTCAACATACTTTGACTCGAAAACTGAGCAAAATATTGAGGTGCTGTTTCCACATTTAGTAATCGGCCACCAAAGACCACATGTCTCAAAAGTGTCAACCATCGAGGTAAAACTCGAAAACGTAGCCAGCAAGAGATTTCTGTGACCTATTCAATTTTTTTGTTCCAAGCAGAAAAAGTGAAGAATGAATAAATTTTAGTGACTTATTTGCTATTGTACTAACGAGAAAAAATGAAAACAACGCCATTTTTAACTAGCTCAGAATTTCTGTACATTTTCGGGTTATTCAAAATAAACGAAAAAAATAATTTGGATGGACTAACGAAAAAGAAAGCAAAGATATGTCATTTTAGCTAGCTGAGAATTTAAAGAAACAAAGGGAACCTACTCAATTTTCTATCAACGAGAAATGCCATATTTCAACTACCTCAGAATTGATGTCTTCTTGTACTAATTAAATAAACGAAGGAATATTGTACCAATGAAAAATGCCATTTTTTCTAGACCATGTTCTAATATTTAAACAAACGAAGGGGTGAATTTGAGTGACCTATTCAATTTTGCACCAATGAGAAATAACGACGTATTTTAAATCATTTTGTACTATTTAAATAAACAAACAATCGGATAAATTTAACCTTCTCAGAAGTGTACTATTTAAACAAACGAAGGTCTCTTGAGTGAGATTTCCAATTTTGTAGCAAGAAGGACTATTTTCTAACTAACTCAGAATTTCATTTCATTTTTGTAATACTCAAATTTGGATGGAGTGTTTAGTTTTGTACGAACCAGAAAAATTAGATTAGATTATTTCCTTAGGTACCAACTGGAAAAAGTGAAGGGCCATTATTCAAATAAACGAAGGAATAGAGTATTTAGTTTTGTACCAACTAGAAAAAAAGAAGTGAAGTATGAATAAAATTTAGGTGGACTATTTTCTTTTGTACCAACTGGAATGTTCTATTTTTGAATCAATCAGAAAAACCCGAAGAAGGATCATTTTAACAAGTTCATAATTTCTGTGACGAAAGAATAATTTTGATGTTCTACTTTTTATACCAACGAGAAAAAAATGAACTAGCTGAATATACGAAAGAATAAATTTAAGTGACCTATTCAATTTTGTACTACTCCAATAAACAATGGAGTATTTAGTTTTGCACCATTTTGGAGTATTCAAATAAACAAAGGAATTATAACTTGTGTCAACTCTAAAATTAATTAAACGAAGTAATGCATTTGAAAAACCGAAGTTGAGTATTTTATACCATTTTGTATTATTTCAACAAACAAAGGAATAAGCAAAAAAAAAGGATCATTTTATATCATTTTAAACTAGTCTAATAAACGAAAGGCATAAATATGAGTGAGCTATTTAATTTTGTAGCTGAGTATTTTAACGAAAGAACAAAATTGTACTAACCAGAAAAAACCGAAGAAGGCCCATTTTAACTAACTGAGAATTTCTGTACCTTTTTGTAAATTTGAGTGGCCTGTTTTTTGTACTAACCAGAAAAATCGAAGGAGGTCCAATTTAGCTAACTCAGAATTTGTATATTTTTATACTAGCCCAATGAACGAAAGAACAAGTTTGGGTGTTCTACTTTTTTATACCATTTTGTACTACTCAAATAAATGAAAGAAAAAGCGAAAAAGACCTTTTTAACTAGCGCAGAATTTCTGTAACAAGAAAGAAAGCAAAGATATGCCATATTAACTATTTAAATAAACGAAAGAATAAATTTGAGTGATCTATACCATTTTGTACCAAGGAGAAATGCCATTTTTATCTAGCTTAGAATTTCTAGTGCATGTTGTATTATTTAAACAAAACGAAGGGCTAAATTTGAGAAAGCGAACATGAACCATTTTACTCAAATTTGGATGGAGTATTTATCTTTGTATGAACCAGACAAAAAAGTAAAGAAGAACCATTTTAACTAACTCAGACTTTTATACCATTTTGTACCAATCAGAAGAAAATCAAAGAATGGTCATTTTAACCAGCCAAGCAGAAAAAAGGAAAGAATTAACACTTTGTACTAACCAGAAAATGAGAAGAAGGATCAGCATTATAACTTTTTGTGCCATTTATTGGGGTGTCCTATTTCCTTTTGTACCAACGAAAACCATTTTTAACTGGCTTAGAATTTTATACCTTTTTGAAAAAATTTGTATCAAATCGAAAAAAGCAAGAAAATACCATTTTAAATAGCTCAGCATGTTACAGCTTTTTATGTTTTTGGTCTACCCAATTTAAACAAACGAAGGAATAAATTTGTGTGACCCATTCACTTTTGTTACAAGCAGAAAAAGGAAAGAATAAATTTGAGTGGCTTAAGCAAAGAAGGTCAATGGTAACTAGCCTATTGAAGAATGAATAAATTTTGTTTGTAATTAAAAAAGCGGAGAAGGTCTACTTTCTGTACCAACCATAGAGGAACAAATTTGTTTGACCTATTCACTTTTATAGCAAGCAGAAAAAGCATGAAAAAAAGGGAAGAAGGTTCATTATAACAAGCTAGGTATTTTTATACCATTTTGTATTACGGGTGGTCTATTTCATTTGTGTAACAATCAGAAGAAAAGCTCAGAATGTTATACCTTTGTGATGCTACATTTTGTATTATTTTTGTGTCATCCAGAGAACAATTTAAATTGACTCTCCCGTCACTAGGAAAGGCTCATAAAATATTGAACGTGAGATTTAACAAACCAGAGTTGAGTCATAATTGTGTAGAACAGACTACATAGCAATTTGCGTAACAGCATACTTGACCATTTTGAATCACAGCAAAAAAAGAGATTATATCAAAGTAAGAGAAGTTTTCAATGTTCCATGTTGCTGCAGATATTTAAACAACGTTATGAATGCGTTACCTAACAGGTGTATTGCCTATTGCTCAACGATTCAATTATTTTTTTTTAAATTTTCTTTCCTCGTCTAAGTCCAAAAAGACAAATATATACTTTTTCATTTATGTATTTTAATATAATGGAATATAAGTTTATGGAGTATATTTGGAAATAATAGAACATACATCATGATGTTATATTGCCTTGAAACATATTATTAAACACGGAGAATGCATAGAATGCTTGTATTGTAGATATATAAAATTATTTATTTGATTTGGTTTTGCTGAAGAGCAGAAAAAATGACTAGTAAGGAGATTGTTTATGTTTCACCTAGAGAAAAAGAAATTCAGCGTGAAAACGAGAAACCTATACTCTTAATCCAGCCGTCTGACCCCGATTTGCCAGATGAATTACGTGATAAAGTGAGAATCATATATCCAACACAAGAAATAGAAGAAGTGTATTATTTTAGACGCTATAATAGATATAATGATGAAATACTCCCGGAAAGTGATGATGACAGTGTTTCAAAAGTTACCTGTTTTGAACTGGAAGCTAATGAGTGCGAGTGTACTAGTGAAACGATTAGTGATACATGTATTATACAATTATTTAATGAGTATACACCAAATTCAGTATTATTATGTGACGCATGTTCTAAACATATTGAGAATGAAAAAGATCACAACTGTTTGCTGCAGTATGATTACGAATTATTACAAAAGGTGTGGACAATCTTGATTAAACGTGAAATGAGAGAGAAAATCTATAAACTTTATTTAAAGAAGCATTTTAAAGGCTGCAATATTAAGAACACTTATACTTTGGAGAAAAAATTTAATCTGGTATATGAATACATTACAGAGTGTGATTATTATATTAACAAAATAGTAGAATTGTTTTTAGAGAAAGATAAACAATTATTTAATTCCGTAAATGAACACTGAGCCCACTGTAGCATATGCATTTGATTGTGTAAGAATAGAAGAACTTGAACTGTTAACTGGATCAATTTGTACTATTGTAATATTAAGAATTTAATGATAACTAACGTTGGACTCTGGCAACTGAATTGTCAAGGAGAGTCAATTTAAATTGTTCTCTGGATGACACAAAAATAATACAAAATGTAGCATCACAAAGGTATAACATTCTGAGCTTTTCTTCTGATTGTTACACAAATGAAATAGACCACCCGTAATACAAAATGGTATAAAAATACCTAGCTTGTTATAATGAACCTTCTTCCCTTTTTTTCATGCTTTTTCTGCTTGCTATAAAAGTGAATAGGTCAAACAAATTTGTTCCTCTATGGTTGGTACAGAAAGTAGACCTTCTCCGCTTTTTTAATTACAAACAAAATTTATTCATTCTTCAATAGGCTAGTTACCATTGACCTTCTTTGCTTAAGCCACTCAAATTTATTCTTTCCTTTTTCTGCTTGTAACAAAAGTGAATGGGTCACACAAATTTATTCCTTCGTTTGTTTAAATTGGGTAGACCAAAAACATAAAAAGCTGTAACATGCTGAGCTATTTAAAATGGTATTTTCTTGCTTTTTTCGATTTGATACAAATTTTTTCAAAAAGGTATAAAATTCTAAGCCAGTTAAAAATGGTTTTCGTTGGTACAAAAGGAAATAGGACACCCCAATAAATGGCACAAAAAGTTATAATGCTGATCCTTCTTCTCATTTTCTGGTTAGTACAAAGTGTTAATTCTTTCCTTTTTTCTGCTTGGCTGGTTAAAATGACCATTCTTTGATTTTCTTCTGATTGGTACAAAATGGTATAAAAGTCTGAGTTAGTTAAAATTGTTCTTCTTTACTTTTTTGTCTGGTTCATACAAAGATAAATACTCCATCCAAATTTGAGTAAAATGGTTCATGTTCGCTTTCTCAAATTTAGCCCTTCGTTTTGTTTAAATAATACAACATGCACTAGAAATTCTAAGCTAGATAAAAATGGCATTTCTCCTTGGTACAAAATGGTATAGATCACTCAAATTTATTCTTTCGTTTATTTAAATAGTTAATATGGCATATCTTTGCTTTCTTTCTTGTTACAGAAATTCTGCGCTAGTTAAAAAGGTCTTTTTCGCTTTTTCTTTCATTTATTTGAGTAGTACAAAATGGTATAAAAAAGTAGAACACCCAAACTTGTTCTTTCGTTCATTGGGCTAGTATAAAAATATACAAATTCTGAGTTAGCTAAATTGGACCTCCTTCGATTTTTCTGGTTAGTACAAAAAACAGGCCACTCAAATTTACAAAAAGGTACAGAAATTCTCAGTTAGTTAAAATGGGCCTTCTTCGGTTTTTTCTGGTTAGTACAATTTTGTTCTTTCGTTAAAATACTCAGCTACAAAATTAAATAGCTCACTCATATTTATGCCTTTCGTTTATTAGACTAGTTTAAAATGATATAAAATGATCCTTTTTTTTTTTGCTTATTCCTTTGTTTGTTGAAATAATACAAAATGGTATAAAATACTCAACTTCGGTTTTTCAAATGCATTACTTCGTTTAATTAATTTTAGAGTTGACACAAGTTATAATTCCTTTGTTTATTTGAATACTCCAAAATGGTGCAAAACTAAATACTCCATTGTTTATTGGAGTAGTACAAAATTGAATAGGTCACTTAAATTTATTCTTTCGTATATTCAGCTAGTTCATTTTTTTCTCGTTGGTATAAAAAGTAGAACATCAAAATTATTCTTTCGTCACAGAAATTATGAACTTGTTAAAATGATCCTTCTTCGGGTTTTTCTGATTGATTCAAAAATAGAACATTCCAGTTGGTACAAAAGAAAATAGTCCACCTAAATTTTATTCATACTTCACTTCTTTTTTTCTAGTTGGTACAAAACTAAATACTCTATTCCTTCGTTTATTTGAATAATGGCCCTTCACTTTTTCCAGTTGGTACCTAAGGAAATAATCTAATCTAATTTTTCTGGTTCGTACAAAACTAAACACTCCATCCAAATTTGAGTATTACAAAAATGAAATGAAATTCTGAGTTAGTTAGAAAATAGTCCTTCTTGCTACAAAATTGGAAATCTCACTCAAGAGACCTTCGTTTGTTTAAATAGTACACTTCTGAGAAGGTTAAATTTATCCGATTGTTTGTTTATTTAAATAGTACAAAATGATTTAAAATACGTCGTTATTTCTCATTGGTGCAAAATTGAATAGGTCACTCAAATTCACCCCTTCGTTTGTTTAAATATTAGAACATGGTCTAGAAAAAATGGCATTTTTCATTGGTACAATATTCCTTCGTTTATTTAATTAGTACAAGAAGACATCAATTCTGAGGTAGTTGAAATATGGCATTTCTCGTTGATAGAAAATTGAGTAGGTTCCCTTTGTTTCTTTAAATTCTCAGCTAGCTAAAATGACATATCTTTGCTTTCTTTTTCGTTAGTCCATCCAAATTATTTTTTTCGTTTATTTTGATTCTGAGCTAGTTAAAAATGGCGTTGTTTTCATTTTTTCTCGTTAGTACAATAGCAAATAAGTCACTAAAATTTATTCATTCTTCACTTTTTCTGCTTGGAACAAAAAAATTGAATAGGTCACAGAAATCTCTTGCTGGCTACGTTTTCGAGTTTTACCTCGATGGTTGACACTTTTGAGACATGTGGTCTTTGGTGGCCGATTACTAAATGTGGAAACAGCACCTCAATATTTTGCTCAGTTTTCGAGTCAAAGTATGTTGACCTTTGTCCTCGATGATCATTATTTTGGAACTTGTAGTAGTTGGTGGTCGATTACTAAATGTGGAAACAGCATCTCAATATGTGGCTCAGTTTTCGTGTTATTAGGTTTTAAGTATGTTGACCTTTGACCTCGATGATCATTATTTTTGGAACTTGTAGTAGTTGATGACCAGTTACTAGATTTGGAAACACCACTTCAATATGTGTCTCAGTTTTCGTGTTATTAGGTTTTAAGTATGTTGACCTTTGACCTCGATAGTCAGTACTTTTGGAACATGTAATAGTTGATGACCAATTACTAAATGTGGAAACAGCACCTCAATATGTGGCTCAGTTTTCGTGTTATTAGGTTTTAAGTATGTTGACCTTTGACCTCGATGATCAGTATTTTGGAACTTGTAGTAGTTGGTAGTCGATTACTAAATGTGGAAACAACATCTCAATATGTGGCTCAGTTTTCGTGTTATTAGGTTTTAAGTATGTTGACCTTTGACCTCGATGACCACTAATTTTGGGACATGTAGTACCTCATGACCAGTTACTAGATTTGGAAACAATACCTCAATATGTTTGTGTTGACCTTTGACCTCGATGATCAGTACTTTTTTAACATGTACTAGTTGATGACCTATTACTCGATTTGGAAACAGCACCTCAATATTTGGCTCCATTTCCGAATTATTTGGTTTTAAGTATTTTGACCTTTGACCTCGATGACCACTATTTTTGGAACTTGTAGTAGTTGATGACCAATTACTAAATGTGGAAACAGCACCTCAATATGTGGCTCAGTTTTCGTGTTATTAGGTTTTAAGTATGTTGACCTTTGACCTCGATGACCACTATTTTTGGAACTTGTAGTACCTGATGACCAATTACTGGATTTGGAAACAGCACCTCAATATATGGCTCAGTTTTCGTGTTATTAGGTTTTAAGTATGTTGACCTTTGACCTCGATGACCACTAATTTTGGGACATGTAGTACCTGATGACCAATTATTAAATGTGGAAACACCATCTCAATATGTTGCTTCGTTTACGAGTGATTGGGTTTTAAGTGTCATACAAAGGGCGTATCCCACATAAACTATAATACACAGGTAAAAATAAGTATGATATTTGTAATCAGCATGTCCGAAAACCCTCATATACCGAGTTTCATCCAAATCGGTTAAAATTGTCATAGAAAGGGCGTATCCCACATAAACTATAAGACCCAGATAAAAATAAGTATGATATTTGTAATCAGCATGTCCGAAAACCCCCATATACCGAGTTTCACCCAAATAGGTTAAAATTGTCATAAAAAGGGCGTATGCCACATAAACTATAGGACCCAGGTAAAAATAAGTACGATATTCGTACTCAGCATGGTCGAAAACCCCCATATGCCTAGTTTCATCCAAATCGGTTGAAAGAGCGTATCCAATCGCTATGCTACATAGGTATTCATTGTCTTAAAATAGGGGTTGAAAAAAAAAATTATGTAATTTCTGCTATGGTAAAATAGGGGTTGGAAAAGTAATTATAAAAGAGAACGAGTCCACCCCTAAAATGGAGGTTTTTGTGTGTTACGTACTCTCAGTGTAATTTCTGCTATGTTCAATTTGGAGTGGAGAAAATGAATACACCCCCTGTGCTATGTCCGTCATGTTTCGTAGTCTCTGTCATGTTGAAATAGGGGTTGGAAAATATGCTCATAAAAGAGAATGAATACATCCTTGTGTGTTACGTACTCTTATGCTCTGCTGTGTTCATAGTCTCAGTGTAATTTCTGCTATGTTAAAATAAGGGATGGAAAATAAGCCATGTTCTTTTATTAGCTGTGCTATGTAATTTCTGCTATGTTAAAATAGGGGTTGGAAAATGTGTTCATAAAAGGAAACGAGTTCACCCCTTAAAATGGAGGTGGTTGTGTTTGTTATCTGCTCTGCTGTATGTTCATAGTCTTCATGTATTCTATGCTATGTTAAAATAGGGGTTGGAATACTCTTATGTGTTATCTGCTGTGTTCGTAGGGGTTGGAAACGAATACACCCCTTCTATGTTTCATATTCTTATCTGTTATCTGTTCTGCTGTGTGTTACGTAGTGTTATGTGTTATCTTCTCTTCTATGTGTTCGTAATTTCTGTTATCTTAAAATAGGGGTTGGAAAATGTGCTCATAAAAGAGAACGAATACACCCCTTCTATGTTTCATATTCTTATCTGTTATCTGTTCTGCTGTGTGTTACGTACTGTTATGTGTTATCTTCTCTTCTATGTGTTCGTAATTTCTGCTATGTTAAAATAAGGGTTGAAAAAGTGCTCATAAAAGGGAACGAATACACCCCCTAAAATGGAGGTCATAAAAGGGAACGAGTTCAATTTGCTCTTCTGTATGTTCGTTATGTTACGTAGTCCGATGTTCTGCTATGTGTTCATAGGGGTTGAAAATATGCTCATAAAAGGGAACGAGTTCACCCTTTAAAATGTGCTCATAAAAGGGAACGAGTACACCCCCTAAAAAGTGGTCATAAAAGAGAACGAATTCACCCCTAAAATGGAGGTCGTAAAAGGCCGTGAGCCCACGGTTCACGATGCTCGATTTCTCGTATCCTCCCTGTGTCTTCCGGCATAGTGTGTCAGGCGGCACTGGGAAACTCGTTGTCTGCTTCAGGCGGGACTGGGAAAGTGGGTACATGGTCAGTGGCGCAGAACCCGCATTTTATTACTACTTACGCATCACAGAGTCCAGTCTCCTTTCCCACAGAATCCAATCCTTGGCCGAGCGACGACAAAAGTTTGTGGTTGCAGACTGTGATTATTTATATTAACCAGATGTTGTAGTTTTATTTTTACCTTGGGAAATGGGGTACCAGGGGCGAATATTTCGTTCACACCAACTTAATAATTCTGGTTCCACAACTTCAAATACAGCTCTTGTATATAAGACCGGTTCTAACTAGAAAATTATTATGATCCACTGATGTCTAAAGAAATGCAAAAACCTTATATCAACTATATTACTTTTCAACATTTTGATTTAAGGAAGTTCCAGATTATATATATTAACAGTGTACCCCGGCAGTTACGTAGTGACTTACGAAGAACTTGGAACCAGTATGACCAACCGCAAGATTCGAATCTGGAATTCTCTCAATTGTGAAGTATAAATGAATGCTAACTTTTCATGTAGACGTATTCGGTAGCATATCACAATCACCTGGTTTGCTTTACTGCAGACACGTAGAGTTTTCTCATGGCTAAGCGGTTAGCGTACTTGCCTTCGGCATGGGAGACCTGGGTTTGATTCCTGGCTGGAATTCATGTTCGGATCCCACGTTAAGCTGTAGGTCCAAGTTTCATATAGCCTCGCTGTTGAAAGTTTTTTTCCCCTCCACTACCCCTGCCTTTGCCAAATATTTTGGTCTTATCGGCACACGCAACTGCCCATTCTGAATAATCTCTCTCCTATTATCGAGATCTCTCTCTCTTGCTATATTATCCTTCTCTATTTAGGTAGGGGGTGGGCTTTTTTTGGACCTGAGTTCTGGGTAACTACCTCAGGTCTATTTTCTTCTTCTTCTTCTTCTTCTTCTTCTTCTTTTTATTGACCCTAACTGAAATAAATAAATTTGTTATTATATGATTTACAAATCACACACACATAATACATAACATACATACATAAAATACAACATTCACAAAGTCACATGTCAACTACTAATAAAACATTATTAAAAGAAATATATTTGTTTGTTTGTTTACAATGAAACCATTTTTTTCACCTGTGTGTTGGTTTATTAATTTGAAAATATTTGGTTTCCCTCCTGTGTTAAAACATTGACAATTAATATTTATTTATTTATTACTTGCTTTTACTTATAAAACTTATTTGGTTTCTCACCTGTTTAAGATTAATCGACAAAGTTTTTATTACTTATGGGACCTATTTGGTTTCACCTGTATTATATAGTTTGTAAGTCAATGATTTATTAATTACTTTCTTGACGGTCCTCCGTACCGTTACTATTTAATATAGTTTGTTCTATTAAATTTGGACTTCCGATCCTGTTGCTGCTAACTAAGTGGTCCTCCACTAATTTAGAGTGTTAACTTTACTCTCCTTTTCAAGATAATACACTAGACACAAGCACACTACACTGGACTAACCACTAACACAAACACTATTTGTAACTTGAGTACCGTTATTACTATACAGCTTTCTGTTCATTGTGGAACGTTCCAATTTTTCACTTAATTATGTCTTCTTCGCGCTAGATCTAAACTTATTTGTGCTCTATTTATTTATGATATTTTAGTGCAAATTTTATTTAAACCTTTTCTATAGTCCTCTTTACGTATCAGTTCTATTATTCCGTGTTGTTCCTGAATATTCCGTAAATTGACTCTTAAATCTTCATCTGATAGGATCACATTCAGGCAGTAGAAAACCAAGTGATCTGGATCTGTGTTGAAAGTTACGCTAAACTCAAAATCAAAATCATATGAACGGTAAGGGGGAAAAAGAAGGAATGCCACAAAACTGCATTTTCGAGAAAACAGCGTTTTAATATTGAAGACCGCGTAAGAAGAATAGGGTTAGTTAAATCTTTTGCCCCTTTTTGCATGGACATTTCTACATCTACGCATGCATGGCATATACAATCAAATAGTACCAAGAGTCACCAACAGATAGGACAAATCATTCGATAAAGCATATACATGAACATTCCTTGTTTATTCCCTTACCCTTCATATGAGCTTTGCTGGAGACTCGTAAGCATACTGAACAAATTTTAAAAAATATTTTAACAAAATTCATTTACAGAGGCTCAAATTCTATAAGTATAAATCATAGTGACTCACTGACTTCTTATCATCAGGTCTTTGAAACCGTAGAATCTATCGTAGAAACTTGAAATTTTGCAAAAATACTCCCTTTAAACCTAAACTGCAATTAAATCGAACTTTATGAAATTCGCCCTAAATGGAAATGGAGGGGCTGTTACAAAAAAGGTTGTGTTTCTTTTGGACTCTAAGCTTCAGAAACAAAATTTGATAGAAAGAGGTTTTTGATTCATACCATAATCACGACATACCTCATTCGGTTGGGCGGCATCGTCAGAAAGGGGTGAAATCAAGTAGAAAATTTTACAATTAGTTTAAATCATTTACTAGAAAGAATAACACAACGTTTGACAGTAAAGTTCCAGGACTAATGCTGGTACTTGGAAAGTTGAACTTCCTGGAGCAAACTACCGTGAGGAATATTAGAAGTAGTCTCCCCTTTCCTCAGTGCACAGATTTTCCCGTTTCACGAAGTCTTTAAAACTGGTTTTGAACTCTTGCTCTGAAATGTGTTTGAATTGTGCCGTCACAGATGTCTGGATATTGTGGACTATCATAAAATGCTGCTCCTTCAGTGCCAATTTGAGTTTGGAGAATAGGAAAAAGTCCACAGGAGCCAAATCCGGACGAGTCTGGAAACCCCACATTTTTTCAAAAACTCTGTCATAATTACTGCTGAGTGAGGACGAGCGTTGTCATCCAGGAGGCACCAGCTGCCATGTTCTCGCAGGTGTGGTGTCATACAATGGAGTCTTCAGTAAACGACCAAGAACGTCGCGATAGAAGGAACCATTGATTGTAGAACCCTGAGAAAACTCATTCCTTTTGAATGATCACTTGTTTGTCAAAAGATAATTAGCATTTCCTTGATCCTTGAGTTCTGAAGGTGAATCTTTTTGATGGTGGTGAATTTGTTTCCTCCACTTCATGCTTTGCCTCTTCTTGATAGCACCACGTTTTGTTGCCTGTGACGTGATCTAGCAATTAAGTCACTTGATAGCACCACGTTTTGTTGCCTATGACGTGATCTAGCAATGAAGTCACGGTTTTCATAAATTCTGTAGAGCACTCGACTCTGAGCTTTTTGGCAAATTTTCCTTTTTCCCATGTCTTTCAGTATCTGTCGAATTGTTTCGCAGTTGATGTGCATCGCGTCTTCCATTATGCGACGGTCTAACTGCAGAGGTCGTGAATACGCTCCACATTATCCTCAGAAAGAGTGGTTGACGGATCTCCACTTCCAGAATCATTAGAAATGTCTTCACGTCAATCACGAAATCGGGAGTACCATTCAGATACATGATCCCAGTTAGGCATTCTCGCGGTAAACAGTTCTCATCATCTCGCAAGTCTGTTCCTAATTTCCATAACTTATAGAAAAACTTAATGTTTGCCCTTTGTTTCATGTAAGAACGGTGTCTTCGATGACCAGACCACATATACTTTAAGAATCCATGATAGTGGGAGGAGTTTGTCTTCGATGCCCGATGTTTAGGACACAAATTCCTGACATGTTCTGCAAAAGAACAAAAAATATAGAATTACTCATACATAATAAATAACTTTCTGTGTTAACAGTTACAAAGTATCAGCACCAGTCCTGAAACTTTATAATCACACTTTCTATTTAGTATATGAGGGCTTCTGTTTCAGAAAATACAAATCGATCATTCACATGCACGAATTCGATATGGGTAATGCAGAGAGACTTCAAAATATTGACTGACATGGGATATACGTGTGTCAGTTGGTAATATAATCTGTATTTTTAGGTATTAACTAACATACTTTTAAGAATGTTGATAAATAATATACTTCTAAAATATATTTAATTTCATTTGTAGGATGGAATCACTCACCCAACCGATAGTGCTATAAGGGACATTTCTGCCAAATGCTTGAAAGAGTTCGTCGAGTGGTCTATCAGACAGCAGTCCTCCCACAAGGACGAATCTTCACCGACAAATATTAAAGCTATTGTGAAGAAGATACACGCTTTCAGTCTTCATCCGAGCTATTCGAAGAGGCTTGGTAAGAATTATTATAACTTCATCGCTCATATTCTCTCTAATGAAAAGGGATTTATTTTTCTAAGGTAACGTAATGTAAAATGCGCCCTCTCCCCCCAAAAATGTCATGCATTTTAGTTATTAGGTTTATGAGTTCGAAACTGTCGCAACTGGCCTACACTGTATGCGTAGGTTTCCCTGGATTACTACAATTTCTTTCTTTTGTTCACTTCACCAGTTGTTTAAATAGCATTTGTTTTATCATTGAGGTCCCTTCAAATGAATGAATATAACTGCGCAAGATCTAAGTGAGATCATTCAGGTATCTACTGATCTTGACTTATTTAAGCTTTCACAATGAAAATCGATTAAAATATTCATTATTATTATTATTATATACAGTATGTTAGTAAGAATTACGTAGCAATAGTTTATGTTAGCGTTAGATGGTATTTTCAGTCTTGGTTTAATTATAACCTGTGCGCATTTTAGTTTTTCACCTATATATCAGTGTTAAAAGTGATGCTCGTAATCTCTTGGTTATTAATTTTAAATTCAAAACTATTACATTAGTCAAATTATCGAGCATTTTTATGTAATTTTCCTTAATGTCAGCAAAAATCTTTTCTGTGCATGAACTTTCTCCCGCTGAAACTTGTAAACAGTGATAATCTGCTGTGGTGGAGAATTTTCAGTATCACCATAGTTTGGTGCCCTAATGTGCACATTAAATCCCTTGTTCTTGTGCTTTATGTCTGATCTGTGCTTCACCTTCCACGTTCGTAAAATGTAAATAAGCATATCAAATGCAAATGTATATAAGCATATTATAAGTAAATCAAATTAAAAGTTTACTACTTACGTTTGACCAGTAAGCTACCCAACAATCATCAGATGGCAACTTTCATTAGGAGAACACAACATGAAACCGAAAGAAGAGCATGACAACTTTAAGAAACTAGTAATACTGATGACCAAATCTAAGGCTTATGTATAACAGAAATATTTTTTTATTTTCCTTTGTTATTTGATCTATGTTTAATAGTTGCTGAGAACACTTGTCAGTTATCTTTAAACTTTATTTAGGTGCTGCTTTTGCTATCAACAACCTTTACAAACTCCTACGTGAGGAGAAATCGATTGTTGAGGAATTTTGGTTGGAGCTTCTATACCATCTGGTGAAATGCCTTGCTCTTTCGGAAGCTGATGAAGCAGCTCTAGGAACTAAAAAACAAGTGATTGAAGCCTTGGACCACATTGAGCGAGTTCTGAGAGAGAAAGCTGATTATTTTAATAAGGTTCGTGTGTTGTTAGATGTAATACATAACTTTTTTGATCAACAGATCCAATATATTTCAGGCGAAAATTTTCTTGTACGCCTTATATCTGGAGAACTACATATAGTGTAGCCAAACCCAAGCTATCACTTAACTCAATATGATGTCTTATTTCGTAAAAAATACGAAAACTCGATTTAGGGGCCGTTCAAAAGTTTTGTGGCCCGTGATCCAAAAACTAATTACTGGCAAAGATCGCAATATTCTTGTTCCTTCTTTTAAATGTATGGTTATTGATTTTTGTTATCCGCTCCAATTCATAAAAAATCTTTAGAGAATTAAATAAATCAAGCTCACAGAAATTAATTTATATATACGGTAGTTTGTCACATATCGTGCTTTCATTTTTGGACTATTGAGTAGTTCCATGGAATCTAATATTGAATGGATATTTAGTTTTTTTCTTTCTTTCTTTCTTGCTGTAGACAGCTTACAGACTGTTTTCAAACAACCGTTTTCTTCTTCACTTGTGTAGATTGAAAACAACAACAACACAAACAAAAAGCTAAGCTGCTAAAGACGACGATGGTCCGTTGAAACAGTGTGTTGATGTGTATAATATTAAAGAATACTCACAGGTGAATTTTTTTAACCATCATGGGTTTCTAATGAAAGAATAGATGAATGTTTCGTGAACTCAGTCCCACCACAAAACCCACTTAGCGGGAGCTGATGTCGAACCGAAAACTATGCTCCAGAGGTAAGCGCTCTAGTGCTGAGCCTTCGCGGCTCCTATGTATGCGTTATTACGTAAAGAACACGTATTATGTTGGTTTATAATTTCATTTTGAGGGCATTATACGAGGCGTAATTGGAAAGCTTTAAGACTGGGCTTGTAATTTAAAAATGACAGTACTTACAGGCTATTGCGATGGATCTCCTTCAAAGTAGTCCCCTGCTGAATGAACACACCGATTCCAACGGTGTTTCCACTTCTGGAAGCATTCCTGAAAATTATTTTCCGTGATGGTGTGAAGCGCTCTCTCAGTATTTGCTTGAATGTCCTCAATTGAGTCAAATCTCTTCCCATTCAGCGACAGTTTTAATTTAGGAAACGGGTAAAAGTCAGTAGAGACTAAATAAGGGAATAGGGGGGTTGCGGAAGCACAGGAATGTTGAATTTGGCCAAAAATTCCTGCATCGATAACGCGTTGTTCCAGTTTTTGATCCATTTTGCGCAATTAATAATCTGCCACGACACACACACACACGACCGCACTCAACAGGTTGCTACGCCGTACTGAACAAAAATATCGCAGTGATTCTTGCAGCACGTATCAAGGTCACACAAACCACCGCTCCCACGCTAACAAGCAATTATAGCAATTATAGCAATTTCCTTCTGAGCAGTGAAACCACCTGTCTTAAAACTTTCCAGTCATACTTTGTATATTTTCAGATGGCTTTCAGATTTAGCTTTTATTACCGACTCAGTCTGAATCATGCAGATCTGCGTTTCCACTTTGTTCCAGAATTTGGAAAATTTTGTAGCGTGGCTGAAATGATCAATGTGCAATGTAGTATCCCGTTACATTAATGATTTTAACAAGCTGTTGGATACATGTCAAAGTTCTTGTATTTTTTTTAGTGTCCTACGTTTATGCATCGAGACCAAAAAAGACTGCGATGATGTTGTGTTTGTGTTTGTGTTTGTGTTTGTCCATCACGCATATTGTGTTTGTCCACGCATATTGTGTTTGTCCATCACAAAGACCATTTGGCGCTAACTGGGATAGAACCAGGGATCCCACCTACTAGAAGTGGGTTCTCTACCACTGACCCATCATGACTCCTTTACAGTTGAATAACATGCTCAGTGATTCTACAGTTTTAAATAGTGTAATTGAATTTCCCTTTCGAGTTACTGTACAGTCCGCCATATTAATTTACAACTTTTTAGATCAAAAATCCTCAGAGTTTTATTAGCAAACTTTCAACTAGTCCTGTAGTTTTTTCTAGCCTTTTTTATTGGGAAAGGGTATTAAATTAAAGTATCAAACACAAACCAATACTAAATACAGATTCAGGAAATTTACATAAATCATGGTACAGAGTTATAGAGTCTGCGTTATGGAAACAAAGGAATGCAAAAGTAACGTAATTGTCAAATTCTGATCTTCATCTTTTGTGTGCTTCTGACCGAATTCATAAATGAACTTTTAAAGTTTTACGTCCCAGGTTATGCCGGCTAGGCTAAATAAGGTGGTGGTGATGAAATAATAAATGAAGTGGTAGAATGAAGAAAATGGGAGGAAACGGGAGAACCCCGAGAAAACACACGCACACGATGTTTGTCCACTACAAAGCTTACTTGGCGCGAGCTGGGATCGAACCAAGAACCCAATGCACTGGAGGTGAACGGTCTACCACTGAGCCACCGTGAACCCTGAACTCATAAATGAATACTAGTGTCATAAATTATTAAGGTTTTCATAATTGACATGTAAATACTTTGTAAAAACAATACAAACCAGTGAAAGAAAAGAATATTTATTTTATATTATTTTACATCAAGGTGTCTATCGGTCACGAAAGTCACGAAATCAGAAAACGGTCATGAAAGCCAAGAAAAAGTCACGAAATTTAGCTTTTGGGTCACGATTTTTTTATCTGTACAAATATAAGCAGAGACTGGAAAATTTTGTTCTATAAAACATCAAAATTCACCGCCAAAAATGCCTATGGTCGTCTTTAGACGCTATCAAATCGCAAGCAAAGCACGCTTCTATCGCATGCTTGAAAATTCGGCCTAATTCGCACCCAAATTCGCTCTTGAGAATGTCCTTCAACTGGCATCATTGAGCAGTGGCGATGTAAATTTCATCGCATCGCCGAAACCACCTATGCTTCTAACCAGTTTATTCAACTGTGAGAGGATACCAAGTTTTTATCGCTCCAGGGAACAGCCTTTGAAAGTAGAGAAAGATAAAAGTGCTAAAGAATATAGGTACCGTTATTAGTTTTTGAATGTTATGACATTTTGTGGTTTGGTAAAGAAAAGGTCACGAAAAAGTCACGAAATTTCATTTTGGAATTTTAGTAGACAGCCTGCGCATACACTATTATAATAGTTTCATAAAGGTATTGAATCAGCGGAATACAAAGTTAACTGTTTAACTTCAGGTATGAAAACAAATGTACTTCGAAAACTTTTGCAAATAATATTTGTATTTAATAATTGTCATCAAAGATAAATTTATTCATTCTATAACTACATCGTAGTCCTATCTATAAAAGCGAAAGGAAAGACTACAATTAGTAGGAAGTTGCCATAAAAATTGTTGTTGAAGACTGGCTTAGAAACAGACAAATATTATTACTTAGTTCACTTTCCATTAGTGTAAGTTTATATTTTTGTAAAACCATCGCACTTTAGGGTGGTCCGGAAGTGGGCGTAACCCCCTTTAGTTTCAATAGTATATTGTTAGATGGTAGAATGTCTGTACAGAGTTACCTTGAAGTCTTAAGAATCTTAAAAGTCATAAACATCGGTCGCCAGGTTCTCGCAGATGTTTTGCGGAGATACTCCGGAGTCACGAGGGTGAAGGCGTGTTCCACAGCTGGTCGTAATTCCTTTGTGTGATATCGAATGTTTCTTACTTGTTGCTTTATGAAACCCCAGACAGTTGTCTGGTGTCGTCAGATCGGGACTACTTGTAGGCCAGGCAAAGGGAGCTGGTGAATATGCAGATAACTGGAGCAAAGGGCAAAGGGAGGCAGAAAACAGCAGAAAACAAATGAACATGGATAGCAATGTTGCCAGACAATGCCAAGCAATGTTACCAAATAAAAGTGGGTAAAACCTAAAACCGTCAGAAAACACCAATTAGGGGTACGCCCACTTCCGGACCACGCTGTAGATATTCTAAGGAAGCATGAAAATAAATTGAAACCGTATCATAATGAATATCAATTTCGAGTATCGTAATGAGTCAGTCCATTGTTGAGTTTCATTCTCATACTCCCCCCCTTCCCCAAATAAAATAGTTTAAAGAAGCTTTTACATATTGATTATGGGATTGATTTGAATGGATTAAATTTGTACATAATTTTCTGGCAATGGTGTTTTAACTTTAGCTGTTCTAGTAATTGTGATAGTATATTATTAGTTAACAAACTAACTTAATTATATACTTTTTTTTTATGAAGCCTAATAACAAAAGAAGACAACCGGCAGAATTCTCAGGAGTGTTGTTAAAGGATACCGTAAGCTGGCTGTTCCAGAAGTGTGGGTCTGTGGAAACCGAATGTCGTCGTAAATGCATGGAACTAGTTTATAGTCTGGCACCACATGTCAAAGGTGAGTCATTTAGTGTAATACGTGTATTTTTGGATCTAAAATAAAAGAGTATATCTAGATTTGTAGTTCGGACGGAGTATCTCTCGTACGGCAAATACACTGACCAAGCAAAACAGAATGACCCGCTACATTTTTAATGAAGTCGTTGAGCTGACGTAAGGGGCACAGGAATATCACTCGAACAGTCAATGTGATCCTTCTGCGTAAAGTAAGGAAGGCCGGCAATATATCAGAGTTAATAGGGGCCAAATGGCTGAATCCATCGTCTTCCAGGAGAGCAGCTGCTCGAGTCGTGGACAGTTAAGATAATAACAGACTGGCGGTGATTAGATTATGTTTTGAGGAATCTTCATATGGTCATCCGTGGGCCCAATAGTGCGTGTGGAGGGCAGCATCATGGCTTCTAGCTATCGGCAGGTCATTGCTGATCACGTACACACATTCATGTCTGCCATGTTTCCAACTGGGAATGACACTTTTCAGCAGAAGCACTCTTTGTTACAAGGCCATCGTTGCAGTAGAGTGGCTCGAGGAGCATAGTATTGAATTTCAATTGCTGCAGTGTCCCCCAATTTTAACCCAATTGAATACTTTTAAGGTATCATTGAACGTCAGATCCAAACTCATCGCCCGTTCTGCAGAAGTTACAAGAACTAAGTGACTCGTGTGTGCAGATGTAGTGCGCCATGCCTCCAGCCTCCTACTAAGGTTTCGCTGCTTCCATGCCAAACCGCACTGCTGTGCTGCGAGGCAAGGTAGACATACTAGATATTAAGTTGGTGGTTATAACGTTCTGGCTGGTCAGTGTATATGCTGAGAATATGGATTTATTTGGTAAGTCTTTGGTTGCTCTTTTAATAGACCAAAAAGAAAAAGAGGAATGTTAGGAAGCTGGATAACAACATACACAGTGCGTCGGAAAATTAACAGAACTTTTTTCTTTACAGAGAACCACTAGCTCCATCTATTGAGGCAACATATCGGAAAGCTGGATATCTCTCAACAAAACGAGTCTCCAATCATGAGAACCGATTTTAACGTAGTGCCAAGTTATAGCAAGAAAAGTGAGTGTATCTGGTGTCATCTTGTCACAAAAACACGATGAAGCAAAGAGCCAATATTAAATTTTGTTTTATGCTAGGTAAAACAATTACACAAACATTGGAAATAATGAAACAAGTGTATGGTGATGAGTCCTTACCTCATACACGTGTGTTCGAGTGGTATACACGAGTCTTCGACGGTGGTGAGTACTTGGAAGACAACCCAAAGGCAGGCAGACCGAAAAACAAAAATCGCAATTAGTTGGTGAAACAAGGCGTGAACTAATCACCCACGATGCAAATTCGACTGTGAGATGGATGGCGGAGGAATTGAATACGACGAAAGATATGATTCACGAAATTTTGACAAAGGATTTAAAGAAACTGGAAGTCTGTGCTCGATTTGTTCCGCATACAAGTGATGACCAAAAGCTTCCTGGCGTTGAACATTGCAAGGACCTTATTAAAACAGCAGACGGATCAGAGCATTCCTGGAATCGATTGTAATTGGTGATTAGACTTGGTGCTTCAAGTACGACCCGCAAACAAAACGCCAAAATGCTACATGGAAGTCCCCAGCTTCTCCGAAAGCGAAAAAAATTGTGTTTTCAAAAGTCACGTGAGGAGATAGTATTGATTTGTTTTTACGATTCCAAAGGTATATTTCGGGAATTCGTTCCACATGGTCAAACTGTTAATGTGTAACGAAAATTTCTTAAATATAATCGTTACTTTTCCCAGTTCGCTAATATAATGACTATATGATATGTACTACGAAATCACATCATTAATCACTTACTATTTTGAAATAATGCACAGTGATTTTAGACAACGTTAACTTTCATTATTTATGTTCCCTCTTAGTATCACAATCAACAACCACTGGTTGTCATAACAACCCCGAAAAACGACGAATCTGGTATTACAATAACAGCTGTTAAATACTATATATATCTTCTTTGTCATCACAGTCTGTGCACTTTTAAGCAACACCTTTTGCCCGCAATAATTAAGATTACAAGAAAAATGGAAGTGTTACAAATATACAAGTGTTACACGTTGTAAATAGTGAATATTATCTGGGTATTATGGAGCGTTTGTAGAAGGGAATCGTTCCCATAAGGCCCGAGTATCGAGCGCCGGGCAGTTGATCTTTATTGCATGACAATGCACCCTGTCACAGAACCGTCGCAGTTCGTGACTTTTTGGCTAAAAGCAGATCTTGTGTGTTTCAGCATCCTCTGTATTTGCCTGATTTATCGCTGTGTGACTATTTCCTATTCCCAAAATTAAAGTTGACCATGAAAGGAACATTTTATGACAATGTTACACACGTCCAGTTTGCTGTGACAAGGGTCATTGAGGCGATTCCGTAAAAGGACATTAAAACCTCTATGCTAGCATTGATTGAACGTGCCTAGTAATGAATTGATGCGGAAGGGATGTAGTTTGGATAAAAAGAACTACAGTTGGAAAATACCTAAAATTCGTTTTGTTTAATTTAAAAAGTCTCATTATTTTTCTGACATACTGTGTACCTGATCGGTTTATGTTCATATAGTATCAGATTCATTGTCTTCCTGTAGTGTTGTACTGTCGAGTTCCGTAATCTCAAGAATTACTTGATCTACATCAAATAATGATAATAATCGTAAATTTAGTTTGATTTTTGTTTATTTATTTAAGGAAAAGACGAATGCACACATATATATAGGCACAAGAACTGCCTGTCACAAATCAGTTAGGTAATACTATTCAGAATATCTCAGGTTCCAAGTAGTAGTCTTTAGTTAAAGTCGCTCTTATTTATATCTAAGCTTCCCAAAGATGTGTATAATTAGTCTTCTTTTCCACAATTCTCTGAAATAATCATGCTAATATTCGGTGATACTTAACCTTCTTTCTACCAAGTGGGATGCAAACACATGCCAGTGCTAATTATTTTGTTGTTACTGCTGTAAAAATATTTCTACAAGGATGAGATTCAACGACTTTGCTTATTTATTTGTATGATATATTTTTACGGGGAAGGTGGTTGTACTAAATGAATTGTCTTCTAAATATTTACACATTATTAGAGTGGGGTGCAAGTACATCCCACTTGATAAATCATGTTACTCTAAATATGCATTGGGGGCCGCGGTGGCTCAGTGGTAGAGCGTTCACCTCTTGTGCATGGGGTCCCGGGTTCAAACCCTGCTCCCGCCAAGTGAACTTTGTGGTGGACAAGCACCGTGTGCGTGGGTTTTCTCGGGGTTCTCCCATTTTCTTCATTCCACCATTTCATTCAAATCTCATAATCACCGTCTCCTTCAACCTAACCGGCATGAACGTGGGACGTAAAACTTAAAGATTTCATTTCATTTCTAACTATGCATTGTTTTCCTCAACGACCACTTGACGGTAGGTCATTTTAGCTCGCTTTTCATAGTTAATTGTTCGTATTGTACAATTATCATGCATAAATATGGAAGTGTAGTTATATAAGTGATGTTATAACGCTTGTATCTTTCTTCTCTGCTTTGTGCTCTATTTAGAAGGTAAATGAGTCTTAGGTGTTACACGGACATTACTTCTCCCCAATGTTATTGGTAATGACTTTTTAGAATTTTCGAGTTTAAAACATTATTGAAGCAAGAGAGAAGGATGAGAAGCAAGAGCGAAACGAAATAAATAGTCCTGTTGAATTGAACCAACGAAGATGTGTACAGTGTCCTCACTCCAGGGACAGAAAGGTTCGAACAAAATGTGGCATCTGTGGCAGTTTTATTTGCAAAGATCACTCAACGAAGAAGGTAGTATGCGAATACTGTTAAGTGTTTGTAATGATAAGAATAAGCTAACATGTTTTCTGTATTTGAATATATAGTAGACAAGTAATTTTGTAACAGGATTGGAATCTTGTTTGTTTCCAGAGAAATATTTACATACTGTAGTTTACACAAAATTCAAACCATACTGTATTTGTGGGAAAATATACGAATATATTACATTATTTTATATGTCGAAACACTAACTATGCAATAAAAGTTTCATTATAACATTTATATAATATAATAATTAAATATTTTTATTAAAAACACCGATTTATGTGTGGGGTGCATTCGCACCCCACTCGGTAAATAACGTGAAACATTTAAGTTGGTAAAAAGAAGGTTAATAGAGATCCCTCACAGCTAACACCTTGTACTAACAGAAATCGTTTGGTCGTTCACCTGATGGTCGTTCAGTATTCATATTCGTTGAATGTTCGTGGTAGAATTTTTTATTATTATTATTATTATTATTATTATTATTATTATTATTATTATTATTATTATTATTATTATTATTATTATTATTATTCAATATGTTTCATCAGTGGCAATAGTCATCTTTTGTTTTTCTTTCTTTCCTTTCTTCTGACATATTTTATCATTTTGTCAAGAGCAAGAAGGGAGGATTTATCGATCTCCATATATAAAATAATGAAAATGCATGAGAAAGTTGTTAGGTGTATTTTCTTTTTAACATTCCGACAAACAAAAATGAGAACTATAATCATTGTACATAACATGTGCTGTTTTTTTATATTTATGCATTAATGTTTTCCTTTTTATTTTCTTGTAGGTTGCAACTCTGTAAGCTCATTTGTTGAGCTTTATATCAAGGAACAAGGAGAAAAGTCTATTTTGGATATCGCCGAAGGCTGTATTGACGGTGACAAACAAGGCATAGTGCAGACACTGAATGAAATGAAAGGCTATGGAATTCAAAAAGCATTGTCTTGGTTCGGGTTATTATTAAGAGCTCTGGAATTCTATGCATGGATTTTTGAAATCGGTGTTCTCAAGCCTTCTTTCGTGTTCAATAAGAAGCAAAAGAGTAGTATATTTAATGTTATTGAGTACTTCGTTGTAAATCTGAGTAGAGAGGACATTTTAGCTGTTACAAAATTATGCACTGAGGACAACTCTAGTAAGAAGATAGTATACACTCCGAGAGAGCAGGACAAGTTCAACGAATTGAAGTGTACTGTTATTGTCAGACTGTTTCATTTATTAAGTGAGGTGTTAGACAGTCGTGATGCAGAAGCTCTGCAAGAGCTGCCGAATTCATTATGGAGCGAACATATGTGGAAACTGATGGTTGATACTATTTTCCAACCAACTGTACTGGGTTTCAATATGAGAAACCAGGAAGTCGTTGACAAACTGCCTGAAGTACTGAAAAATCTCGTGAAAAGTATGAAAACAAACGTAGCTTCGTACAAACTGTTCGGTTTGTATAGTGCATTGAATAACTTCTACAAAGAAAACTCGCACATCTTAAGTGACTTGCCAACGGTCTTCAAGAAAGATACTACATTAAAGCAAAATTTGTTTATTGAAGGCTGCAAAGTTTTACAAGAGTCTGGTGTTCTTGGAAATATCTCTGAGGTAAGGTAACTGCAAAAATTGCGTTCTGTCATAATAACTAAAATCAATGTTATGTTTTATGGATTTGTGGTTTGCTTTTTGGTGTATGTTTTAGCTTCCGTTGTGAGTACGGAGCGTACATGAGGCGTGGATATACAACTTAAATTGGTATATCTAAAGATCCAAGTGTATTGCCACTGGGTATTGAATCCGAGTCTTATGCAACAAAAGCACAAACTCTTACCACTAACCGTCAATGAAGCTCCGTATATGGTATATTCCCACTGGGGATTGAATCCGGGTCTCCTGCACCAAAACTGCAGACTATAACCACTTAGCCACATTGGAGCTCCTAATACTGCATAGAACGCGTCCTAGAGCTCCCTCGTGGCTGAGCGGTTAGAGTACGCGCCTTTAGCTTAAGAGACCCGGGTTCGATTTCCGGTGGGAGCTCATCTGATTCGGATCCCACATTAAACTGTAAGTCCACGTCTTATATAGCCTAGCTGCTGAACGGGACGATAAATTCAAAATCAATCAAAAGAACGCTTCCTTTTCACCGATTTCGGTGCTTAAAACGATGGAGAAACATCCAACGCGTGTTTTTCTCTGGGTTTTGCCGTTTCTTCCTGCTTTCCTCATTGCATCATTTCATTCATTCTCATCATCATCGTCTTGTTTAGCCTACACGGCGTAATCGTAGAACGTAAATTGAAATATTTCATTTATTTTCTTCAGTGGTTAAAATGTAGTTTTTGATACAGTAAAACCTGTCAACTTGGCCACCTCTCTAACTTGGCTTCTTGCTCATCTTGGCCTGGTTCGTCTTGAACCTGCATTTCCCGTAAGATATTCGTTATTTATTACTCTGGAAGTTGGCCTCATTGAAACAATGTTTACCCTATGATGATAATGATTAATTTACTTGCTTATCTTGGCCACAAAAAATAAATTTTAAAAAAATAATAAAAAATAAATAAAATAAAATAAACTCTTTCGTATTACCATATGAGAGGCAGATGTTCTGTATTGCTGACTGGAGACAAAGAAGCATGGATTCCCACGATTTGTTCTTAGAGGTCAATGGCCAGAACACTACCCTGATAAAGGGGTGGTGAAGAAAGATGTGAATAAGAAGAAGCACGTACGGGAATTCAGGAAATGGTTGTACATATTGTTTACCCTGTCTATTTTGGTAAAACCATTAGCTATATCGGCTCCTTTCATCAAAAGGGAGGTTTAGTAATTCCTGAAAATTTTCAAGGTTAAAGCTAACTATCTCAGTTGTCAACTATTGACCTCCGTTTGTCGAAAGGTAGCGGAGGTTTTGAAATATGAATTCCTTTATGATTTTCTCAAAACATCTTTTGCTCCGAGGGAAACATTTGTAGGTCATTAATAAGAGGTAGACGATACTACACAAGAACTACAAAATTAGAATGTGCATATGTGGCAAAAAGAATAAAAGAAATACGTCTAGATTAAACCACTATAAAATATTTGTCAGTGTTTAATCAGTTCAGATGAAAGTTTCTTACTGTACAGATAGCAAAAGAGCGGTTGCGATGTGGTGTGTTACGATTACGCATCTTATGATTAAGTATCCTATGATACTCGTTATGATTACTCTATATACATTATTTAAAAGTAGCTGTCGTGCCATCGGTTATTAAAATTTTACAATCAAGTAATACTAGAAATCCTATTCTAAAAATACACCAATCACACTTATTTTCTATAAGTTGGCCGCTTTTCAATGGAACCGATGATGGCCAACATAGACAGGTTTCACTGTGTTAAAAGAACATTCTTAATATAAAATTGACGATGAATATTTGTAACGGTACTATTTTCTGTTCTGACGTAAAGGATGGTCCACTTATAGTCTGGATCAGCAGTCAGTAACAGTTTCCTATGTTCGAAAGAAATGTTTTGTTAGTTATTTTGGCATTCATAAGTTTTCTTGCAAGGAACTAATAATATTTTACATGGTATTTGGTTGAACTTGGCTGAAATCAAAACTTAATAAACTAATATTAAACCTTCATAGTTGTTGAAGAGTTGACCACAAAGTATTTTTGCAATTGTACACATGACATTCAGAGGAAGAAAATGAAAATATAAAGATAAATGTAGTTTGGATATAATAATGTCATTTGTGGAGTTTGAGATATGATAAGTTATTATATAATATTTAGGAATAACGAAGGTAACTATATATATATATATATATATATGTCTGAGTCATATATATATATATATATGTCTGAGTCTGTGAGAAATTTATGATAATTGTCATATGAGACATTTTGTTTGGTCAGTTGAAAAGAAGATAAAATAACACGTGTCGTGTTCATGGATCTGTTTTCTTTGTATGGTCGAGTTATCGATCTCGAATAACTATAGTAAGAGTCGAATGATGTTTAGTTCGATAACTTTAATTTCTTTGTAATAGTGCAGGATAAGATACTATTCCTTAAATTTTACAGTCATATCTTATGTGGTATAAAAATTGATCAAATTTCAATCTTAGTTTTATCCTATACTCAAAATATTTATATGTAAATGATGTGAATGCCATTTAGTTAAATATACCACTATTACTGTTAAATTAATTATTTTGTTTTTAAAGGCAAGTTCGTTGGTGAGTGTTTCACAAGGAAAAAACATCATCGAAGCAGTATTTAATGCTTTAGCTGAAACAAACATGGATGAAAAGCATGCTATTGTCCCGCCACCAGTTGCACAAATGTTCGGGGAAAAACTCTTAAATTTTTCTTTCCTATTGGGAGATCAAGTAAGTCTTTTCGTGTGTACCTTACCGCAACCATCTGTATACTTTGATATTATTTATTTATCTTTTAAATATTAATAGTAGTTTAAACTGTTAGTTAAAATTCGTTCGGTCACCTCTTCGGATTACACTGTTGATGCAACAATATTTTACACAATATTGTGGAACTTGAGTCATTTGGTATTTATCTTTTCATATATCGGTGTATATATATATATATATATATATATATATATATATATATATATATATATATATATATATATATATATATATATATATATATATATATATATATATAACTAAATAGGTATAATTTAATAGAATACATAGTGTTATATTTTAGTAAATTTTGTATATTCAATCATATTGACAAATGGAAAGAAAAAAAATATAATTACATGTATTGAAATTATTTATGCACTTTTTTTTTCAGAGAAATTTTACATATATATTGAAACTTTAAAAATCGAACTTATGTACACAAAAATTTGACACATAATTTTTTGTTTTCTCGGATTAAAATGCTGCATATTGTAACACTTAAATTCCATACAATTGACGAGTTTTTATATGCTGCACCTATAGTAATAATATTGTTATTTAGACTACAGACAGATAGGTAAATTAACCATACAGTAAAAGAATGGTTGTCCGTAATTTCTAATATAATATGCAACATAATCAGCAGAAATTGCGTGAGTTTGGTGAGAGGAGGGTGGTTACAGAAGGAAGATTTCTTCCAGTGCCTTTCCCGGTGGAAGCGTTCCTGGCATCGCTGCTACGTTCCCTCTTTGCACAGCCATACTTAATCTCTGTATAAGAAAGACTGAAGCTCGAGTGTCGCCTGTGTTGAGAGTTATTCGGCGTCCAACTTCTTTAATAAAGTTTAGTCCTTCATGACCCCAGGACCCACAAGTTTCGATGGCGATGGTGACGAAGTGGTATTTGTCCAAGAGGTTCTTATATTTTCGTCTCTTTTCAGATTCTCTACGAGTTGCGACCATCCCAGCTTTTGTGGAAGAAGTAGGAAGATTAGAGGGGGCTAGAGTATCGGCACAAGTGAAATCCCATATTAAAGCCTTCCCTCGTTTCCATGGCACCAATGACATTCCATCAGGTCTCTTGCCGTCAGAACGACTACACCCCATTGGCTCTCTCACGGAAGGCGTTCCAGAAGAGATGAGGGCTCTCATGATGAGGTCATTAACATCGGAGTGGCGAGAGTGTCTGCCAGCACTGTGGAGACATGATAGGCCATGTATACCTTTCTTATCCACTAAACTTCCGCAAGCAAGGCACCGGTGTTGTTCGCAGACATCTGCTCCCAAACGTAACGCACAAGCGATTCTAAAACTTTCGTCGGGAAGATGCAGCCCTAGGGATGGAGATGGAATAGCCTGTACCCAGGAACCTGCTTCAGGGGATGAAGTAGCTAGAAGACGTGCCTTATCCTCAGGATTGGTGGAAGACTGAAGAAGAGAAGAAAATCTGGAGTTTATAAGAGAAGCGTCCCATGAAGATTGTAAACTTCTCTTATCAAGATCAGGTAGAGCAAGTCCGCCGCACGATGTCCACTGGGAGATACAATCATTAATCTCAGCTTCAGAATCTTGATGAATATCCTGGCGAAGAAGAGAAGAGATCAATGGCATAGAGCTATGAATGGAAGAAAGGAAAGCTGGAGTGGCCAAATCAAGGGCTCGACGAATACCTAGACCTCCGTGATCCACTGGGAGAGATGCCTGTAGCCATGACCTATCCGTAAGAATAGGTATAATATATAGTGGCACATCTCCCTTACTACCGGAGATTGTGCAAAGAAAACGCAAAATTCTATTAAAAATGCAATAGTTCGTTAGCACATATTGGACTTATTATACTTAATGTTGTGAGGGATTGAAATGAAGAGTAAAAAATCACATTCTTACCTATTGAGAAGTTCATCAGACATAGTGAGGAACTCCTCCCCTCCACCCTTTCCCCCTATTGGATCTGTAAATGAATGATAGGTGGAATCAATTTATGTCGATTTTATTCAAAGTAGGAACCTCCTTTGTTCACACACAACTTTGCACGATCCAGTAAATCAGTCACGGAATGACTTCAGTAAGTCTGGATTGTAATGGTGTTCAAGATTCTCGTCACGGCTTCTGGTTGGTGGAAATATCGTCAAAAGATAAGTCTTCCAGTGATGTTTTAAATTTGGAGAAAAGTAAGTAATCATGGGGGGGGGGGGGGACAGATCTGGCGAGTATGTGGCGTATGTAAACACATTTTCGGCCAACAATCCAGTGTGTGTGCTAGGGATGGGGCACAAAGTGTACATACAGCTTCCGTTTCTTTAAATCTCCTGTTATTTGATGAACAATCTCCTTGTTCACCTCCACGACGTCTAATATTACTCTGAGACTTGCAATTCGATCATTCAAAATTATACCCCGAACTTTGTCAATCACATCATCTGTTCTAACAGACCTGCTTGAAAATGGGCCCTTGACATCTTCCACAGGCTCCCTGCTGGCACTGAACCTATTATGCCACTCAAAATACAGTAATGGAAAAGATAATTGTGAGTAAATAGATTTCCGAATAGATTCCTTTCCATCGCAATTTGATGGGAAACTACTAGAATTTGGGTTCTTCACACATAAATTAGATAAACCTCGTAATTCTACGTTGCAGTGATATCGAGGAGGAAGGGCCTAAACACTAGAATTGATTTGCTTACCTGCTTATGTTCATTTTATACTGTCACAGGTCTAAACTGTTTTATTAACATGATTAGTGTTTATATAATTAATAATTATATTTAATTATGACATAATTTTAGTATTAATCGTCCTCATTTTCAAATGATAACTTATTTTTCGTTAATTTTATATGCAGCAGCCTAGCTCTTTTCTTCTGTTGGTTATATATCACACTTTTTTCTATCTTTATGTAATCAATATTTAAATTATTATTTGCTTCTTCTAATACAAAATAAATTATATGAAATTAAATGAGAATTAAATTATAAGTGCAGATCAAGAATAAGTTAACATTTCCATAAATTAACGTAACTTCATTCCCCTAAGAAAACATAAACAAGAAATCCTGAAACTGATAGCAGTGGACCATAACATTTTGACTGTCACTGAATGCTTGCGGACAAGTTTACAATGCGTTGCTTTTACCTCGATGGAGAATGAAAGACATGTGGATCACTCCTACCAGAGATCACTATACCTCTTACGTGGAGGTGTGGTTTTGGAAAGCATCCAGGGCGTTGATCTCGATCCAGCCATCGTCCTGACCCTTTACATTTGTCGTAACAGATCCATTTTTCATCAGAGCTGACAAATTCGATGTAGGAAACCTTTCCCATTGTCCCGTTCATTCAGAGAACTGCACACTTCCAGATGCTCCTGAGGAACTCATCAGAACTTGCTGTTGGTGTTTGTGGTAACGAGGCTCATTTTTGAATGTTGTGCTAACAGTACAGAATCTCACAAATGAAGGGCGTATTGGTGCATTCATTTACCATTCGGGCCAAATTCACTGTTAATGTGTTTCGCTGTTAGATGTGCAGAATGGCTTTTGTAAACGAATATCACTCGAATGTTCTATATGGTCAGAGCTTGAAAAATCCACTCGCTTGCTCGCCAGTGGCAAATACTTTTTTGCATTTGGCGAGTGAAGTCCGATAAGTCAAAAACGTGTTTTATTCCAAACAACGTGCAAAGAATGTAGAAGGGTAAACTTGCTAAGGATAGTTTAAGTGAGTGGTACGCATTCAAAGCAATTTCAAAGAAGTTTCGTCTTTCTGAACTTCTGCAGAAGACAGTGCGACACAAAGACAGGTTTCCTTTGCTTTCAAAACTGTTAAGTATAGTCTGTGGTCTGCCAGTTTTCACCAGTTGTTGTGAAAGAGGTTTCAGCAACATGAATTTAATCAAAACAAAACTACGTTCATCACTAGAAAGTTCTAATTTGGATTTGCTGATGCTCATAAATCTAACTCGACCTCACCTTGAATTATTTGACCCAAAGCAATTTATCAATCACTGTATTTCAAAAGCAGTAGCCAACATATAGCTGGACATATCCACAGGAAGTTCAAGAATAAGTAGCAGGTGTCACTCTTTTTCTTATTTTAGGGGGTGCGGTGGCTCAGTGGTAGAGCGTTCACCTCCGGTGCTTAGGGTCCCTGGTTCGATCCCAGCTTGCGCCGTGTGGACTTTGTGGTGGACAAACACCGTGCTCGTTGGTTTTCTCGGGGTTCTCCCGTTTCCTCCCACTTTCTTCATTCCACCATTTCACTCATCTCTCATCATCACCGTCTCCTTTGGCATAACCGGCATAACCGTGGGACGTAAAACTTAAAGATTTCTTTTTCTTATTTGTAAGAGACATACCAATAAACAAAATAAAAATGTATTGATATGTTTACTGTGTCGCAAAGTGATTTTTTTTTTATTTGTATAAACACTGTAACTGCAAAATGGTCTGGCTAATAGATATTTTGACTGGCTAGTACTTGCCTGCAAGATTTATCAAGCCTTGTATATGGTACATTTTTACATGACACTGTTTAATAACATACCACCTCTCTTGGCTGACTGGGTCTCTCAACCTGTTTTAAAAGCACATCCAGAGTTTGTGAACTTGGTCCATGCATTAGTTGTGCTGGTGATTTAGATTTTCCTGTAAAATAGGACATTTCAATCTCAGGAATCCAATATTAGTGGTGCTGTCTACAAGGTAAGGAAGATATTAAGAATGTAATCAATTACTTTGTAGACAAATATGGTTCTTTAAAATACCAAACCCTCTATATTAATGTTTTGGTTTTTATGAAGGGTTTGAGCAATATGATTTTGAAATGACTCGGCAAACATAGTGAAATGTGATACGTAGTACTTTGTGACAGTTGTGAGTATACTGTGATATGTCATCGTGTTAAATACACACTTCAAGAACGTTCGGCTGTTATCCAGAAGTTTTATGAAAATAAAAGTTCTTTTGTGAGTATTCAACAGGCACTTCGCGCAAACTGTGGGTCACATAATCGCCCTTCATCAAATTGTTGAAAAATTTGAAAGGGAGTTTACTGTTCACAATGCAACAAGACAACGAAGGTGTCGAAATGCAAGAAGTGTAGAGAATATTAGTGCTGTAGTGAAAGTGTTACAGAGGTGTCAAATTTATCGATTCCATGTCGTGTGAAAGAATTAGGGCTTACGAGAACGATAACTTGGCGTATTTAACGAATAGACATGGAATTACACGCCTATGATCCCATTGGACTATTGTAAATGTCTTGAGTTCCCTGCTCGAGCTTTAGAGTAATGAATCGCAATTTTAGGCGAAAATTTATGTTCTTAGATGAAGCTCATTTCTGGTTAGATAAACATGTTAACAAACACAATTATCATTTTTGATGTGAGGACACTCCAGAAGAAATTTACGAAAAGCCGTTGCATCTGTAAAAGGTCACTTTGTGTTGTGGTTCATGGCATGGTGGCATAATTGGACTATATTATTTCCAAAACGACGTAGGAGATTCAATGGCAGTGACTAATGAGCGCTATCGCTTGATGTTAATTGAGTTGGATGGATGACATGTGGTTCCAAGACGGTTTCATATTTTACATTGCTTATGTGACTATCGACTATTGCGCGAGAAGTTTAGTGCAAGGATAATTTTAAGAAATGCAGCTGGTGGTTGTCCTCCCAGAAGTTGTGAATCACCTTCTTCCGATTACTTTTTGTAGGGTTATTTGAAACGTGTGGTTTATGAAAACTACGAACTCTTGATGAATTACAAATTATTATCTAACATTGCGTTCGTAAAATTGGACCCAAGTTGTTGAACAGCCTTCCAAAATTGGGTTCACCGAATTCGCTCGTGTGCACGCAGTCGAATAATATTAATTCAAAACATAATGCCATCAACTATTCGTCAAAATGAAATAAAATCTTGTGCTTTTTTCTGACATAGTTGACTTTTATTGCATTGTCAAATTATTTCATTTTTACTGGAAAACCTTTTACAAATTAAGTTTTTAAATTTAGTATGGATGTTTTCAATGAACTTAAATTTGTTACTAAATTATCTATGCCTCTCTCTCTCTCTCTCTCTCTCTCTCTCTCTCTCTCTCTCTCTCTCTCTCTCGCCCTCTCTCTCTGTTATTTGCGAATTTTTCAATTTTGAATTCTCCATTCGATAGAGCATCAAAAACAGTATCTAAGGAAGTAATAAAATTTTTCGTGTCACTCTTACCGTTCCCGAGATATTGGCCCAAAAAAGTTCCGATTTCGGGTGATTTAAGGAGCCATATCTCGGGAACCGTAAGTCATACAGAGATGATATTGGTGCCCATCAATACCTAAGAGGATGGTAAACATTTTGGTACAAATAGTGACCGGTGGCCACTGGTTATATTTATATTTTTAGTATACATACGGTGATGAAAAGTGACAGCTCAATGTAGCTAATTGAATAGGTCTGCTAATACGCAGTTTCAAAATATGCAAGTGTATTATCTATTGAATTGAATCAAATAAATATATTATACAATTTCATATAAATTTCTAAAAAATTATTTCTTTTTAAGATGGTTCTGGCAATTCCCTTGAAGCATTCTCATCTGGTTTTCTTCTTTACAGACGGAGCAGCTGGTACAGTTGGTGTCTGATAAGACAGAATTGAAATATCCAGGAACACTGATAACTGTTACTCACGGGGATCATATGTTCAGGACGTTCAGAAAGACAATATCGGTGTATTTACTGAAGAAACCAGATACTACATTTCCCCTTTTACTGAAGCAAGTTGTTGACGGCCACAGTGAGCAGCTGCATACAATTTTATCTCTGGTACAGCTTTTGAGTAAAGATAAAGAACTGCGAAAAAGGTACGTTGACTAGCGCCAGGTACAAGTGCTCAGTTATTTAAAAAAATGCATTCGCAAACCATCATTCATCTCTGTTAATTTCTGTTATTCATCTACTAATAGACGATATCAAATTCATCATCTTCATATGGAACAATAGACTTACTTTTGTACCTATGTATTTCTTCTGATTATTGGTTTAACTCGCTGAACCTGCGCTCTCTACACAGTGCATCATTCACATATGAACATGAATATCCTTATCATTCTTCACATCTGTACATGTCCCTTTACAGACACAAGTGAAGGACGTCTTGATAAAAATCGGCAAAGAATATCACAAAGGGAAATTTTTTTCGATTATTTTTTTCAATATCTCGCACCGTTTGCAAGATTTGATCCTACTTCCGGTTGGAATTTCTAATTCATGTATGATCAGTGTTTTCTTTCTTCTTGCATGCAGTATGTAATAAGCAAATATATTACATACACACAATTAATTATAATGTCAGTCATATATATATAGTGTTCATTGGGCAAAATACGCCAAGCAATAAAAATTCATCCTAGACTGGAGAAATCGTTATCCTTCGTTTTTCATTATCATTTGACCATGAAACAAACGCCGGAGAGATATACTAACCCCGTATACAAATGTGTGGTGTTGGAATGTATAACTCGTAGGATATGATGCTTTACTCTTTAAAAATTCAATTCGTCCAGTGTACCACTAAAAAATCTAATAAACAAATAATTACCATTATTTTAAATATTCAATTAGAACCGAACAATGTACACAAAATTTACAATCGATCAGTGAAAATGGCATCTTTCTAGAGCTTATGGTTTCTGAGATCATTGTCAAAAGAATTGGCCACAAACCTATAAACTCTTCTTAAGCACAAAGATATAAACATAGCCTTTTAATATATAGATATTTTCAATATTTCGTCCCTTACGAGGGTCGTGATCAGGAACATTTTATATCTGCTTGCTGGAAACTCACTGTTTTCCCATCTTGTGTTGTTTTGCACTATCTTGTAAAAGAAAATGAACCCAAAGAGTTTCAAGAAAAGCGTATTTGACCTTTAACACTTATGTATTTATTATTGTATCCGTCTGTCAGCAAATTGAAAACAAGACAGTTCTTAGTAACGGTTTTTGTGTGTTAACAAAGTATGTGTAGCGTCTTGTATTTTTCGAATCTTACAAAGATACATAATATTTATTATTACAATGAGGAAACCATTATAACATTTTCTAAAATGGGCGAGTCGCTAGTTGCTTAAAGATACTTCCGCATTGTGTGATTACAGATTTCGAAATACCGTAAACCTTAAATTCCTAAATTCAGAGTGTCTGTCTGTCACGAAAAAGTCACAAAATCAACAAACAGTCATGAAAGTCACGAAAAAGTCACTAAATTTAGCTTTTGGGTCACGATTTTTTTTGTAACTATACAAATGTAAGTACAAATTGGAAAGTTTTGTTCTATAAAACGTCAAAATTCACCACCAAAAATGTCTATATCCGGCTTTAGACGGTATCAAATCGCAAGCAAAGTACGTTTCTATCGCATGGATGAAAATTTGGCCTAATTCGCACCCAAATTCGCTCTTCAAAATGTTAGGAAATTTTATGATTTGGTAAAGAAAAAGTCACGAAATTTGATTTTGGAATTTTAGTAGACACCCTGTGAATTGAAAAAGCTGTAATATTATGTAAATCATTATATTCTTGTAGTATTGTTTTGGCTTTTTTTTTTCTTTCTTGTGGATTGCGACATTTAAAATTTCCTTTATTTGCTAATTTTTACTTTTGTTCACGTTTATTAGTACGTGATAAAGTTAGACGTACTAGAAATTGACAAAATATTGTGAAAAGCATTATTGTCAAGGAGGAAAATCGCTGATCAAAAATATTCATAATCTGCCTACAAAAATTAAATGGTATTCCTCTAATCCTGTTTTCATGTACTGTCAAAAATCTTATACATGCAGAAGGTTGTTTCGGATACATACGAACATGTTCGATTCGCCGTGAAGTATAGTAAAGGGTCACGTGTTGTTCATTAATCTGCAGCTTTTTCTGTCAAGACCAGAAGTGAAGTGCGTGAAGCGGTGAAATGCCACCGAAACTGAACCGCTGTTGGAATATTATCATGGCCTTTTTCCCTTTCACTTTCGATAGGATTGTTAAGCAATGTATACTTCACATGAAAAGTGTAACTATCTGAATAACTACCTAGGTATGTTCACGATACCGTAGTGATCCGTTATCCAGCAAGTAGCCATGGGCACCCGTGAAGTGAATTCCAGAGAAAATAACGAATGAAATGCTGCATAATGGGTTATCACGAACCCCCACACACACAAGAGGATCACTTGAAGATCCATGTGTATAGCCAACAGAAGTCCCCATCAACATCTGAGGCTGCACGAGCTCAATTGCCGAACACCTTATGAACAGTACTTCGCATATGACAAGTAGAAATATGTGGTCACATCAAGCGAGGCGTACATTTATCTACAGTGGTCAAGCAGAATCCATTACCCTTCCGCCCTAGCAAAGCAATGGACTGTGGCGTCTTCGTTCGTTACTACGGATCAGCTTTCCTAAAGGAGCTTACGATTATTGTAAGATTTGAGTATATTGGGAAGTTAGTGATCCTTAAGTTTTACAAAAGTTTAAAGTTGAATGCCGCATGTTTCCAACCAACTTTTATAACTCCGTTTGATATCATATGTTCATAGAAGACACCGCAAATGTTCACATTCACATTAATATAGCAGCAAGCCGCTGTTCGAACATCCTTCCTCTTTTGCTACCAAGTAAAGCTCAAAACATTCCGTTATTCTGTTTATTAACATTTCACTGAAGAACCTTGATATTAATCCGATGGATTTTTGAGCTTTTAGACTTTTAGAACAAAGTCCCAGACATCAATTATCCCAACTATTCTAAGAAATTTGCAGAAAGAGATGGAAGATGAATACCGGCGTAGGTATTCTCCAGCTCAGCCTTGTACAGTGGAAATAGCTATGTTGAGTAATTATTCACAACGTTGATTGCCCAATCAAACAACTACCGGTGGCTAAATGATATTTCGTGCGGTAGGTACAATGTCAGACTTGTTCGTATGTATTCAGGATAATCTTACGTATAGTAAGAATTTGGTTATTCGATCAGAACATACAGAATTAATATATTGATATTTCCTTTTCATGTGAAGTATACGAAGCAATCGGTGAATGTAAGAAGTGTTATATTACCATGCCAAAATGTGATGTTTGAACTATGATTATTGAACTCTCAGAAAGAAAACATTTAAGTTCAAACCATAATTTTGCACGAGTCAGAATCCTGCCTGCCCGCTGGTCTAGTGTCTAACAGGCACTCCTTTGACTCACGGGATCCCGGGTTCGATTCCCGGGGGAGAGAGCATTGAAATTTTGAACGCATTACGATGGTTCGGGTGCTCTTTTAAATTGTAGCCTCGGTTCTGAAAGACACGTTAAACTCCAATGCAATCAACCAAGTCGGGAGCTTATACTCTTCCAAAAAGTAACACAGATGGATATTTTATTAAAACAAAAAATCCAAAATTAAAATCTGATCAAGGAAATTTAGATACCATTATTGAATAGCTTAAAATTTCAACATAGAAGATACAAAAAGAAAAAAGAACTATTTGATGGAACACAAAGTATCTAACTGTTATCTTTGTTTGCCATGTAATTATGAACATATTGTGCCGATGCTGTGTCATCAGTTATAGCTCAGAATACGTAATAAATAAATGCAACCAAATGGGGATGGAACTGATGCACAACACGGTACTTAACTGTAAAATTGTGGTTGAATAAATAAAATTCAAATGTTTCTAATTTAGAAAATGACTAGTTGGGGAAAAGGGTGAGAGAAAGAGAAAGGTTGTAATTAAAGAATAGGAATGAGCACTAGCCTGATGTATCCAATGAAGCTGGCGTCATCCTGGTCATCTGGAATGAATATCTGGAGAAGTCTGGATTAGCTGGTGACAGTCAACATCTGGATCTTAATTCTGTTGAACTGCAAGGGGCGTCGATAATGCGTCTTTGCGATGTTTCCTCCTACACCTTCATTCTACTACTCTGGTGACAAAGGTGTCTGCGGCGATGAACCGTCAGAATGGTACTCTTTGTCTTGTGGAGTCGGTGGTCCTCCAATGGTGGGATCCGCTTCTCTCTGATGATCCTGCACCTGTCCCAATCGTGTGTTGAATACCACTTGTTGTTCTGTTCCTCGTGGTTTTGATCAATTCAAGAATGATGACCTAATCGGGAAGTATCAGGCTGTGCTCGAAGGTATGCGGAAAGGAAAGAAGGAAGCTAGTCGAGTTTATTTAACAAATGTGCATTTACAACATGTGTCTGAGAATGTACACTTCTAAACAAAGTTTTCTTTCAAAGTTTTCAAAAGTTCATGCTTCTTTATATCCAATACATAGTTACTTCATTTCCAATAGACAGATACTTCACAATATCACTCAAGATTTTTCATCTTTTAACGGTGATTATTTTTTTTTTAAGGAAGGAAGGAAGCAAAAATAAAACTTTGATCTCTAAATTCTTTAGAGCCGCATCATACTTTGTGAATTAAGCTGCAAATTCAATTATTGAAGAAATAGTTACTGTAAACAAAAACATAAGTAAGATTAGAATTTATTAATGTTAATATTAATAATTAGAATTTATTAATTATCTATTATGAATTAATAGATTAATTCGCATCTTAAAATAACTGACTTTATTGATTATCTATATATTAAAATTCTAGAAAAGTTTATAGGTTTGTGTACGTTTATATGTTTGTGGCCAAGCCTTTCGACAGTGAGTTCTTGGGAACCATAGGCTCTAGAAAGATGCCGATTTCACTGATAGATTGCAAATTTTATGTAGATTGTTCAGTTCTAATTGAATATTTAAAAAAATGGTCGTTATTTCTTTATTATATTTTTTAATGATACACTGTGGAAGTGTTGATATTTTCTATAAAAAGTAAAGCATCATATCCTACGAGTTACACATTACAACACCACATAATTGTGTATAGGGGTTCTGTATCTTTCAGGCGTTTGTTTCATGGCCAAATGACAATGAAAAACGAAGGATAACCATTTCTCCAATCTAAGATGAATCTTTATTGTTTGGAGTGTTTTGTCCAACGGACACCATAAATTACTGACATTATAATTAATTATGTATGTAATGTATTTTCTTATTACATATTGCATGCAAGAAGAAAAAAAGCACTGATCATACATGAATTAGAAATTCCAACCGGAAGTAGGCTCAAATCTTGCAAACTGTGCGAGATATTGAAAAAAGTAATCGAAAAAATATTCCCTTTATGATACTCTTTGCCGATTTTTATCAAGACGTTCTTCACTTGTGTCTGTAAAAGGACATGTACAAATGTTGTGAGAAAAGACAAGGAGATTCATATTCATATGTGAATGATACGTTGTGTAGAGAGCGCAGGTTGGGCTAGTACTATATATAAAGCAATAAGTAATAGTATTGTGTGTTTTTCAGGCAAAGTGAACCAGTGATCCATAGTATATTTAGTCATTGGAGTGAGTTGATACAGTGGAGTAGTAAATCAGAGGACAAACAGGATCGATTAATAGGCCTTGTGTCACATCTAGTGTTTCTGAGAGCAGATGCCATTGAAAAGCAAGATGTTGTTAAGAAATGGATAATGGAAATAATTGGGAGCAGTCAATATGAGATTGAACTGAAACAAAAGTTTCTTGCACTTCTGCCTTGTCTTACCAATAAAGACGAGGATCAAAATCCAGCATTAGAGTAAGTATTATTTTAAAAAATGTGTATTTGTAATAAATACATTTAGTTTGGCTATAGTCGATTAGAAAAGTTGTGCCCGAAACGAATGATCGGGTGCAAATATTTGTGAACCTCATAAATGTCAGACATGTAAGAATCCAGCAGATAAAAAGGGTCTGCATGGACACTCTTGCATAAAAGTACAGCCCCGACACTTAAGTATCAATGACATTATAATGAAAGAACTCGTTTCAGCAGACATAACAGGAACAAGGGAGCCAAATGCATGTAGTAGAATATACAATAAAAGATCAGATGGGATATCCTTGATACTTTGGAAGGGAGTCAAATCATTAATTTAGGATTGTACATACGTAGACACTTTCGCTCCTTCCAATCTCCCTTTCTCTCAATCCAAGTGGGCAGTGTAGCCAGTTGAAAATGAACAGAAAAAAGAAGCAAATATAGTAACCTAACAGACAAGTACAATTTGTAACCATTACCATTGAATCCAGTGGATCATGGGGGCAAAGAAGGCCTCAACTTTATAAAGGAAATAGGTAAACGCATTACATATGTATCCGGTGATGCTAGAGCAAGCACCTTCCTAATTCAAAGAATAAGTATAGCAGTACAAGAGGTAACGTAACCTCTATATTGGGAACTATACCACAAGTAAATATCTGTTTGAGATTTTCCTGTTTTAAGACTGTGTAATGTAAATTATTCTCTTGGCAATGGAAGAATCGCTTCTTTGCAAAATGGATAATCCAGCTGTTTTGGCCCGAGTAATACACATCCTTGAACGAACAGGATCCCAGGAACAATGCACCCAGTTTTCGCAACTAGGTCAGGAGAATAGAAAGAGGAAGATAACATTTATATATATTAATGAAAGGATGATTTTTCCCCACTAGAATCCTTTATAGATGCGAATTCTATAACACACAAAGAGTGAAAAAGCCATCAACTTGGACCGTGACTCGAACCCGGAATCTCCGCCATAACGGGTCGATGCGTCCTGGGTTCGAGTCTCGGTCCAGTCGATCGCTTTTTTGCTCTTTGTTTGTTACGGAAGTTAACCTTTGCTGGTCATTGGAGCGAGAAAGAAAATAGTTTCTAATCCTATTTATGATACTGATGAAGTTACATAGACAAACCTAAAGAGTGTGTGGTATTTAGTAAAAAGAAAAGAAAAAAGTGCTGAACTTTCAATCCTTCACGCAGGAAAACATTTACAAGAATAAGAAGACTTTCTTGTTTGGGTTCACCAATTTTTTGAAGACACAATTAATATTTTCTTAAACTATGAAATCTTTTATAACTATTTTTGAAAATATATATTTGTAGATTAACAATTATGTACCTAGGTAATAAATAAATTTTATTTTAGAAGTGCATATTGTAATAAATCTATGAAATTCGATATAATTAAGAAAACGGTTAAATTTTATGAATTTGAATGAAACTGTGAATTGCAACAAATTTTGATTGTCTCATTCTGAAATGTAAAATTATAAAAATGTAATATTTGAACTTACACTTTAATAATTGTACAAGAATTTCCCAAATTAGTAAAATTCTTATGATGAACGCAGCCAGTATGTTCGAAGTTAATTGCAGATTTCTCCCTGCGCGTTATGTGGAATATATGATCAGTTTTTATTTCAGGAGTACAGTTTTGTCTTCTTTTTCTTTCTTTTTTTTTAATGAAACTAAGTTTTTATTTTGTTTACACATACAAGTCAGTGAATATTTTTACATAACGACTGTGAAATGGTGGGAGAGTTCCTTAATATTTTTTGGAAGAAAATTCCTCTTCCTACTTATAGCTTACTGGGGGGTAAATAATGTGACACTATTGCCAGAAGTTCGCAAATTAGTAATTACAGTAATTTCTATGTAATTGATACGTATTTCATGTTTAATTAATGAGTGAACTAATAGTTAGCAGTTACCCTAATCTTACTACATAGTTAAGTAATTAGATATGTTTAAATATGTGACCTCTGTATGTCGAAACATTTTACTGCCAAGACATCTTCTTTTGTCTCCCCGCTTCTTCACTATTATGGTTTCGCACTCTGATCGAAACGTTAGCTCAATGATGTTCAATATTTTTTACATTACAAGATGTCATGTGATTTCAAATCAATTCTTTGAACACCATTGATAATGATGGAGGTGGTAAGGGTCACGGTGGCTCAGTGGCAGAGCGCTTACCGCTGGTGCGTGGGGTTCCTAGTTCAATCCCTGGTGGACAACATCGTGTCCGTGTGTTTGTCTAGGGTACTCCCTATTTCCTCCTACATTCTCATTTTACCAATTCTTCCATCATTCACTTGCCTTAATCATCGTCTCGCTTAGCCTAATGGGCATAATCGTGGGACATTAAACTAAAAGATATAATGACGGAGGCTATACATCCAAACTCTATGATATTTATAAATAAACAAATAACACTTAAAAATCTGAGAAATTATTATGTTCTCGGTCTATCTAAAACAACGAAAAGCTAAGAACAAAAGTCTTAAAATTACATTTTAGCATAATATTTCTGAACGTCATTGCTTAAAACCTATCTGTCAGATCTCATAAAATTTTCACTTTCTAGATAAGTTTTTGGTTATTGTTTTCGTATGTCTGATCCATGGAGTTTATTTATTTATTTTGTTTTATTTTTATCGTTATTTTTAAAGGGAAACTTTGATGAAATTGAAAAGTCAGCATTTTCCATTAACATCGCATGAGTTGCCACCATTGTGTTGGCAGTATATTGAATATGAGAATGCATTTAAAAAGATCTTAGATTCAATGACACTGTCGGGAAGTAGAATTTTGCTTCAGTTTACTACGTCTGTTATGGTTACTGAGAACGAACATACGCTAGAGAAGAAAATTCAACAAAACTTCAGTGACTTCATGAAAAGGTAAGGTTTCTTCTTTTTTTTAACAAAAAAAAAAAAAAAATGCATTCTATGTATCCTTTTGTCATATACTTGGCACAGTAATTGTTATTTATAACATACACATTTGTAGGTAAAGAGAATAATAACACTAGTTAACAAAGGTTTTGTTACATAAAAGGAAATACCTGTTCTTAAAGGAACGTTTTGCGCTGAATTCGAATATGCACTCGGTTTTTCTCCATCACGTACAATTTTCCCGTAAAAGAGGGATTTTCGGGAAAATCCCTCAAAAATTTCCCTTTTCGTTTATTTTACACCCCAAGATCTTGTCCCCTTGCATATATTAACATAGAAATTATACCTAAGTATACTTTGATTCATATTTAACAAACCCTCCAAGTTTCGTAATAATCGCTTTATTCTTTCTAGAGAAATAAATATGTTTGTATGTATACTGTGTGTACTGTTTATTGCACCTTATAGTAATGCTTTCAGATCTCTTAAGTTGAGGTAAAACGTTTTGCTTTATTACCACAAACACATATATAAAATATAATACAATATAATTTACAAGTGTGACAATTTACAATAAACAATAATACAAATGTACCAAAAGGTCATGAAAAGACAATCAAAACTATCACAATATATGAAACTTCCATTGGGTTACAAAAACGTACATTACTTCCTTCTTTTGTAAGAAATGTTGCATTCTCTAACAAGACCCCAACAATAGTCCCCCATCATTGAAGGATCCCATCGTCCCTGGTACCTTTTCTCCATTACCATTATATCTTGGTGGAATCTTTCCCCCTGTTCGTCGCTGAGAGCACCTAGGTTAGCAGGAAAGAAGCTGAGGTGGGAGTGCAAAAAGTGGATTTTTAAAGACATCCTACAACCCAACTCTTTGTATTTCTGTATCATGTCCTGTACGATTTCTGTGTAACTCTCAGCTTTGTTATTGCCCAGAAAGTTGCGCACAACACACTTAAATGCTGTCCAGGCAGCTAGCTCAGCACTGTTTAACTTGCTGTCAAAGCTATCATCAAGCATTAATTTCCTAATTTGGGGACCAATAAACACTCCCGCTGAAATCTTAGCATCACTCAGGTTAGGGAACTTATCTCGCAAATACTTGAAACCTTCACCAGATGTGTCCATGGCTTTGACAAAGTTTTTCATAAGTCCTAACTTGATATGAAGTGGCGGTAGTAATATCTTATTAGGATCTACCAAAGGAGCGTATTTGACGTTGCATTCTCCAGGTACGTAATTCACTCTAGGTTCCCATTCCTTCACTTCATAATGTTTGTCATCAGCTCGGCTATCCCATAAACATAAAAAACATTGGTACTTCGTGTAACCGAACTGCAGTCCTAATAAAATACCAACTACCTTGAGATCACAACATATTTGCCAACAATGGTCCTTGTAATTTATAAGATTTAGCAAAGTTGACATGGTGTCATAGGATTCCTTAATCTTCACTGAGTGCGCAAGTGGTATAGAAGGATTTTTATTTCCATTATGTAAAAGGACAGCTTTAAGGCTGACCTTTGACGCGTCGATAAATAACCTCCATTCTTCTGGAACGTAAGGAATTCCTAGCTCCGCCATCAACCCATTTATATCCGTACATACGCACACATTATCTTGCATTGAGAAATAGCTTGAAAATTGAACATGCCTTTTCCTGTACACTGATATGTTCGTTTCTGCATCCAATAAGTATTCCATTCTTTCTTTCTTTTGCATTCTGTTACATTTGATAACAAATATTGATAACCATTTCATGAACAAAACGAAAAAACTTGGAGAATTGTATCTATATGTATTAAGATATACTGTACGTTTAAAAAAAATATACGTTGGAAGTACATTCTATTTTTATACACGTTTCATATTTACAATAGTCAACAATACAAGTGTGTTGTTGACTATTGTAAATATTCATTTTTATGTCTGTGTTTGTAGTAATAAAGCAAATCGTTTTTACCCCAACTCAGGAGATCTGAAAGCATTACTATCAGGTGCAATAAACAGTGCACACAGTATACATACAAATATATTTATTTCTGTAGAAAGAACAAAGCGATTTTTACGAAACTTTTAGGGTTTATTAAATATAAATCAAGGTATACTTAGGTATAATTTCTATGTTACTATATGTAAGGGGACAGGAGCTAGGGGAATAAAATATCTGAAAAAGGGAAATTTTTGAGGGAATTTCCCGAAAATCCCTCTGTTACGGGAAAACTGTACGTGATGGAGAGAAACCGAGTGCATATTCGAATTCAGCGCAAAAAGTTCCTTTAAGATCAGGTTATTTTTCTCATGTAACAAACAAAAAGTTTAAATTTGTTAACTAGTGTAATAATATACAACCTCGTGTAATATATGCGGTTTTATAATATTGATGATGATTTGTTATATAAAACTGTCCGATAAAGTATATTTTCGGTAAGTAGGGGAGTTTTCTTTACATTAGCAGTTCCTTCCTTTAACATTTGTGTGTATTTTTATTTATAAGTTTTGTTGTGTACAATCTTTAAAGCTAGTGAAAGATTTCGTGGTGCAACCTAAAACTATCACTCCAGTTCATTCACGTATGATTCGTATATTTCAATTTGATATCAAGTGTTTTAATTCACTATAAGGAATTATATACCTTAAGAAAGAACTATATTTCAAATCAATATATTTTAAATTCTATTTATTTTTCACCACAACTTGTAAGTATATATTCGTACATAATGGCGTCCTACCTTCTTCTATATCTTAAAATAATAATAATAATAATAATAATAATAATAATAATAATTTTCATCGTTGCCAGTAGCAGAAAATGCACTATATCGTTGTATATAATAGCTCCCGAATTATACTTAAATTATTTACAATGTAAGGAAGAATCCTTTACCGTAATCACAATTGTTATAAATCGTCATATTACCAAACACTGTGCTTGTGGGTTTTCTCGGGGTTCTCCCGTTTCCTCCCACTTTCTTCATTCCACCATTTCATTCATTTCTCATCACCGTCGTCTCCTTTAGCCTAACCGGCATAATCGTGGGACGTAAAACTAAAGATTTCATTTTTTTTTGCCATATTACTTTTTGAATTGCTCTCGTATATAACAAAGTAAAATTAAATCGAAGAATAAAAAATAAATCCTTTATAAACCTAAAAATTGTTACTTTGATACTGTACGAGTAATGTGCCTCCTATTAAAATGAAATTGATACAAAAATACCCTTTAAGCTCTTTACTGTGATACTAGCAAGACGACAGTCCATAGTATGATTATGGTTGATGAGATATTTAGTATTCCGTATGTTCTGGGACTAATTAGTTTTTTTTTAAGGTTTTGACCTGAAATTGTTTTTCCACGTTTCTCGATCTTCAGCTTTTTTTTTTTTTTTAACCCTTTATTTTCTTCTATTCTTCAAACCATCGATCAGTAGTGTTCTTCTTTCCATTCCTTGCTTTCCTTCTATGACGGTATGAGATTAGATATGGCCTAAGATTATCATTAATTTTTTTAGATTAGGATTAGGAAGTATATTTCTTTGTTTTCGGCAACTATGGTCATGTTACCCCTCTTCGATCATATTATCCGAGGAAAGGGAAGGAAAGGAAAAAAGCAACCTGGGACCTATATGCTAGATACCATCCCGGTATTACCTAGTGTGAATGAGGAAAGCTCAGGCAAATCTCACTCAGGATGGCTGGTCGACATTTTTTTTTTCGATCGAATGTCCCTACCAGGAATCGAATTCAGGACTACTCGCACCAAGGACGAATGTTAGGAATACGCTACGAAGGGCCACTACTGTTGAATTTTAATTTCTGCTTAACTAAAATATTGTCCAATGATAATAGAAATTATTAATGGATCACAACGAGCTGAACAAAATAAAATACCTGAAGGTAAATTCATTTTTGTTTCACAATCTGAAGTGAGATTTTATATCTTCACATTAGGGGCGGATCCAGGACGGACTTCCGGGGGGGAGCAGTGGGTTGTAATACTCCTACTTAGAGCTACTTTTAAGAGCGTCAAAAGATAAACTATAAATTTTATTTATATATAAAATTAAAAAGTTTCCTCTTCTGGGGGGGGGATCGCCCCCCTCCCCCTGGATCTGCCCCTGCTTCACATGCAGACCTAGGTTCCAGTCGTCTTTACCACGAAAAATTGGAATTAATAAAGCTTGTGTTTTACTTATTGCTAAACAACACGGGAAATAGAGAGTGGATTTCTAATAGTAACTGGCAAAAATTAAAAGTGATGCCCTTGATGCCATTAAAAAAAATAAATAAAAAAATAAAAAAAAAAGTGGTGACAATATGATTATAACAGCTTTTGTTTTATTCTATTCATTAATTTCCTTATAAAAACTTTCTTAGTGCATTCCAAAATACGTCATAGGTTTTAAATGCTGGTGTATTGAAGGAAAAGGAAAGTGTTGAAAAATTACGTAACTGGGGAAAATTTGAAACTTGGGGCAAATGAGACGAAATACCTTCTATGAATTACAGATGAGATAGTTAACAATATATGACAACATGCATGATTGAATCACAAAGTGTTTTGATTGATTGATTTGAATTAAGCTTTCTTTTTAGCAGCGAGGCCATATGAGACATGGACCAGCAACTTAGTATGGGTTCCACACCACATGGGTTCCCACTGGGAATCGAACTCGGGTCCTCCTCCGCGCCAGCTACAAAATGTTGTTTCTACATGACGGTTGATTCTTCTGGTACGCATCTAATATAATTAGGCACTCGAACGTTGACACTTTTCTTTGTAAGCTTAAACATTTCACGACAAGGAAACAGTTTTTGAAATAATTTAGCTTGTACACACGGAAAAGAAAGTGTTTGACAGTTGACAAATTTTCCTTTGCTAATAACTCGAGAACAAACGAATGAATTCGGATCTTTTTGTTGTTATCCTTAGAATAATTATAATTTGATAACTTGCCAAAACCAGTACTCTAAGAGGTTAAGTTGTTGTTGAGTTATTAGGAAAAAAAATTTTGCCAATTGAAGAATACTTTCTTTCATGACTGTACATGCGTACTTAACAGAATTTCTTGTAAATGCTAATAATCTTTAATACCAATATATATTAAATTGAATTGAATAATTTAAAATAATGTAGAATTAAAATTTATCCTTCTCATTACTTACATAAAACTTACCAAACCCTTAATCCGTTTCTAGCTAAGAGGCTCGGAAAAAGGTTGTAGCAGTGATCATCGAGGATTCGGCAATTGTACCAGGGCTGTCGAGAAAGTGCCAGACGTTTAGGCGTATAGCGGCAGTTAACTAGTCTAAAGTCGCCATCTTGGTGTCAGAACGTTGCCACATTCAGTACGCAGCTAGCTGTGGTAGAGTGAGGACTGTGCCGTTCTTACTGTACTTTTTGTGACGTGTTATAATGTGCGCCGCAATAGAAAATCCCGCCTCTTGTGAGGTGTGTAAAACACTGAAATAGTTAAGGCGCGCGATTCAAAAGAAGCACCGGGGAGAAATTAGCGCAAAGGTGTTTTTTCACAACACATGTCCATACACGTCCAAGCCTACTCGAAAGCTCTTAGATGATTTTGGAAGGGAGATGTTCGATCACGCATCATACAGCCCGGATTTGGGGCCGAGCGACTACCACCTCTTCCCAGCTATGAAGACATAGCTTGCTACAACGCTCTGATACTGACACCGAACTGCATGCCAGTCTAAGCCAGTGGTTGAAATCACAAGCGGCAGATTTCTACCGCGACGGTATTTAAAAACTTGTGCCACGCTATAATAAGTGCCTTAATTGCATGGCGATTATGTGGAAAAATAGCTTACGAGTGTACCTTTCAAATGTATATAATACAATTTGGCTTGTTCATTCTGTTACTTTTTTTTTTTTTTTTTTTTTTACTTCAAAACAGTTTCTTTTTGGATATACCTCGTATAAAAATAAATAAATAGAAATTACTACTGATTTTACTGAAGTATAATTATTGACTTCTATTGTTTTATTTCAGCTTGACCAGAGACTGCCAACTGAAGGCTATCAAAACTGTGTATGAAATGTTCCTTGATGAAAAGTACAGTCCATCAGCTCGTTTGCAAATTGTACAGCGAGTTGTCGCCATGCTCTTACGTTATGCAGATCTCAGCGTTGTTGAAAACTTTTTCGGAGGTGTGATAAAATCATTAGTAAAACTATTGGATGCTGGCGGTTCATTTGAAAGGAGAAATGAGTTCAAACTTGAACATCAGCTTGTATCCAGCGTTGGAGGTTTCCATTTAATAGAAATTTTGTTTTCAAGTGTTCCGAGAGAGAAAATTACCTCAGAATCAAGCAGCAAAATTTTACAAGGTTTCGGATCGAATGATCTCATTAAACGTTTGTCCGAAATAGCCAAGAAGCAACTGCATCAAACTATTCCCATTCAAGATAGTAATCACGAGTTAAAAGAAGTTTGCAGGAAATTGTATTGTTCGGTATATAATGCTTTTGTTGCAATTGTAAGTAACGTAAAAGATGAAGAAAAGTTTTATTTTGGCTTCCTATTTAACAATATTCCATGGGATAAATTTTTTGATCTGAACAGTAACTACGTGTTCCCAGTTCTTCTTCAGAAAGTTCCGGAACGAAGGAAAAAATTTGTTCTTATTCGAAAAGGAGCACGTGAGGCACAACGGGAGAGGGGTGATGCAGTTGGTCCGACTCCACACTATATTCCTACCCAGTATCTGTTTAAAAGCACGCTAGAAGAAGATATCACGCAATTTGACTTCAGTACTAGCGTTGTAAATAAAGTGTTTGTGAAAGATGACGCTGCAGCAGCAAATGCTAGTGAAAAATCGGTAGAGGTAAGTTTTTTTTTTTTAACTATTGAAGGAACTAAACTTACGCGTAATCATAAGTACTAATTAAACTCAGCATTGTATCTAAATATTTATTAATGCGGAAATTTTCATAGACTTATCACCACCTTCGTCAGCGACTTATTTATTTACAGTCCTTCCTGCTGGTGTAATGGCTAGCGCGTGTGTCATTGATGCGTGTAGACTCGGGTTGGATTCGTGATAGGAAGGAGGGACAAACTAATAATTTCACAGTCATTAAGTTTTATTAATTATTTGTGTTTAATCCTAGAGGGCATAAGCGTGAGACGTTAAAATTAAAAATTAAAAAAAAAGAGTAGTTAAACGCATTGCTATTTCAATTACGTTTCATGACTTCCTTTATGTAGAATATTCGCAACCGTACTGAAAAAAGTTCAGAAATAAACTCTCATACGGAAGCATGTAAAAATTATAGACAACTTGTGAAAATCATCACAGAGGGTGTTTTTTTTCCATTATCGGCGTCAGCACATGTGATGGCTGCATCAAAGCGAAATTTCGAATCTAGAGGACATATGCTAACATTTCGAAGAAAAAGTGACTATGGAGCCTAAGGAGAAAACTAGAAGAAAATCTAGGCCTATCTTTTAGTAAAGTAATGCTTGCCAACATAATTTCGGGTGGGTAGAACTCCCAGTCCACCACTTCCTCGTGGTGAGCTCTGAGTTATTTTCAAAACATAATAAGCTATAAAAATAAGCGGAGCGCTAAACAGTAATTGAGGAAATGTTAGCAATTAGAAAGCCAAATCTCTTATTTAGTCTTTTATATTGGAAAACTTTCGAATAAAACTCGGTGAAAACCAATTTGAAAACATCAATAGAAAAAAAGCATTTTTACCCAAAAATAGACAAATTTTGACCTAAAGCACAAGTAAACAACATAGAAAAGCACCCGCGAGGCACGAATTTAATACACTTGGCATAAACAAAACAATAAACGACCACAATGCAGAAAAAAGTACATAAAATAGCCAAATAATGACATTTTTGTGAAACTATTGTGCGTGTTGCATACCCAAATCACTGTCAAAATTTCAAGGTCGATGCGCGCCACTTAATGACCTCCAAAAAAAATCAAGCATCTTTTTGGTCACAAATGGCTACATTTCCGTACTACCCACCTTAACATTTCGAAAAAAGGTTGTTTTCGATACACCCTATTGTGTATCTTTTACCCGACACACATTATTATTATTACTATTATTATTATTATTATTATTATTATTATTATTATTATTATTATTATTATTATTATTATTATTATTATTATAAAGGTAACCAAGAAAGTTCTGTCGCTTTTTCCACCAATCACCTTCAAACATCGATATGTCACCTAATATGTACCTGGAAGATCAAATATATTCCCCATCAACATCGACGATCTTTTGCCAAAGTTCTGGAAGGCCATGGATTCCATCGCGGTAGACCTCAGTGGGTCGTGAAGCAAAGAAGGTATCAAGTGCATTTGGGATCAAGTACTAGGGATATGAACTAGCGTCCTCTAAGGTCGTTGTCCAAGGAACGGAACAGGTGATAATCGCACGGTGCAATGTCCGTGGAGTATGATGGATGCAATAGTGTTTCCCATCCAGGGCGTAGAATGGTGTCCCAGGCCATCCTAGTCACGTGGGGCTTAGCGTTGTCCTGTAACAGGAGGATCACTTTGCGATTCAAAAGTGCTGGCTCCAGAGTTTTAAGTTTTTCTTGAATACGGCTCAACTGCTGACAGTACGCAGTTGCATTGATGCTCTGATCAGCTGATAGCTGTTCCCGATGCTCGATGCCGAGAGCAGTCCACCAAACACACAGGAGAACATTCTTCTGGTGCAGTGCTGGTTTCGGCTGTTTTGGAACCGTTTCATGAGATGCTAACCAATGATGACAGCGCCATGGTGTTTCGTACAGCATCCACTTCTCATCACATGTCAACACCCTATCCAGAAATAGCTCCTTCCCCAGACGAGACAGCAAAGAAAGATAGGTGTCTGCTCACATTGCCTTCTGGCCCGGAGTAAAATCATGTGGGACTCATCGACCCAACTTATAGTGCTTCCGAAGTTAATGGAGGTGATGCCGAGTGGTTTCTCCACTCACACTGAATTGTAGTCGCAGTTCCTCACATATCTGGCCACTGTTCGCCTCAATTGCTGCCTAAATATTTTCATTTTGTTCGTGTGTTAGTCTTCCGACATGCGGTGTGTATTCGAGTGTTTTGTCACCGTCTTTAAACTTTTTAAACCACCAATACACTGTCAGCGCAGTCACGACACCTTCATCAAAGATCTGGCCAATCTTCCTCCCCGCTGCAGCGGCGTTTGACCCTAGTTGAACTCGTACAGCATACACGCCCTTTGACGCTCTGTGGAAGTTCCATGTTCACTCTGTCCTTACACAAGTTCACAGTGTAACTGAACTGCCACAACCAGGTAGTATGTTGGATATACCCACACCAACAACTGACCTTCGCCTTATCTCTATTCGCATTCAGTTCACGGTGTGAAAGCCAATGAAACACAGACCTCCACAAAAAGCGGCAACTTTCTTGGTTAACTTTATATTATTATTGCACGGTAGCTCAGTAGTAAAAAGCTCGTCTCCAGTGCAAGGATCCCTGGTTCGATCCTAGATCATGTGAGTTTATGGTGAACAAAATCGTGTATGTGGATTTTCCCTTCTCATTCCGTCGGTTCTTTTATAATCACTCACTCTTTCGTTAGTACTTATGCAACAGCAAGGTTATAACGCGATACCTATCATTTACGTGGGCTCCAAATCACAAACTGGCTTTGAATCCGATGTTGTTGGCGGGTACACAAATCATCTTGCAAGATTAACTCTCACTATATGGACCGTTCCCACCATGGTGTTTGGCCTCAGGAGAGCTGGATTAAAGGATGACACGAATGGAATTAGGAATATATCGACAAATAAAAATTTCACTAAGTACCAAATAATTAACGAAGAGATGTTTTATTATTTTACAACACTCGAACTATTTTCAAAAATATAACAAAATGGAAATTGGACTCAGTCTTAAATTAATTAACTAATAGCTATAGCCGACTTCCTTTCAAAGATCGTTCCCTTGTAAACAGTTTCCAATGTTAAGTGGCTTTGTAGTTTAATTTTTGAACTATATTAATAAATAAATAAAAGTACTGTTAAACGACTTTTTTTTTCCGAAGGCCCTTCTTGTTGTTCAGAAATATGAAAGCTTGGTAGGCATTATATCATAAACTGCTCCTAAAGACTTTTAGTCTACAAAAAATACCTAGTAATCAATAGTACTTTGTAAATACTAGACGGTATATTTTCCAAATGCTTGATAATGTCAGTTTTTTACCTTTTTTTCCCTCCAAAATGCAGATCAAGATCTGCGTTGTATAGTGAAAAGTTGAGCTATGATATATATATATATATATATATATATATATATATATATATATATATATATATATATATATACCGTATTTACACGAATTTAAGACGCCCTAAATGTAAGACGCACCCCCAATTTTTGAAGGAAAAATTATAGAAAAAAAAATCCTCGAATGTAAGACGCATTCTTGTCGTCGAAAATGAAAACACTTACGCTGAATTGATTTTAAAGAATGAAAAAAAAAAAAAAAGATTAATAAACATAGGAAGAAAAAAATATTATGGGAAATCAAGAAACATTGAACTTACTGCTGGAATTTACGGTATATTCATGTGCATCTGCTGGTACTTTTTATTTTTTTTAATGGTGATTCATCTCTCATTTGCCACTGGTTAGCAGGCTAATTTTAAAGGGTTTTTATTTCGCGTAAAATGCACGATTTTAATTCTGCATTGTGTTAGTACACACAAAATACGCATTCAATTTTTGACAAAACTCAATCTAATCTGGCCTAAATTTTCATAACTCAAATCAGTTGATTTTATAGGCAAAAAAATCGACAAAAAAGTGTGTCTTAGAATCGCGTAAAAACGGTATATATCACAACAGAAAGAAGACTCGTAATTTGACACTAATCGAGCCTTAGATTATGCATTGTTTTCTATAATGACTAAATACTGTTTGATGTTATTTTTGTAAAAAGTATTTTTTACCCTGTTTGTGTGTAATTTCAGAAGGTTAACCAGATAGAAGTTACATTAGAAGATGATCCAATTAATAACAACGAATGCATGGCAACCATGTGTGGAGTATTGTGGCATATGGTGGAAAACATCTTCCCGAAGCCAGAGGGCACGGTATGTATTATTATTATTACTTGTAATAATAGTAAGTTTTGTTTGGCAGTGTGAAACTACAATAGACTTCTAAACTATGTGAATTGAATACTCAAAGGAACCGCGGTGGCTCAGTGATAGAGCGTTCACATCTGGTGCTGCTTGGGGTCCCTGATTCGATCCCGGCTCGCGCTAAGAACTTTGTGCTGAACAAACACCGTGTGCGTTAGTTTTCTCGGGGTTCTCCCGTTTCCTCCACTTTATTCATTCCACCATTCCATCCAGTTCCCATCATCAGCATCTCCTTTAGTCTAGCCGGCATAAGCTGGGACATAAAACTCAAAGATTTCATTTCAAAGATTTTTGAATACTCAAACTTGAAATAGTATATTTATAACTACTGGTTGCAATAGAGGAATAAGATCAAAGATAGATTCTGTTCCTCGGACGCTGAATCCATACAGAAAAGCAATTACTTCCTGTCTCGTACTGTTTATGTTATATGGGAATTAACATTAAAACCAAAAGTGATAATTGATGTCTGTCACTTCTGATTGCAATAAAAAGAATAAAGTCAGAGATGAAACATATTGGTACTGAATTCATATCAAAAACCTACTTGTTGCTAACTATTAGGTTGAGTCATAAATAACTTCTGTTCATTATTATTATTATTATTATTATTATTATTATTATTATTATTATTATTATTATTATTAGACATTTATTTTGCTTTCATTAAATAACAAAATTTCATTTATTATGTATTCACCTTTATTGTGTGTGACCTTCTCCCGTCTTACTGGCAACTTATCAATTTCTTCCTTGTAAAATGTGGTTGGTTTGGACTGAAAGAAATTTTTGACAGCCTTACTCTTCAGAATTGAAGGTTTTCCCATTCAAAAAGTTCTGTAAAGAACTGAAAAGATGATAGTCTGTCGGGGCAAAATCCTAGAAGTGAGGTGGGTGTAGTAAAACACACCATCCAAGCCCAAGATTTTTTTTTCTTGAGTCACCTTGCTGTATGTGGTGTCGCATTTTCGTGTAAAAGAATGACGTTTTTACGATTGACGAGTGCAGAACGCTTTTCATAGAGTTTCTCTTTCGCTCTTTGCAGCTGCTAAACGTATGTATCCGCAGTAATCATTAAATTTGACTTCAATAACTGATGATGAATTATACGTCGACATTCCCACCATGCACACATTCTTTTTCCCCATGGATGTTTGCTTTCGGATCTAGTAGAAGTAATTGATCCTTATTTTTGCGGACGATATTGTCATAGAAGACTCGTTTTCCATCGCCTGTCATAATCCTGCCTTAAAAAGACTCGAGTTTCACTCGTGAGAGCAGACTCATTTTTATTGATGTGCGATCATCTTTATTCCGTTCACTGAGATTGTAATGCACCCATACTTCTAACTTGCTAACTTTCTCTAATTTCTCTAGGTGGCGGCAAACAGGTAATTGTGATGTATTCAACTTCTCTGGTGTATCTTTTGTTGATTGACGTGGATTTTGGTCCAATATTGCCTTTAAAAGGTTGTTATCAAGATCAGATGTCCCGCCCTCAGTTCGTCTTTTGAGATTGTATGTCCAGAATGGAATTTCGCAAACCAATTAATAACTGTACGATTGATTATTAGTCCTTCACCGTGTACACTGCATATTTTTTTCAGCTGTCGCCTTAGCACGTTTGCCTTGTTTAAATTCCCAAAGGATCACATGACGAATATGCTTTTTTAAACTCTCCATTTTGGTGGTTAAATACAATAGTTTAATGCGCACCACACAAAACAATTGTCAGAAGACAAACTGAACCCTTATATATTTAATGGAAGCAAATGTCCTGGTGACTCATTGTGGGTAGACACTAACAGTAGTTTCTATTTAGCTGCATCGGAAGTTATTTATGACTTGACCTAATATATCCTTTCTATCCATTATGTGATCAGTGTTGTAAGCGAAAAATAGTAATTTTCACTATACTTCCGGTTTCAACAGATAGATAAAAAATCGAGCCAAAAGTCATTCTTGTGGTGCTGAATCTTTGTCAGAAACCATTTTTGCTCTACGGAAATAAATTGAAACCAGAAATAGTAGTAAATTCCAATCATTTTCAATTTTGGTAGTGTATTGCGAATAGTGATGATAAGTTTTCTTGAGACGCTGAACTGATTTGCTGAAATTAGTTTGTTGCTATCTATCACCGTTTTTGTTCTATAGAAATCAACGTTAAAACCAGAAACGGCTGATTTCTACCACTTCCGATTTGAATAGAGGATTAACAGATGATTTGGGACGTATTCTTGGGGCGCTGAATCGGTTGAGGAAAACAGTTTCACGTTATCTCATATGGTTTTTGCTCTATAAAGATAAAAATTGGAACCGGAAGTACTACAAATTTCAGTCACTTCTGGTTTCGTTAGTGTGACAGATGATAATGATATGTTCTCTTGAAACGCTGACCGATTACAAAGAAACGCTTGTCACTATCTCTTTCTGTTCTATGGCGATGAACTTTGAAACTGAAATGGTTGATTTCTATCACTCCTAGTTTGAATAGAGAATCCACGGAGGAGATGGAACCTATTCTTAGGACGCTGAATTAATTGGAAGAAACCACTTCTCGATATTATTTATCGTTCGAACACTACAGAAATTAGTTTCGAAACCGAAAGTAGTAGAAACTTTCAACCACCTTACGGCTTGGCGATGATTTGCTTCCTTGAGACACTGATTCGAATGCAAGAAACAGCTTGTCACTATCTCTTAAAAGAAACGTTGAAACTGGAAATGGCTAATTTTAATCACTTCCGGTTGGAGTAACAGGTTAACGGTAGAGATGGAACCTGTTTTTGGGACGCTGAATCGATTGCAAAAAACATTCATATCTCTTACCGTTTTCGCTCTGATACCTGTTGACAGATAAAGAGACGAATGGTCATAGCCGCTCTACAAGACTTATGTATAGCATTCTTTGGAAGTCTAATAATAACGTAATTACACATTTACCATTAGTGCAGAAAAAGTTTTAAAATGGAGTGCTCAAAGAAATTACAAGTAAAATATATATAAAGTACTAATGAGCGTGGACATATGGGAAAAAGTGCATAGTTTCGGAGCTAGAGCCGTCCAAAGCGTGAAATAATAGAGTACCGCAAAAGTTATTCTGAACACGAGGAACCACAGTTAGTGTTGTAAATTTAAAAAAAAAAAAAAAAAAAAAACGTATTTTTTCAGAAATGTACGTTTTTTTTAGAAAAAAAACATTGCCTCGTTTTTTTTTTCTAAATTTCGTTTTTTTTTTTTCAAATAGTCATTTGTAATGTATCTTACGTCATTTAAGTCTGAAGTATTTTTGTGTAGGTGTAATTACCATAAAATGTAACATAAATTAAATACTAGATACTGATACGGTACAAATATTTTACAATTTATATGAGTAGCGTACCTACTAATAATCTGGGTTTCTGTAGTGTTTCACCAATATCAACCAAGAAATAAAAGTATAAATGAACATTTGTTTTTTTCGTGAAAGTAGGCCTTTAATAAGTACGAAAATAATGTTACGAACAGTATAAAATGCAAATAACTTGTCTAAAGGTAAAAACTAATACTAATTTGCCTATTAATATTTTTCTGAATATCATATATAAATAATTTGTCGACTAGATATATGATATGCATTGCCGACTCTACCATATGTGCAACACGCGCATTTGCACGGGGCTGCAATATCTATCATAAGTATTTTATTTAAAATAAATATTTCTTGTTGGAAATAGACTTCATGATCATGGTAGTTAAAGTTATTAAGCTGGCCTTCTATTTGAATACTACATTCATAAATTTTGTTTAGGTCGCATTAGTTTGTCACATGGTCAGTGCTGTTGTCAAATACAAGAACTCAATTCTCGAACGCCTCTCCACCTTGGCTAGTTATCAGAGTTCTGATATGAAAACTTCTCTTGTCTTTGTCTCAAATAAGACTGTTATCATTGAAGGTGAAAACACTTAAAAAGATGTAGAAGGAAAATCAAGAAATAAAGATAAAAGAGCTAGTTGCACTATAATTGCAAACTGATATATTGAGATTGAATCTCGATATTGAACTCTATAAAAAGGATTACCATCTTTCAAATGTATTTGCTTTATCTTTCACTAACATAATAGATGAATATTTAAAGAAAGAAACAGACACAACAAGATTGTATTTGTAGTAAGTATTTAAGCCTTTCTGAGTGCGAGTGTAGTTTCCCTCCCTTTCGTTATTCATGCCGGAGTAGCATACTTAAAATCGTAACTTTTAAGATTGTTCTTTCTGGAGATAGAGGGATGCAGCAAATTACGTCATTGCACGGGCGACAAATTGCCTAGGGCCGGCCCTGATGATATGTATACTCATGTCCAAAATGATTGTCGCATATCTGTAACTGTCTCCTTGTAAGAATATAATTTGATAATGATTTTGCAGGGTACTTTTAATACTGATGCTATGTCTATAATCGGAAAATGTATATTTGTGGTAAATTTCAAAGGAAAAGAATTATAAATACGAAAATGAGAAAGAGTAAAAGAAAATGTTGCTAAATGGACAAGAAAGTTTTATTTTCGTTTTATTGTTCTTATTTACTGCTGTTTTGACATGAAATTTGCCACATACATGTCTTTGCCGATTATACACATACTAACATTATAAGAAATACCAGGCGGATTCGTTATCAAATTATATTCCTACAACAACATATTTATAGACATGCGACAATAATTTTGGACATGAGTGTGGACATGAGTGCAAGACATGAATATAGAATGACATAATTTGAAGTAATGTACGGTGTTTCAAAATGAATATTAGGGTTTTGAAACTTTGTAGTATCTATTACAATTAACTTACAATTATAAGTATTATCAAATGAAAGAGCAACCCAAAAAGTTTTGTACACACGCATGCCATGCATTGTTGCCTCTGTCTGCCGTTAGAAAGAGCAAGTAACAAAGATGGGGACTAGAAAGCAGAAAGCTTTTTGTGTTTTAATTTTGCAAAGATTGAATCTGTAGTTACAGTGCAACCGTCTGTGTGAATTGGATGTTTTGTGCCATATGGCGAAAGTTTATGGGTCTTTCTCACCTATCGACTCAATGTGTACCGTGTAACGAATGAAGCTCACATCGAACACTTGAAGCAAAAATTAATTGAGGTGTTCTTTTATTTGATGAATTGTTTATAATTATATGTAAAATGTAATAAGTACTACGAAGACTTAAATCCCCGATATTCATTTTGAAACACCCTGCATTTCTCAGCAACAGTATTGGAACTAAGATGTAAAAAGGAGAGAACATTTTCCTTATAAAGTGATTGTTTACAACAACGATATTATTATTAGTCAAGACTATAATTACTACAACAACCCGAGTTACTAGTCAAAAAAATGTAATCAAATGTACAATAACCCTTTCGGACCCAGGTGTCCAAAGTGACACATACGGGTGTGTCACTTTTTTAATCCGCTCCTGTATGGACACTAATTAAGATATCGGGATTTTTTTGCCAAATATGGTTGGAGCATAATTTATCATTTTAGTTTCTTTCTCTTCTGTGTGTCGAATTTCCTTCTCAGATTTCACCCCAGTCAAAAGTTCGAGAATTTTCGAATTTGGAATTTTCTTTATTACTTTTCCCCTGTAGCTTCATTCGTTGTAAAGAAACCTCCTTAAGACTTGTCAGGTAGATACGTCGGATGGATACCTAATTGTTGACATCAATTGGATGGACCTGCGCTCAGTGTTGTCAACTACGGAAATTAAAATCTCCTTAAATTTGGGCAAAACATTCGAAATTTTTGTTATAAATCCGTACCTACACGTCCGAGTGCAAGTCAACTTACGCCAGTCGAACATTTGTCCTTGCTGAACAAACTCGGGTACATATCGTTACAGTGGGGTAATTAGGGACGCACGTAAAATTCGGATTTAGGTTCTAACTCTTGATCTTCCCCTACTTTTTTGTTTATCGAAATATATTTCTCGTAATTAGAATCTTTGTTTCTTAAACATCACCATGATACCTGTAGAATATATTAGTAATGTACCAGTGTTTATTTTAAGATAGTTTTCGTCTGTCTGGTAGGAGTGTTGCCAGCTACAGAAAATTAATTCCAGATTTTAAGGGAAAATTTTGGGAAAATTACGTGTTTTGTCTATTATATCCCTCTTGTTAGCTACATCGGAACAAACGTACCAGTATCTTAAAATCTTGTCTTTGCCCTTCACAACATACTATAGAAAGTTTCAATAGGATAATTAGGGGAAGTAGAGTTGAGGTTTACAGAAGAGCTTGTTCTCTAAGTAGAAAGATAACTGTGATTTTTTTTAGGTAGAATGAAAAAAAATTTAATGATCTGCTTTCTTTATTAGATATCGTCACAATACTTGTAGGATATATTATAGGGATACCAAAGCTTATTTTAAAATAGTTTATGTGTGTCTGCTAGCACTGTTGCCAGCTACAGAAAATTTTAATTTCCGATTTTAGGGGGAAGTTTTGGAAAAATTCCCTTTTTGTCTCTATTATTTCCCTCTTGTTGGCTACATTCGAACAGACGTACCACTGTCTGAAAGCCTCGTTCTAAGCCTACACAGCACACCAAAAAATGTTTCGATAGAATAATTAGGGGAAATACAGTTGAGACTTATAATAAACCATGTTCTGTAAATGGTAAGAAAATGATAAATTTCTGGGGTAGAATGCGATTTGTTTTTTAAATTTCATGTTTACTTTGTTAGATATCGCCATGATACTTGTAGAATATATTCTTGGGGTACCAAGGTTTACTTTCAGATAGTTTTCGTCTGTTTGATAGCAGTGTTTCGAGCCAAAACAATTAATTCCCGATTTTAGGTGAAAAATTCGGCAAATTTCCCTTTTCCCATCTATTATTTCCCTGTTGCTCGCTACGTTGGAACAAATGTACCACTACCTGAAAGCCTTCTCTTTGTCCTACAGAACGCACCATAAAAAGTTTCAATAGAATAATTAGAGAAGCTGTAGCCCCAGCATATCTGTTGATTTTTGCTTCTGAGGCGTAAAAAGTGTCAAAATTTCATATGTATGGAAACAGGGAATTTTTTCTTTCTCCCAGAAACTTCAAGTTTTCACTGTAGCTTGTCAACGCACCAAAGAATTTTTTTAGGTGACATGGGCCCATATGGTAACAGTGGTGCTAGTTACAAAAAAATATTGAAATTCGTTAGGGATTTTTTTTGTAAATTTTCTCCCCTACATTTCCCTCAGTAATTTTCCTGCAATGTAACTTACACCAAAAAATAGCCACAATCCTTTTCTAAAAAGCAAGGTCTTAACCATATCAATCGGGTAAATGGTTTTTGAGCAATAAGTCACTAACTGACAATGTAGGAAAACGCCAAAAATGACCTGGGTCCGAAAGGAATAATCACACGATTTTGCTCGTATAGGTACAAGGAAACAAACGATTTGTAAGCTACGAGTTCTTCGACTCAAGTTCTATTGATTAGTTCAATGATCTTCAACATAAATCAATAAATAATAGTTGCCAGAAAAAAAAACACATTTGAAAAAAAAACGAAAAAAAACTTTTTTTATTGAAAAAAACCACAGAAAAAAAACGTTTTTTTACAACACTAACCACAGTTCCTACCACTTCCGACTTGCCGAAGCATTCCGTGTTCACTGCTGTCAAGACTTACTGTTTGTTTACTTTGAACCCAAGTTTAAATTCATGCATATCTTTGAATTGTACTGTGTCGGAAATCCCGTGCCCACCCATTGCACATTGCTGTAATATGCATTGTTGGATCCTATGTAGGACTTCCATTATGCCGATATGGACCGCCGCTTCATGGTTCTTCGTGTTTGCAATAACGCTTTTGGACGGCCCTAATTCTGAAACTATGCACCTTTTCCCATAGGTCCATATGAACTTTTTTTTAAAACTCTGATCTGAGGAGTCTATTTAAAGTTTGTTGGTATAGGTCATTAAAACCTTGTATATATTCATTATATTACCATCAATGACCGGACACCAGTAAGAAGTTACTCACATTGCGCTGATAAGGAATTAGTAAACCATAGGTCCACCATTCGCGGTGATGATAGCTTCGACTTTTCAAGGAAGACTTTTAATACAAAAATCCCACTATCCAACTGTTATCAATGGGTAGGTACTGCAGAATTGTGTATGATTGCTTGATAGGCGTCGGCATTCATGATTCCAGGCACTAACACCAGGAGTCCCAGTCCATCCAAACCATGGGAAACAGACCCACACCATGATTCCTCCGCCCCCCAAATTTCACAGTGGGAACCATGGACTCCGGTAAGTAACACTCACCTGATATGCGCCAGATCTACTGACATTGGTCGGATTGCCACAACATTCAGCGTGATTCATCACTCCACATAATGCTCTTCCGCTGACCGTTTGTACCATGCTTTGGACCATTGTAATCGACGGCGCACGTTCACTTCATTGATCCTTGGCTTTTATGCACTACAGTTTGTCCGGGGAACCTCAGTGCAAGCACATAGCAGCGAAGTGGTACCTGTACTGGCATTACTCCTTGATGCCAACAGAAATTGCGTAACTACGGTGTCCAAAGACTTTTCCCGGTGTCTTCCACCATGCGTGTAAGACATTCCCGGTCCCGTTCCAACAAATTTCGAGATTATGGTTTTACCTTTCACTCTCGTTCTCATTTAGCCAATACATCATACTCTGTAGCACATGAGATCAGGAACTTGACGGAAATCTCACGTATTCAGTGGCCGAATTGGTACGTTTCAGTGATCATATCTTTCAAACTTCACTTAACTGTCGTCGTCTGCTTGTTTCGACTGGTAGCGCTTGTGTAACATTTCCTCGAGCGCACATCTTCCTTGTATTGCAATACGTGATGCATTTGTGACGCCTAGATAAGTCTTCTTGTCTGACGGAAGGTGTTTAGTTATTAATGGTAGTTGTTCGTTACAAAGTAGGTAAACAAAGGAACGAGTTGAAAAAGTTACTCAAAGTTGAACTTGACGAAATCTGCAGATCTTCGAATACCATTCGCGTAATTCGTATCACTCACGTGGGAAATACCGCGACGAGTATATAGATAACCACTTTTAAAATGTATATATAATATTGAGGGCCATGTTATATATATATTTCAGATATGACCAAAGCAAAAAGATACCTTTTATTATATTTGCTCTTAATACTAGTTGATGTGGAACATCGTTAGAATAACATAGAGAAATGTGACCTCTGTTTCTGCTATCAGTGTCGTGACCAGAAAGTGAGAGACCGAAATTCTAATCCCTGCCAGTCCAGCAATCAGATTTCTCATGGTTCTTTTAATCAAACAAAATATGCATTTGATCGTAACTTCCAGTTGTGATAGTAGGAGTGATACAGCTTGTAGACTTCAGTAGTTTAATTTCACAGGTTTTTTTAACTACTTTTAAATTTGATTCTAAAGTCTTGTGAGTGAAATAGATCTAAACCTTTTTTTTTTTTTATCAAGTAGAAATTTTATATCGATAGATTCATACAATAGTATTTAATCTATACGCATTTTATTAATATGTATAATGTTATTTAAGTTGAAAAATGTGCTCGTGAAACAATAAATTATTATTATTTTTTAAAATTGTGTTTTCCAGTCACCTTCATTACCTAGAGTTCTGAACGCCGTGAAGGAGATTATCAAAAGCAGTGACATACACAAGAATGTCAGAGTGTTTTTCGTAAAAGTAATTCTCAATACTCAAGATATATTTCGTCCTTACGCCAAGCATTTTCTCACACCCATTATGCAAACTATTGTAGACAAATGTTTTGGATATGAAGAGATCAACTACTGTCTTTCAGATGTTGTAAGTATTACTCGAAAACAAATTAATATAATGATGCATGCGTGCCTACAATGTTGTATATAACTAACGTTTACTTTCGGCATTGGGAGAAAATTGTGTTTGCTGTGTATGTCAGCGGTTATACGTGAGCCGCGGCTTAGAACAAGAGCGTTCACACCTGTTGTAAGGATAATAAATTTGATGCCAGCATTATTCCTTGTGTCAGTCGAGTGTTTTTAAATACAGAAATAATAGTAACAAGGTACATTCTAGTATATTGTACATAATTTCATTAATTTAAGATAGCATTTGGTTCAAGATAGTTACATTTAAAGCAGCGTGAAGGTTTTATAATCATATCTACAGTATTTATATCAGATGACTACAGTATTTGTAAGTTTTTGTCAATCGTTTTGCCTCCCGATTTGTTAATCATTTCTTTGTAAATTCTCATTTTGCTCTCAACTCATTAAAATCATTTTGATTACACAAACGATTCAACTTAATAGAATTAATTGCAAGTATTACACATATACTTCAGTTCAATAAATTAATTTTTAGCCTCGAATTTTGGGGTGGAGTCTTGTTAGACAGTGTTCGAAGTAAAAAGAAAGCAGAGGCGGGATGTTTTATTACGATTTTGACTCGACATACCGGCTATCTAAATGTTGAAATGCAGTGAGGGTATGTTGCCTAAAGATTGCATTTCTATTTACATAATGACTGAAAACCATTGGAGAGCTTCTCTGTAGTTACTGAAGGGGGAAGGGGGGGAAGCAATAGAGAGACTTTGATCTCCGCCAACAACTTTTTTTGAAAAGAAAAAAGAAAAAACAATCTCCTTATGTTGTATTATAGAGATTTATACACGAAAATTCTCGAAAACCGAGTTTTTATATTAATAATTTCCTGCGCTAAAACTCCCGGATCCCCACTCGACTGAGGGATATTCTAAACCCCGGAAGATCCGCTCTCACAGCAGAGAACCCCCAAATCCGCTCATGCTCAAAACACGACATTTGTATGCATTAAAGCAAGAAGACATGCACATACATAAGAAATAATTCAATATGGCATGTCAAAATATAAACTAGATGAACTTCTTTGAAGACACTTCATTTTAAAAACAAAAAGTAGGAAAAAATAACAAAAATGTCAGTGTTTTCAACGTAGAAATTATTTCTATATAAGAAATAAAATATTTTTAGGTGCAAAGCTATTCGTCAAGTACTGTATATAAATATGGATTTATTAAAGGTATTTAGCATCTACTTTTCAGTGACAACTGAAAAAGCAGAGGCGGTGTGCCATACCACCGCATACCGTCTCACGTCGGCCACTGTTGTTAGAACTATACTTTAGAATAATGATCTGTCTATTGATGTACCCCGATGTATGGTTCTGTTTCAGCCTAGGTTCTATAGCCATCTCATTCCTCCCTTAACTCCTCGACTTTTATTTATTTTAAATTTTATTTTATGTCTTCATCCTCCTTACTACTTACTTTACCAACTTCCTAACATTCTTAACTCCTCTGACAAGCTGGGGGCGCGATGGCTCAGTGGTAGAGCGTTCACCTCCGGTGCTTGGGGTCCCTGGTTCGATCCCAGCTCGCGCCGTGTGGACTTTGTGGTGGACAAACACCGTGCTCGTGGGTTTTCTCGGGGTTCTCCCGTTTCCTCCCACTTTCTTCATTCCACCGTTTCACTCATCTCTCATCATCACCGTCTCCTTTAGCCTAACCGGCATAATCGTGGGTCGTAAAACTTAAAGATTTCATTTCATTTTTTCCTCTGACAAGCTGAACCTTTACTTACTTTATATCCTCATGTCTGTGCGCAATTTTCATTTTTTTTTTTTTTCCCTCCACATCTCTTCTCAGTACTTCCGGGGTTTAAAATTAACTTTCCAACCTTGTTACATCTTGGCATTAAGTTTGATTTTCTGTCTGACGGGACTCATTAACACCATCTTCAGTTGTCTTCCTCTTTTATCTTTCTGATCCTTGACATATCAAAAATGATTTCTTCTCCGAAATCTCGCCACCAGTTTCCGATGTTTTCTTGTGTAACCAGTCTGATTCAGTTATCTTTTCACTGGGCTCTGATGTAGAATAACTTACATGTGTTTTAAAAAACCTGACGACACTATTTTCTTCCGGATATTCATCATTATCAGATCAGGAAAGAGTTGATTTATTAAGTAATCTCATTTTTTGTTCTCGGTAGTTGCACCAAGTGGGCTTTAAGGTGGACAAACACGGTGTGTTCTCTCGAGGTTCTCTCGTTTCCTCCCACTTTCTTCACTCCACCATTTCAATCATTTCTCATCATCACCGTCTCCTTTGGCCTACACGGCATAATGATGAAACGTAAAACTAAAATATTTCATTTAATTTTCATTTTTGTTCTCGATAGGCTGGATGGATATTCAGTACTGCTGTCGTAACAGGTTACGCTATTTAACGGCTATCTTACTTCAGTAATCTGTGTTACTACCTTTGACTTTACTAAGAATGAAGTGACCAATTCCTGTATATTTGTAACATTGTTTTTCATTTCGCTGGTCAAATATTTGCACTTTTCTAATCTTTTCATGAACCTTTGTTACAGCGAAACATACTTATTTTGTCTCCCTCTTGTGTAACATGAGCAATGCTATAAAGCTTCATAGTCGTTGTACCTCTGTGTCCTGTACATACCAAATTAATAGACAGCTTGTGGCTCTACCTGCCTTCTTAATTGTTTTACGAAATGCGTGTTGTTCCTCCTCCTCCTGCTCCATGTATAAAATCTTTATCTTTCCATCCTGCTATTGATTTTGCAGTTACGGGTTACAGATTAAACTTCTAATGTCTTTGAAGACTTTGTAAATAGTTGCGTCCAGCCAAAGAAGATCTCGGTATGTATTTGCTGTAAAATAAGAATATAGATACATTATATATAATAAATTGATTAAGTATCCGATTTTATGTCACAACTCTTTCTACAGATGTGAACTCAGTTCTATATAAAGTCAAAAAAATACACAACTAAACCGAGATTCTAACCCGGGTCTCCGGATTACTATGCCATTGCGTGACCACTACGCTACTCACCCCGCTCTTTGTGCTGCCATACATTATATCACTTGAGATCGGTGCTCTAATATCTCACTCTTTATTCTCATTTATTCCCTTCGATATTTGTAGCTATGCATAATTGTTTTGAGTGTTCATTAGTTTTCAATATTATCTGCTCCAATTTCGAAGACATCAATCGTTGATATGTGCATATTTGTGAGTATTTCCGTTAAACAATGCGTCAGTTATTAGATGAAGGTAAGCAAACAACAAGAATAATAATTGTGCAAAGCGATTGTTGCTTATGATCACTTGAATAAGCTTTACAGTGATATGAAATAATTCCATTGAAATATTTTACTCTACAGTTGCTATAACTAAGACATTCATATGATACAATTTCCATTTAACACGTAGAGTTCCTTAAAGAACAGAGTTGTATCAATTCTAAGCGTTAGAATTGCCTTCAAATTCTCTAAAAATATTATTTTGTGTAGCTATTTTTAATGCTTGTGACAATAATAAAACACTTTCTGTCCATATTAGACTAAATTTATAATCTTTTGAGAATTCAAAGTTGTTGAGAATCCTCACTACGCAGATCAACTAGTATGCTTGTGTTCTGTGGGTGTGATGTTGAGGCATTGAGTCCACGCTCTCACAGAACCTTGTTGCTGTAAGGAACGTGAAATGCCAAAGAAAACTTGAAAATTATTGTCACTTATTTTCTTATTTATGTATTTAAGAAAACAGTTGTAAATGTTGTTTTGTTTTTTAATTATAAAACCGCCTTTGCTTTTTAATTTGCAGATAACTATGTTGTTGTCATGGCATGAAGTTGCTGTTCCATCTCCTACGTCGATCGCTGACAAGGAATTAGCGTCTGAGATTTTAGCTTTCTTGATGGCTAAAGCTGAACATGAGAGGAAAGAAATATTCAGGCATAACTTGGATATTATCAAGTAAGTTTTGAATATTTAAGCAGGACGATATATTTAGGCAGCAACATACACTAAATGGATATTACATGTTTTTGTTTGATTATTAACAAAATAATGGAAAAGTATGTAGTTAGCAATATGTAGCACGAGTAAGGTGGTTACACTGAGTATGCGTGTGCAGTGGCTCGCCGTTGGTAGTACATCAGGTGACGTAGAACTGAGCCGTGTATTGAAGCGGGCAGACAATGGTGATGCAAAATAGTAAACTTCTCTGATTTCCAAGAAGCCAAATTGTGGGGATTTGGTAAAGTAGTTCAGGCGTATCTAATTTGGCCACTGTGTTAGGCATGTAGAGAGGAACAAGTGTCCAAGGTGACGACCTGTAGAAAGCATGATAAAATAACATCGGAGAATAGAGTTACAATGTCTAAGGTGGTGAGACCTATAGAAAGCATGGCAAAATAATCTGAGAATAGAGGAACAGTGTCTAAGGTGATGACTATCTATAGAAAGCATAGCAAAATTGTATCGGAGAATAGAGGGACAGGTCCAAAGTGATGACGACCTATAGTAAACATGGCAAAATAACATCTGTGAATAGAGGAACAGTGTCCAAGATGATGACAGCCTGTAAAAGTCGTGGCATAGTAACATGGGAGAATAGTAGTAGTGAACAGAAAAGGATCCTTAGTAACAAGACTCACCGAACGGGATTTTCATCAAGGACTGTAGAACGAATGCGGCAAAAGTCACTCCAAAACTCAGATCAGCACCTAGAACAGTATTTGACAATCACAGTCCGACGCGAGTTGTAGAACCCGAACATCGCTCGGATTGCAATTTCCAAGCCACTGAAAATAGCCAAAAACGCTTTAATGCGAAGAAAATGGTACCGAGAAAATCTGAATCTCTGAACTGTCTCATCCCTACCATGGAACTTGTTGGTGGCTCTGTGGGTTGCAATTTTGTGCTATGGCTTGACTGCTTAGTGATCATGTAAACATGTCATATACTATGTGCATAATATGGCCCTGATGTTTCTAGCCATTGACTTAATTTTCCACAATAACAATGTGCAGTTCACATTCCTGAAGCTGTTGAGGCTTGGTTTTATTAACATTGAGATGAACTACAACGTGTCCCCTGGTTCGCCCAATTCTTAGACCTCAACATTATTGAACACCAACGGTTAGTTCTGGAGCTCAGAATACGAAACAGATCTTCCATCCTCACTGACGCAACTAAGTACTGCGCTGCGTGAGGAATGGTACTGTATTCCTCTGGAAACCATTCATAACTTATATGACTGCATTATGTATGGTGAATCAGCTATTCCGCAGGCTAACAGAGTTCCAGGCCGTGGTAATCAGTTATTTCTGGGAGGTATGCAAGTAGTCCTATCGAATATACTTTTCGCTACACAAGATTACAAAAGCACATAATACTATTTCTCCTTTCGACAAAGGCACTACTTACTATCGAGCTGCATGATTCTGATAATATTATTCGCATGTGAATATCTTCGCTAGTAGTTCCATCACCTGTGAATTTTGCGATGTAGAGCATACTGGATGGCATATTAACTATTTTTAGCACACTATCAGACTTGACTCTTCCGTGCATCACAATGAATATACGATTGTGATGTGCTAACTAACTAACTAACTAACTGTACGGTCTGTAGAACTCAAAAGTTCAATGCCGCGTTCACAAAAGCTCTTCATGGACTTCTGGATCCAGTTCCTACTTTGCATTCTTATTTCTGCAAGATCCATCTTAATATTGTCCTCCCATCTGGGTCTAGGTCTTCCTAATGGTCGTTTTCCGATTGCACTTAAAGTTAAAACTTTGAAATCGTTCCTACTTTCTTCCATTCTGGCTACATGATCTGCCCATCTGAGCCTCCTAGACTTGCTGACCCTAACAGTATTTGGTAAACGGTATATGTGTAGTTCTTGGTTATGGAGTTGCCGCCATTTCCCATTCCTGTTTCTCTTGAATCCGAATATTCGTCTCAGGATCTTGTACTCAAGTCCTTCTAGTTTATGTTCTTCCTTAGAGTACGCGACCATGTTTCGCAACTATACAGCACAACAGGCATGATTATCATTTTATATATTTTAAGCTTCAAATTCCTCGACAGAATTCGCGACGAAAAAAGATTTAAAACTGAATAATAACACGAATTCCTTGCTTTCAGTCGACATTTAATTTCCTCGTGGGTATGGTTTTGGACTGTTAATGTTGATCTTAGATATTTGTAAGTATCCGCTTCGTGAGTCTGATGTGCTTGTATCTCTTAATTATACATTCTTTTGCTTTAAAAAAAAAAAAAAAATGTATATGCAAACACACGTTTGCATCTTAAAATTATATGCTCTCTCCGCTCTCATTTGCATCTTAAAATGTTCTATTGTTCAGAAACCATAGAATTTTGGGATATATTAAATTTGTGACCAGTAGTGTATATATATGAAATATGTGAGCTGTGCCATTAAATATAAGCTGTGGTCACCTTCCTTCTACTGCCTTTCATACTGTTGTTAATGACTAGAGTGTAAATGTGCTTCGTTGACTGTGTCTGGAAGCCTGTTAATTTTGAACATGATCTTTTATTTTCTGTTTGCATTAGGACATTGATCGAAGTATGGAAGTCATGTGTGGATATTCCTCATCAGCTTCTGTTTGATAAACTGAAAGCGCAAACAGATAACACAAGAGATCGTGAAATTGGAATCCAGCTTGTTGCCGTGGTTGTTGCGAATCAGCTTTTACCCTGGAGTACAACAGGCAAACGAAGGTAAGTTTTAGGCTATTTATTTTAATGATACCATCAACTTCTTCTATCTTTAAATTCGCTTTAAGGTGAATAATATTAAATACAGATTTTACGTTAAATTATCTTACCAAATTAGCGACCATTCTGTTTTTCTGTAAGCATTCTGCTTGATTTCTGCAAAATTTAAGTACAACGTGCCTATATAATTTTCTTTTATCCACATAAAACCTACATTATTATTGATTTTTTTCGGTAAATTCTTACCATCATTAAGGAAAATAAATAAAAAGATAGGGTAAAAAAGAAGTGAATAAAAAATTCATTGAATATATTATATAAAGCCATTTCTCTGTAATATAGTTTTCTTTGTTAGTTGCACACGCTTGTACTTGAAAAATCTTGGTAAAAGAGTAAGTGAAATTTTAAATTTTAAACAATTATTTATTATAGTTTAGTTTAATGTTTTTTATGGTCTGTTTGTTGGCAATGAAAAATAGTTACTTTATATAATTTCGTAAATTGGGCACAGATCTAAATTTGTAGTGTAACTATAAACTATATGTGTTTTAACTACGTAAGTGTCCAACTGTATTTTGCACATTTGTTGTATAATTTGAGAACCTTATTTAACCTTAGTAGGGTTAGAGTAAAAAAGTGATTATATAACGCTAAACGAGAACTAACGAGTGAATATTTGGTATTTAAATTTTTTATTTAAAACAATTAAGCAAGAAAAAGAAAGGAGTAGGGGTTGCAATTATTTGTCCACAATTTCGAAATTCCTTAAGGAAAAGTTAGAAACATGAAATTTGGTATTTGGACTTCTCATTTGAAATAATTGAATACGTGTTTTGGCGTTTTTAGATGTTTCACTTAGAATAGCAGAAAAAAAAAAAGCGGTGGGAATTGTCACTAAGATCCACATACGAGGCATTCAAATTTCGTGTGAGACTTTGCCCACTTCGTCTGGTCTTTGCTAGTTTAATATAAATAGCTGTGATTTCAGTTCCAGCTCGGGGATCGAAGTAATGTCTCAGACATTCCACAAAACTTTAAATTTTGAAAATTGAGCACATATTCATGGCAAGCATAATAATGTTAACGAAATGGTAACAACACATAATATTGTTCGTACAGTTTCTAAGAATCTACAGAAAATAATTTTATCATCTGACTTTCGGTAATCGCTTATATATGTGCTGCCGTAAAACAATGTACACGTCCGACATGCCGCGATGCACAAATTGTGATTAATTATTACTAGGGATCGGAAGTTGAAGACCTAAGAATTTAATAAAAAGGACCTATAAAAAGACATAAAAATATCTATATATATATAAAAAAAGACCTACAAACTAGAAAAAAGGACGTAAAAATAAGACTCAATTTAATTAGAATTATATATTTAATGAATATAATGCAAGAAATACAAGCTTCTGGTAGGTCAACGGTCTGTTCTTCCACAAACTGAAGTACAAAATAAAATAAGAAAACTTTTCCACCTTCACTTTCCCCCGCTTGCTGGAGGACATTGTTACGCCTCTTTATCAGACTTGTGATTGTTGCAGATCTGGTCTTATCAGTGCAGTCGTTGAAGAATGTCTTATCCTTTGAATTTTCTGTACTAAAGAAAAGATGTTTAAGAGGTGGTGGTGATTCGAATTAATGGCCAGTAAATTTATTGTCAAAAGATGAAGTGCAAAAAAAGACGTTAAGATCTACAAAAGGCTTTTAAAAAGACCAATAAACAACAAAATGCCGAAAAAGGCAAAAAAAGGACAAAATCCACCATTTTCTAGCCTACAATGACCCAAAGTGAACATATAATACCTTAAGCCTTGTCTTTGGCCACTCGTAAAAAAGAGAATTTTTCCTCAACTTCCGGGCCCTAATTATTACACTACCTTCCTTTTGAATTTTTATATAAACAAAGTGTGTTTGTTTTTCCCTATGCTGTTTCTAAAATTGCCAGATTGTTGCGAATATTAATAATACCTAATAAGAAAGAGAAAATGTGTTGACTAATAAGAAAAGAGATTTACAGAGCAATGAACAACACCTATGTTAACCCGTTACATCTTATTGGCAAACCTAACAAGTTTTAGTAAATTTTACATTTTCCCTGGTTACAATACCTATAAGTTGTAACTATTGCGGATTTACGTATAAGCTAAACAAGGTATAGCTTAGGCCCACATTCTTTTTTAGGCCTCTCAAAAAATGAAAGGGAAAAACTGAATGTATATTTCGAAAATATAAAATAAAAAACAAATGAAATGAAACCCACATACAGCAACAATGTTTTATAATGTTATCCTGTTGCACTGTGCGTTTCATGTCACTTTCTTTTTTAATTTAATGTCTTTGGGTATTTAGACTCATGTACAATTTTATGTTAAAAAAAAGAAAAAGAAAGAAAGAAAGAAAGAAACCTTCATACTGGCAACGCTGGACCTGCGTGAAATACTCATACTATTTCGTGAACGTGTATTTCGAACTTTCGAACTCCGTACTCAGGATCGTAGTACATATGAAGATTCCCACCATGTACATAGATGAATACTTAATCAACAATCGCAGTAATATCAGAAAGTACCAGATAATATACCACAAAATGTGCTTAAGTCTCATCATCATTAAACCACAACTTTATTTTCAACGGTAAGATCTCGCAGCGTCTTTGCTATATCTATGGAACATACTAGCAGGATTTACAGTACATCAGTGTTCAGGCTACTAACAGGCTCAAATACACATTACAGTCAATTCAAGCCTAACGACATTAATACAGCGTTAAAACATCATTCCCTCTTATGAATTTTTCTATAATTACAATAATGTGATTACGATCGCATTATTAATATATGTGTGTATATATTCATTCGCAACTTCCCGAAGCCGTATAGCATAACTGTTGTAAACAGAGCTTATTTACGTTATCACTTCAATTACTGGTCCTTCTTTGAGAAACGTTTCATGACTGTTGTGAATATTAAAGGGATCTGACGATCGATCTGGTTCAGTTACTATAATTTATAGTAATACTAGATCCAATTGCTTAAACTGTATAATTTGATATTAGATTAAACGAGACTTCAGGCAACTATTTGGAGTTAGGACTAGTTTATTACTGAACCATTATTTCTCTCATACAAATACTAAACAATACAGTATTTATCGTTCACTAAATTATACAGCTACAAGTTACTAATTTGAATGATTAGTCTAATTAAAATTCGAATTTATCAAATCTTCTTAAAGATTTCAGTTCGTATTTTCTTAATACAAACTTTTAAGTCAATTCTTTACTAAAAATACAATTTACAAGTATAAAAACAATCATGCTTAAAAATTTCTGCCTTGAATTAGTACGCTACATAACAATAAATTATTAAACGAGCAATAAAGTTATAGATTGAAGACTATATATCTTAACAACATAAAATACTAACATTATTCTTCATAAACAATATGATCAGCCAAGGAAATAAAATGAAACATATATATATATATATATTACAAAACACTCCTGGGAGTTGTCAAGTTCTGACTTAGTAAAGGTTGACCATATTTAGTAAGGTGGGAACAGACATAAACTGCTGTGTTGCAGTTTTGTGTTATGTAGCTTCATACGATGTAAGTAATGAGCCTCTCGTGTGCTAGCCTGCTCCCTGAAATATCACTAGATACCTGTTAGGTTCATAAATCACCATATAACGTGCAAAACAGCGACAATTCGTCATTGACAAAGGATAGCTGGGCAGATGAAGGGCCTCATTACTTTCGATAGCTTAGAGCCCTATCAAAACTAAATCCGGCTCTGACTGTAACTCTGTTTAGAAAGTTGTCAAGATTCAAATTTATAAGTAGCAACTCACAGTGTAATAATACAGTAACCATAGTACTGTATCGTAGTTCACAGGCTTTAGGTATATATTCGTTGATTTCCAGTTTCATGAATATTTGAACTACCGAACGTATCACCATGATCATCGTAAATTTTGTGATTCTTTTGGTAATTATCAGCAGCCAACGTAGGTGACTAGCTTATCAGGCTTTACTGTATTTCAAATTTCGCCTGTGTTTATATAGTATATTTGTGTTGACGTTAATTGACTTTTATATTTTACAGTTTTCTTAACGCACTTGTGAAATGTTTGGATAGCAAAGACAATGACGTGTTTGAACCTGCTGCTGAAGTTATTGGCATGGTTCTTAAGTAAGTATGCCCTTACATTTTCTGTTGTTCTTTTCTTCTTCTTCAAGTAATATGTATTTGATATCCTCATTGATGGAGAAGTGTCATTGTTAACTTTAGTGTAACAGTGAAGCTTTTGGCGTGATCTTATAAATAACTTCCCTGGGAGTCTTTTTTTCTGTCTCTCTCTTTGTCTGTCTGTAAATAAATAAATAAATAAATGCGCCAGCTGCACCCGGTTTAAGTTCTGAGGTGGTTCAATGCTCATGTAACTACCGTATTGGCTTCAGTATAGTGTAATGGTTTTAGTATAAAAGCATTTTCGAAAAAAAAAAAAGACATACTCGTATTGTAGTCCTTTATACTTTAAAAAGGAAAAGAACGTCAGATACAAAGACAATACAATCTCATTACGACTTATCAAAACACTGGAAAACTTCTTTCCAACAATAAATTAAAATCAATCTTTTTATTATTATTATTATTATTATTATTACTTGAGTATGAAAAATTGAGGAGACAACTTTTAAAATATATATATTATTTTTACTTTTCGAATCAGCCTGTATTAGGAGCCACGGTGGCTCAGTGGTAGAGTGTTCACCTATGATGCATGGGATTCTTGGTTCGATCCAGTCCACGCCAAGTGAGCTTTGTGGTGGACAGACAACGTGTGCGTGTGTTTTCTCGGGTTCTCCCGTTTCCTCTCACTTTCTTCATTCCAAGGGGCCGCGGTGGCTCAGTGGTAGAGCGTTCACCTCTGGTGCTTGGGGTCCCGGATTCGATCCCAGCCCCCGCCAGGTGAACTTTGTGGTGGACAAATACCGTGTGCGTGGGTTTCCTCGGGGTTCTCCCGTTTCCTCCCACTTTCTTCATTCCACCATTTCATTCATTACTCATCATCACCGTTTTTAGCCTAACCGGGATAACTGTGTGACGTAAAACTTAAAAAGATTTCATTTCAGTCTATATTAGTATTACTGACTTGACATTACTATACGGAAGGATGTGTTATCAGAGTAATTAATTTGTGTTCATACTTTTCAGCCTACTCGATAAAGATGGAGTGGGAGATCTGGAGAATGAAGATAAAGAATTTTATGAAAATGTGATAAAGACACTAAAGAAACACAAAGAAGTTCGACTTCAGTTACTGTATTGTTTACGCAACATACAAAAGTACTATAATTTTCCTGCTGACAGGTTTGTTTAATATTACTGTTTCTTAAGTATTACTTCGTAAAGATATATAAAGATTATAAAAGAAATTTTTACAAATATATATATATATAGTGAAACCTGTCTATGTTGGCCACCATCCGTTCCATTGAAAAGTGGCCAACTTACAGAAAATAAGTGTGATTGGTGTATTTTTAGAATAGAATTTCTAGTATTATTTGATTGTAAAATTTCAATAAGCAATACCACGACATCTACTTTTAAATAATGTATATTGAGTAATCATAACAATATACAGTACTAGAAAAAATACTACAGTATATTTAATTTATGTACCTTTTTCTTCCTAAAAACTAGTCTGGTACACAGAATTATTCGGATGGAAAACACAATCACACAAACAACTATAAAATCGAAACATATGTACGCAGTTTTGAAATTGGTATTGTAGCAAACTGAGTTATTCAGATTAAAAACATGAAAAGCAAAATTATAAATTCAATAATTTATATGCAGTGTATACGATTTTTTCGGCAGTGACAAATATTTTGTGTAATACCTTTCGAAAAGTAGCAAATCAGTTATTAGTAACATATTTATTCATTGTGGTTCATTCTAGACTATGTCTTTTATTCTTTTTTGCACATATGAACATTCTAATTTTGTAGTAACTACTTCTTCTTAATGAGCTCCAAGTGTTTCCCTTGGAGCGAAAGACGTTTTGAGGAAATCTTAAGGGAATTCATATCTCAAAATCTCCGCTACCCTTCGACAAGCAGTCAAGTGCCAATAAATGACAATTGAGATGGTTAGCTTTAGAATTTTTCGGAATTACTAAAGCTCCTCACTGATGAAAGGAGCCGATATAGCTAATGGCTTTACCAAAACAGACAGGGTAAACAAATACGTACAACCATTTCCTGAATTCCTGTACGTGCTTTTTTTATTCGCACTTTCCTTCACCACCCCTTTGTCAGGGTAGTATTCTGGTAGTATTCTGGCCAAAACGTTGACCTTTCTCTGTCTTCAGTAACAAATACAGAACATTTGGCTCTCATACGGGAATACGAAAGAGTTAAGAAAAATAACAAAACGTATTCGCGTGGCCAAGATACGCAGGTAAATTTATCATTATCATCATAGGATAAACATTGCTTCAATGCAGCCAACTTCCAAGATAGACAGGTGGCCAACTTACAGAGTAATAAGTAAGGAATGTCTTACGGGAAAATGCAGGTTCAAGACGAACCAGGCCAAGATGAGCAGGTGGCCAACTTAGAGAGGTGGCCAAGTTGACAGTTTTTACTGTATATACTGTATATACAGGGTGTTTCAAAACAACACTGGCAACGTGTGAGTGATTCCTGATACCAAGATAAGACAAAAAATATAGACCAACCTGGGTGCACAAGTGCTTTCTTTCGGAGTGCCTGCCGAAAATATGAAAAAATGAACTGTAAAGGACCATAGGTCCAAAACTATGAGACCTACCGTAATCGGTCAAAACTTCACTTAGAAACTAATATGTGCGCTATCCAAAAATACAGGTTTCAGAATCCTAAGGTACTCATGCAACAATTTTTATAGATGGAGTTTGGCTACGGGCATATATTTTGAAGTTCTCAACAACTACCTCTATAAAAATTGTTGCGGAAGTACCACAGAATTGGGAAACTTGAATATTTGGATAGGGCACGAACTAGTTTCTAAGTAAAGTCTTGACCCGACTACGGTAGATCCCATATTTTTGCAGCTATGAACCTTTAAAGTTGATTTTTTCACATTTTCGGCAGGCTATAACTCCGTAAGAAAGCATTTGTGCACCAAGGTTGGTCTATACTTTTTGTCTTGTCTTGGTATCAGGAATCACCTCCCAAACGTTGTCGGTGTTGTTTTGAAACACCCTGTATACGAAGTGTGAGCAAAAAGTATCGGACCTTTGGTTGGCAGAAATACATTTATTGATTTGGAGATCCGAAACACTTCTGGAATGCAGTTTTTGGAATGGTGAGCAACCGTGCCGTCGCGTTCCGCATGATGTGTTCTCTTGACTGAGAGAAAATGAGAATGAGAAACAGTGATAAAACCGTAACTCCGACCAGGAAAGCCGCGAAAGTTGTCCCATGTTGACTGGTTATGACTCACATGAGTAATGAAAATACAGCAGCAAACGTCGTTGGATACTGTAGCCACAAAGTTTTGGTCGACATCTGGATATGATGATAGTACATGTGTTAGAGCTATGTTCAGCAGATGAGTTGTTGCTATAAGCCAAGAATCATACAAGTGAACAAATCCCACCGATTACAGCGGTGTAGAACATGGCGCGAGTGAACAGTGGAAGAGCATAGTGTAAAGTTAGGAATATTGTGGGAATCCAACAAACATGTGTGGACATGGTGCATGTCAGTTGAGCGCTACTTACCGGAGTACATTGTTTATATTGTGAAATTTGGCGATGGGGGAATCATGGTGTGGGTTTGTTTCTCATGGTTTGGATTAGAACCCCTGGTTTTGTCCTGGAACAATGAATGCCAATGTCTATCAAGGAATCCTAGACAATTCTAAGCTACCTGTCCTTCGGCAATTCGTGGGTGGGCCGTTTGTGTTTAAACATACCAGTGCCAGCATCCGTAAAACGCACCCATTACAATGCAATTTGAAATGAAGGTGCAAGTACTCGACTGTCCTATTTAACACTTTTGGGATTAGTTGGAACATCTCGACTACAACCTCCTAAACCACAACCTCATTGTTTGTCATTTTGCAGGATGAATGGAGAACAATACGTGCCGACGTCTGCTGCAACCTTATGGAAAGTCCGTATGAGTGTACGGCATACGAACTCCTTATGAGTGCAAGATGAATAAGTTCTTAGTGGTGTATGGTTATTTATGGCAGTCTAATATATATATATATATATATATATATATATATATATCGCTCATTATAATTGACATTATGAGAATAGCTTTAACTTAAACGATCAGCTATACAGGGTGTTTCAGATAAAACGTCCAGTGCTTATAAATCCGAAACGGCTGAGAATAAAAAGATGAAACAAAAACTGAGATAGGAAAATGTCATAGGGTGCATCACATGGTGTTGTTGTAGTGACTCCCAGGACCCTCCTTCAAGGGGGCCCAGGGGCCAACTTCTAATTTTCAAATAGGAACACGTATTGAATCATACCTCATTCAATAGTACTTGAAAAACGAAACAACTTTTGTAGGAAACAATTTTCGATTTGGGCCACCGTTTTTAAATGGCCGCAAAAGGTGGGTTCTATATCAGATAAAATATCCAGTGCTTATAAATCCGAAATGGCTGAGAATAAAAAGATGAAACAAAAACTGAGATAGGAAAATGTCATAGGGCACATCACATGGTGTTGTTGTGGTGACCCACAGGGCCCTCAATCAAGGGGGCCCAGGGGCCAACTTCAAATTTTCAAATGGGAACACGTATTGAATCATACTTCATTCAATAGTACTTAAAAAACGAAACAACTTTTGTAGCAAACCATTTTCGATTTGGGCCACCGTTTTCAAAATGGCCGCAAAAAGTGGGTTCTGTATCAGATAAAACGTCCAGTGCTTATAGGTCTAAATCAGAAACGGCTGATAATAGAGAGATGAAACAAAAACCGAGATAGAAACGATAATAAAGCATATCAAGTGTTGTTGTTGTGGTGACCCTCAGGAAACTCAGTGAAGGGGGCCTAGGTGCCAACTTCAAACTGATACAGGACTTTTTGCGGCCATTTTGAAAACGGTGCCCCAAATCGAAAATTGTTTCCTACAAAAATTGTTTCGTATTTCAAGGACTATTGAATGAGGTATGATTCAATACATGTTCCCATTTGAAAATTTGAGTTGGCCCCCTGGGCCCCCTTGAAGAAGGGCCCTGTGGGTCACCACGACAACACCATGTCATGCGCCCTATGACATTTTCCTATCTCAGTTTTTGTTTCATCTTTTTATTCTCAGCCATTTCGGATTTATAAGCACTGGACGTTTTATCTGAAACACCCTGTATATATACAGTGAACGCTGTCTTTAGCGGAATCGAGCGGCACTCGCAAAATGTTCCGTTAAAGTCAAGTTTCCGCTTAATGGATGTAGACGTTTCCTTTTAAAAAATGCAATTCAATTTCATGTCATTCGGTTATGAGAGGTAGTTTAGCAACCCATTCATCAAATGTTTCACTATTTACATCATACAATTCAGCACAAAATTCATTAAAAACTATCTGATGTCTTTTCGGAAACTTTCTAACCATCGATTAGATGCTTTGAATTCAGTTTTACCCGTATTTTAGCTACCGTTTTAGCGTATTTTTGTAATATATGCTGATTTTTGGGTCTGACACTAACAAACCACTCCTACACTATTTCATTAATGTCCTGGTTTTCAGTTTTCTTAAGTTCTCTATTTATTTATTTATTTATTTATTTATTTATTTTTCACTACTGCAGTTTTCCCATCACTTCAAATTTACCATTTTTTCTTTAGAATCTCGTGCACCTGAGTTTCACCGACGTTGAACATCTTCATGATTTACTTTACATTCAATTTATCTCGTTTACTTGCATGAATGACATTTACCCTGGTTGTTAAGATCAAGCACAACCCGTGTTTTACAAGTCATAATGACTGCTCCTGAACTAATGCAAAAATGTAAGTTTACACCAGGTATATTGATAAAAGTTTGATTACTAGGTGATTGACAAGACAGAAAACAGACTTGCGAAGGTCAAGGACAACAATGAACAGGAAATTATTGTACACTTCTGAGTATTGCTTGCAAACGTTTGTCAAGGAACTTTTTGTTTCCTTCAATTTGGTATTGCGATTTCAGAACCATCCCTGCTGAGAGCAAGGGACAGTAAAATAGGGACCCAGAAAACAGGAGGATCAGAAAGCGCAAATGAGAAACAATGACATAGTTCTCTGAAATGTTCTGCACATGAATTTTTTGCTTCAGGTCAAGATGCATTTCGTTCAAAATCTTCGCGCGGTATGCTTCAGAACAGGAAAATTTTGTCTTGAATTCTGAAGATCCTCTGAACCTTTCACTACTTGTCTTCACAACACGTGATAGAGATAATGATTCCTGCTTTATTGCTTCAATTTCTTTATTTCCCAGAACTTTGTTTCGTTACACAAGGGAACAGAAGTACGCCTACAAGAAGATTTGTCAGCTAACATGCTCCGTGGGACTAGCCGAAAATTGTGTGTGTGGGAAGGGGGGCGAGAGTGAATATGCGTAATGGTTGGGGAAGGTCAATACTGTCCAGAGATTTACCAAAGGAACAAAGAATTTATCACAGACACTGTAATGCATGTGTTTGCCCTCTCACAGCATGCCAAAAAAATTCTAAACGCTGTAGTCCGGAACTCAAAATTTTCAAGGTTTATTTTGCTTTCCGTTGTCCGCATAACACAGTTTCCGCTTAATGAAGGGACTTTTACACGTTTTTTACTCCAAAATTCATGGGACCGTGAAATATTTCCGTTTAAGATAGTTTTCCGTTTAATAAAGGATCCGTTGAAGACAGGTTTTACTGTATTAAAAAATAGATTTATAGACTAGTCAAGAAAAGTGGCAATTTACACACTCGCCATTGTAATTCATAGTAGCCAGTCTCTATAGTTAATCCATTGCTTGCACTTATGAAAAATCGTTGAAAAAAATCTTATGTTGTACAGGGTGGCCACAAAGTCCCTTTACCCCTTAAAATAAGTAACATAAACCACTAAACGTACGTAAATAACTACATGGAAAGAACTGAATGACATGAATAACAATGCTTTCGAGAAGTTTTATTGAGATAGGAAACAGTAAGTATCCAAAGGATCAGTCTGTCAACTGCCATACTCATGACAAAGGATAATACGCCACCAGAGTGCTGTTACCATTAAAAATAATAACATAAACCACTAAACATATGTAAATAACTACAAGGAAAGAACTGAATGACATGAACAACAATGCTTTCGAGAAGTTTTATTGAGATAGGAAACATTAAGTGTCCAAAGGACCAGTCTGTAGACCGTCATTCTCATGACAAAGGATAATACGCCACCAGAGTGCTGTTATCCCTGAAAATTAGTAACATAAACCACTAGACATACGTAAATAACTACATGGAAACAACTGAATGACATGAACAACAATGTTTTCGAGAAGTTTTATTGAGTTAGGAAATATAAAGTATCCAAAGGATCAGTCTGTCGACCGTTATTCTCATGACAAATGATAATACGCCACCAGAGTGCTGTTATCCCTGAAAATTAGTAACATAAACCACTAGACATACGTAAATAACTACATGGAAACAACTGAATGACATGAACAACAATGCTTTCGAGAAGTTTTATTGAGTTAGGAAATATAAAGTATCCAAAGGATCAGTCTGTCGACCGTTATTCTCATGACAAATGATAATACGCCACCAGAGTGCTGTTATCCCTGAAAATTAGTAACATAAACCACTAGACATACGTAAATAACTACATGGAAACAACTGAATGACATGAACAACAATGTTTTCGAGAAGTTTTATTGAGATAGGAAACATTAAGTGTCCAAAGGACCAGTCTGTAGACCGTCATTCTCATGACAAATGATAATACGCCGCCAGGTTCTGTGCGATATTTTGCGGAGCATTGCAGGTGTATCTTGAGTAAAAACTTGTGTTACAGCTTCTGTCAGTTCGGCAGTGGTATCGTAACGGTTTTGTGCTACGATGCTCTTTATGAACTCCCATAGCGCATTATATCACAGGTGGTGAGGTCTAGGCTTCGTGGTGGTCAGGCAAGTAGTAAAGGGATAGTGGCCATCGTTAACATAATCTGAAACAATGGAAATTAGCATTTATCAAAGGGGTAACGGGACTTTGTGGCCACCCTATAGTATGTAAAATTTGCATACCCTTTTTAACTTACTTTCATTAAACCGTTTGTCAATAATGTATATTTAGTAACGTGAAAATAATGACATAATATTTACGATGATGATTATTATTATTAAATTATATATTTATGATGGTTCTTAACTTGATAAATAATAAGTTGCAACTTTTATGTAGTAATCCCTGGTCGAAATTTAATTCCGGCTCTCTAGTCCTAACAAAGTAGGACTCATATGTAGAGTTTTCTGTTTGTGAAGACTTTTGAAGCAGCTGTATTTCCCAGACAGAAAATGCAGGTGGTTTACAGGCGCCTGTAAAACATGCATAAACAGGCATATTTTTACAGGCACCTGTACATGCGCCTGAAAATGGAACACTTTTAAACGCATGAGACAGGTACAGATTATTTTTCACGATCATTGCATGTTCATTTCACAGAAACAGGTAGTTTTCATGTTGATAGTGTCGCAACCTTGCAACGTGAAAAAAGCGTGTAAACAACATGTAGACAGTAGAAAGACATGTACGTAGCCGGCATATTCCATGTAGTTAACATATACATTACCTCATGAGGATCTGACGACAGCTGCTTTTCATTTGATAAAAATGTAATTGATATGTTAAATACATGTGAAGTACAGGGGGTAGCGAATTAGTGGGTGCTATACTTGTCAGGACCTTGCATATGTGCATGACAAACTGGAGACTTGGTGCCTGTATATTACATGTTTCCTACACCTGTAACATTAATGATTCACTCCAATCAACCTTGTTCATTGCATGCACCTGTTTAACCCATTTATTGGCAATCATGATCATTGCATTTTTCGTTTGCTTGTACATATGCATATAGGTGGGTTTACACTTCGCATGTACACGGAGATAATACAGGCAATGTATTGAGTTATAATCCCATGTATTATACATGTCAGGACCTTGCATAGCGAATGTCGAATTGGAGACTTGTGCTTGAATATTGCATGTCTCCTATGCCTATAACGGGAATGTTCAGCTCCAATCCACCTTGTTCACCTCACGTATGTTTAATCCATTTATTGGCAATCATGATCATTGCATGTTTCCGTTCACCTGTACATTGCCTGCACACTGCACGTAAGGGGAGTTACACACTTCGCATGTAAACGAAAATGATAAATGTAAAATAACATATTCTACATCATGAGATTTCCATGCTATACGCTAATACATGGTATTTACATGTAATGCGAATGTTATCAACAATCCATTCAAAGTACTTTACATGCACATATTCCCTCCATTTACTTGCATGCGAGTGACTACGTGTACATTGCATGTTTTTAGTTTAATATACAGGCTCTGTACAACGCGTGTTTCTGTACAAAATTTCCAACAGAAGTTTAATACTTTTTCGACATGCGTATCACCTGAAGACAATGTGCCTCTAATAATTTTCTTTACATGTGTTTTCGCTGAAACAGGCGCCTGTATAATGCCTGTCAAAATCTGACAGGCTTTTACAGGCAGTTCCATGTACAAAACATTGTATGTTTCCTTAAAAATTTTCATAATAGCTATTAATGTTGTGCTCTTAGAGGCAGCCAAATTTAGATAGTTCTGAAGCCACGAGATGAGTTACATGATTTGATTCAGTAATTTGTCTAGTTGAAAGGATCGTAAGTATGGTTCCAGGACATGGAAATACCTGTATGTGGGTGACAATATTGTTTTCTGGGTTTACTCGGGTTCTTCCACTTTCCACTAACACTTTCAACATAACCTGGATGAGACTCCATCACCTTTAACCCGCGGAATTTTCTTAACCCGTTTATGCCACCGGCCCTTTATTGATGATCATGCGTTTCAAATACATGTAGTTGCTTAATTAAATCATTAGATTGACATCTTTTTTACTCAGGAAAATTTCTTGATACTTCAACTTCCTCTAAATTACGATGTATTTCTCGCACAGAACTTCCGAATTTAGGATGGCTTCGTAAGGAATAAAATATGCCAAAATAAGTAAAACTGTTAATAAAGCAGTTTTAGGCATATTGTTCGAATCCTTAAGTTGGCACCAGACAGCTAAAATTTAGGTTGCAAAAATACGTACAACAAAAAGTTAGTTAAAATCTGTATTTGGTAAAGGAGCAAGAAGTTCTTTATTTCAATAAAAACAAAATTTTGTTCAATGTTTGTATCGTAAGAGGGAACAATTTGAATTGCGTGTTATGTATTTCCTACAAACTGAAAAAGCTTATTGCAACATATACTAATATATATATATATTTAATTGCATTATTCTTGAAACATAAGAATATTTTGCTTTTAATTCTTGCTGTAGATGTGATGTAATACAGTAGACTCTCGAGTATCCGGCTCGCGACTATCCAGCCTAGTTTTCTTCTGTCGTAATTAAATGAGGAAGGCAAGACGTTGTATTAGCAACATTGTCAAGGCATTGGAAGCGGCGTCTGCTACGATCCTCCTACGTGTCGTGTGCAAAATACAAGTTGTGACAGAAAAAGAGCAGCGTTCTGCTCCTTGTTCATTGTTTCGTCAGTGTGTAACGAACCTCAATACAGTGCGCTTCCGCTGTTCCTGATTATAACTGTACAGTACGTACAGTACTGTATTCGTAATTTGTTCTTGGGATATGCTTAATGTTCATAAAGAAATAAGTTCATAGAACTTTGGCCTTCTTTGTTATGCGGTTCGCCCTTCTGACACATTAAGCCGGATACTCTGAAGTCTACTGTATAGGGCATTGCTAGAAGAGTATTACAGAATCTGAAATAGTAATGTTATGGTCTATCTCCGCTCTTTTTCCGTTTTCCTAAACTCCAATCTTCTTACAGCTTCCTGAGTTCAATTTTTTTCGCTCTTCCAAAATTACCTGGAGATATGAAGGAGGCTAGTTTAAAAATAATTCTACATAAAATGGAAAGATCTGAAGATTATGAAGAACTCTACAGAGAGCTGTTGGATAAAGGGCTTCTCAATTTTCTAGCTCTTAGGTATGTTGACTGTTTTTTTATTATTTGGTTCTGTTGTAATAAGCTGTGCTGCTTAATGAAAGAAACTTTTTGGTTTGTTAATTATTGTGTTGTTTTAACGTATTCGTCTTTATTGGATCAAAAGATCCTATATATTTCAGGCAAAAATTTTCTTGTACGCCTTATATCTGGAGAACTACATATAGTGTAGCAAACTATCACTTAACTCAGTGTGATGTACTTACTCCGTAAAACATACGAAAAATTGATGTAGGGGCCATTCAAAAATTTTATGGGCCCTGATCCAAAAATGTATCAAAAGATCCAATATATTTCAATCAAAAATGTTCTTGTGCGCCTAATATATGGGGAACTACATGCAGTGTATCCAAACCCAAACTATCACTTAACTCAGTATGATGTGCTTATTCCCTAAATATTACGGAAACTTAATTTAGGGGCCGTTCAAAAATGTTGTGCCCCTGATCCAAAAACTAATTCTTGGCCAAGATCGCAATATTTTGATGCTTTTATATATATATATATATATATATATATATATATATATATATATATATATAAACCCTAAAACCCTTCTTACATAACTCACTGCACAGAACTATTCAGTATGGAAGTGGAAAAAAGGTCTTGTGTTTGGGGAATACAGAATCACAGAAAACGGCTGAACTGTCTGAAGCGAAGTTTTAAAAGTCGTTGTCACCTACTTCGAAGTGAATTTTTATCGTGATTAAAATCTGTATCCTAAGGAGAGAGCGTAGGAGAATTTAGGACAAAACTACAGTATCTCACGAGTTAGTGAAGTTAGGAAGATGGAACTCGATATATAATCGAAGATAGAACTCCTCATCAAAAATAATCACATGTCACAGCGTTTTTTAAAAATTTTCGTTTTAATATGAAGCGGGAAATTTTCTACACTGTTACGTCATATTCAAATCGATATTGTCTACTGTCTGAGAATGCATCACAGAAAAATGGCTAAACCATTTTCAATGAATTTTGAAACATAGTTAGACTTGCTTTCAGCTGTAATTTTATTGTGTCAATTTGATTAAAGGTCGCATCGTAAGAGAATTAGAGAGGTTAAAAATGTATCTGTAAAATCGGGAGTATTTTTTTTGGTTTATATCATTAAACTTTTTTTTATACCCAATGCTATCTATTTTCCTTTCATTTCTCTAGCACTTGCAGCCCTAAGTATGCTACTACAGCACAGTGACGAAGTTTTTATTGACTGGACAACTAGACGTAAATTTTTCTGAACTGATTGTCAGCATTTTCTCTGCATTGCATTGCAAACAGAATGCTCTGTCAGTCCATGTGAACTGGAGCTTAAAGTCGGCAGAGTTTTTTTTTTTTTTTTTTTTTTTTTTTTTTTTTTTTTTTTTTTTTTTTAATTGTTATTGCTTTAATCATTGGCCTCTATCGTAACAGTATGCACGTCTGTGCCCATGAAACCTCTAAATCATTCAAATATTAATAATTACTTATTTGTTTCTTGTACTTTATCTTCTTCTATGTCCCCGCCGTTTTCCGTATTTATATAGGATCGGCATTTCCAACTTTAATTCTTTTCCTACACTTCTTTCTATCTTGGGCGTCCTTTATTCCCCGTTTCCTCTCCTTCAAACTATCTTGTATCTAGTCCTTCCATCTCATCTTGGGTCTTCGCAGTGCCGTGCCATGGAAAATCAGCGCCCGGGGCGAGAGTATGCGACGGCACCCCCGTACATATGAGTGAGGTCGACAGAGCAGGCGCGTGGCGCGAAGCGTTAGAAAATTTTCAAAAATAAACCCTGCTTTCCCTTGATTTGAGTGCTTTTTATTACTTATTTCCTTCAATTTTATGTATGTGCACATGCTTTTTCCTAACATGAGTAACATTATAGGACCACTTCCTAAAGCTTGAAGAAGATTTAAGTACATACTAGTAATATTCCAAGTAATTTTTCGTCTTTTTCTTTTTTTCCTCCCGAATTTTGCACCACCACCCCCCTACTTCGGCGTCCGAGGCCGTTGCCCCGCTCCACGCCTCCACGGCACGGCACCGGATCTTTCCGTCTTAATTCTTCCTGGTGTTTCAATTCTCTTTTCCATATAGGCAACATTTCTTCATTCTATATGTCCCAGCCATCAACTTCCATTCTGGAAACTAAGATAATTCAAAGTATTCGAGGCCTGCCTCAAAAGTATCGAGCTAATGTTACAGGGTGTCTATCGGTCACGAAAGTCATGAAAAAGTTATGAAATCAGAAAACGGTCATGAAAGTCAAAAAATTTATCTTTTCGGTCACTTTTTTTTTTTTTTTTTTTTTTTTTTAATCTGTACAAATATAAGTATAGACTGGAAAATTTTGTTCTATAAAACGTCAAAATTCATCATTAAAAATGTCTATGGTCGGCTTTTAGACGCTACCAAATTCGGAAGCAAAACACTCTTCCATCGCATGTATGAAAATTCGGCCCAATTCGCACCCAAATTCAATCTTGAAAAAGTTACAAAATGTTATTGTTTGGGAAGGAAAATGTCACGAAATTTTATTTTGAAATTTTAGTAGACACCCTGTGTTATAACTTCCGGGACAGACCTATATTGAGAGGATATTAAGAACGGCAAGAGGAGGAAGTGCTGAGCAAATATCAAATATGCTTTCTTTTCGTAACATATGATCTAAAATAAATAAGTAATAGTGGTAATCTAAGGAAATCCCAAAAATTGATGGAGTGCTTACTCTTATTGTGATTTATGTTGGACGTAACATTAGGTAGATAATTTTCGATAGGAACAAGATATTTGATCTAAATCAGCGGTCGCCAGAGTTATGAAGCTTTTGAGTGCGTACCGTTTTCAAATCCTACTGTGAGCTACCAACTAAAAGAATTACCAGCTTTAATAATAATAATAATAAATTGTTTACGGAGGAATCAAGGTTAGCCAACTAGAGCGTTAACGCGATCTACCGAAAATCTTTCAACGAGGACGGTTTGGCAATCAATGATCTAAATCAATCATAAAGAGTATTAATAGTAGTATTGCAGTGACATGTATTTTTAAGTCGTAAAACGTGTTAATATAACTCCAATTTACATTATTACTATACATCATTTAATACTCAACGTGAATCTGTGTAAGTAAATCCCATATAAACATTGGTGATAAACATTTCGATTTTCCATTGAGTGTGGATATGCATGAAGTTCTTTAAATACGTTACAGAATGTGTAATAAATGTGATCGTCTGTTCACTTTTTATTTTATTTTAGTAATCCTTCCATCCAAGAGGTCTCTCTGGAAGTTGTTAGTAAGCTGGCTCGCAAGTTAACAGCGCACCAATTACTTGCACCTTTGAAGCAGGTGTCGAAGTTAACTGTACATGAAGATGTATCCTGCAGAGCCAAAGTGTATGAGATGCTGAAGTGGGTGTACGCACATTACAGGTTCGTAGATTAAGTGTTTAATGAAGTACAACCGTCTCAAGGTGTTCGGTGCATGGGTACAGGAGAAAATATCTATATAATACATAAAGCTACATGAACTGACATAAAATCACGGGTACTTCCGGTTGACGTGGAAAGTTGAAATTTAGCATGCTTATAACTTTTAGGAGAGAAATTATCAGGAAAATTGTTAAAAGTATATCTTTTACTTTTTCAGGAGGTAAAATTAGGGAAAGGTTGAAGAAATTCTCAACGTTATTTATTTTTTTTTTTTTCCAAAAGGTCTGTTTCAGTTAATTGGAATTGGAATAAAACTGAAATTCGGATGCTTGTATGTTTTTCATAGCGTTATCTAAATAAATCGTCAAAAATAAAAATTTCCAACTTTAGTGAGGTTTTATGGAGAACTGAAAAATCTTCATGTTATTTAAATGGAACACTTACACTTATCAATTATTAGACACTTCTGGTAGTACTACAAACGACAATGATAAAATTTGGCATGTTTGTAGGCTCCCGGGACTAACCCAGAGAAAAATCGCCAAAAGAGAATATTTTTAGTTTCTAGGTGTTTTAAGGTGGAAAAAAATTCTCTATGTTATTTATTTTTTTAAATAAAAAAACTAAAAGTTTAGGTACTCTCTAATTGGAATAGAAAATCATCAAAATAAAAAATGTTCTGTCTTGGGGGATTCTGTGTCGACCTCATGTATTTTAAATGGGACTATGTCCACACTAGTGATGGGCAGTGGGAATATTCCCGGTGGAAAGGAAAATAAAAAATGGGAATATTCCCGGGTTTTTCCCCTGGCATATAAATTCCCGGGAAGGAATTTATTTCCATTTATTTATTTTGTCTTCCAAATTATAAAAACCATATGACTAATTACTTTATTTTCATTTATTATGATTCACTTCTAGGTTTTAAATAATTTCGAGGTTTAAAAAAAATTAAAATTCGTTGACTTTACTTTATATAAATAATAATAATATGATTTTTTAAAGTTCAATTTTCATTTGCACTAAAAAGTAGCAAAGTACTAATTTACAAATGATGAAAAGGAACCAGTTTGTAAAGTAATGTAGAAGTTATGTAGAAATAGAGGTGAAGTACTATTAATACACGCCGAACCACGTTAGTAATAAACGTTGGTCTGTCTCCCGTCTCTGACTCGAATTTCTGAAGAGGTGCTCACACTTCTCTTACGTGTGAATTAACAAATGAAATTTCGAGAACTAGATAGGAAGAAAGGTCGTGTGTGGCTATGTTACGTGCAAAATTATAAAGATAAGTCAGTATCTTCCAAGTATTGTAAATATAAATATGTATTCGCAAATGTTGATAAAATGGTGAGACATGTGTCTTCTGGCAGTTACCCAACCTAATTTGTTTATAACATTTAAAAATTTAATATGTTTATAATATCAGTAGTAGAGTCAAGTTTAGAAAATCCACTTACATATAAATTTAAATTATTTAGGGTGTAAAAGTATGTGGACTTACCATACCATTTTTTCCACATATTTACTTGCATAGAGCATATTGTAAGTAAATATGCATTTATGAGTATTCTGTAAATATAATAAAATATTAATAAAATAACATAATACCGTTCAGAATATAAATTTTAAAGAATCCTCTGGAGACAACAATAATAATATACTGTGATAAACAACCAATTTAACTTTGAAATCATAATACAGTAATAGAATGCATTTTTTTTGTGATTGTACATAAATTCCCGGAAAATTCCCATTTTTGGAAATCTTCCCGGGAATATTCCCGAAAAATATTTTCCCGGGAATTTGACCATCACTAGTCCACACCTCATAATGTTTAGGTACTTCCAGCAGCTACAGGATTTTAAAATTTTATGAGGTTCTAGGGTTTGCGGTATAACTAACAAGAAAACTCGAGATGTTAGGTTTTTGATATATACTGGGAATTAGGAGAATACGAGATTTGCCTAAAAAAAATGATGGGACTGTCAACCCTGTCAGTAGTATACGTGGAGGAGTGAGGAGCACATGCGCGCAGAGCAACCTTGAATCTTCGAGAAAAGAATGATATACATGAGTTGACGCTCTCAATCGGCTGTAGTACGTAAGCAGCAATTGAAGAAAGAGGTGTGCAATCGTGTTGCCGGAAGAATGGCAATATGAAAATTGAGCAGCACTTTAACGTGAAATTCCTTGTTAAATTTTAAAAAAATATCATCGAGTGAATGTGTGAAATTTGTTTCCAGATGTGTATGGTGATGTCACGTACGCGAGTGTTTGAGTGGCACAAACACTTCAACGAGGGATGCGAGAACGTTGATGATGAAAGACTTGGTTATCATGTCACAGAAATAGCAGAGGAAAATGTGACAAAAGTGGCTGACATTGTCCGGAAAGCTTACAGGATTAGCGTTCAAATGATAGCATACATGGTGTGCATCGATACAGAACCTGTCCGCGCAATTCTACACGACCATTTGAACATGCACAAAGTTTGCGCTAAAATGGTACAGTTTAGATCAAAATGTGGGACTGCCTTCCAGAGACTAAAAGTCCGAAGAAATGACTCTACAGGGTGGTTCGGAAGTAGGCGTACTCCCCTTTTAGTTTCAACAGTATAGAGTTAGCTATGGTAGAATGTCTGTACACAGTTACCTTGAAGTCTTAGAGTCATAAACATCGGTATGATCACCATCCATGCCGTAACACAGCTGAATTTGCTCTAAGTTCTCGCAGATGTTTTGCGGAGATACACCGAAGTCACGAGAGGAAGGCGTGTTCCACAGCTGCTCGTAATTCCTGCGTTGTTTGATATCGAGTGTTTCTTACTTGTTGCTTTATGAAACCCCAGAGAGCATTGTCTGGTGTCATCAAGGTAACTGTGTACAGACATTCTACCGTAACTAACACTATACTGTTAAAACTAAAGTGGGTACGCCCACTTCCGGACCACCCTATAGATCCTTGCGAATTCCGTTTAGGTTGGCTCTTTTTTCCTGCATTTTTGTCACATTCAGGGGTGGAAATTGACGATAAAGATATTCATATTATAAAAATTTGTCATTGTGACAAATACTAAAAAGTTAAAAGTAAAATCATTTATGTGTGATTAATTTGTGTGCTCTGTAAAACTAATTCGTTGAACTGGAAGACTTTCGAAGACAATCTAACCTAACCTAACCCACAGAAATCAGAACAAGACTACCATCTAACCGCCAGAATTTTGATATTTATTATGTATGTTTCAATTTGTGAAAAATTCTTGTCAAAGTAAACTGTGTTCAAGTAATGCAGTGCATGTCAACAAATTCTCCACTACAGAATAAGAAAGGTGAAGCAGATCACATTGATTAATCATAAATGAGTTACTCTGCTTTTAATTTTCCAGGCTTTATCAGACAGTGACAGATCTTTATAATATGAAATCACTTTCTGGCAGCGAAACTTAGTCAGTCACACTGAAGAAGATGCAAGGGGTGCGGTGGCTCAATGGTAGAGTGTTCACCTCCGGTGCTTGGGGGTCCCTGGTTCGATCCCAGCTCGCGCCGTGTGAACTTTGTGGTGGACAAACACCGTGCTCGTGGGTTTTCTCGGGGTTCTCCCGTTTCCTCCCACTTTCTTCATTCCACCATTTCACTCATCTCTCATAATCACCGTCTCCTTTAGCCAAACCGGCATAACTGTGGGACGTAAAACTTAAAGATTTCATTTCATGAAGAAGGGGCAAGTATGTCTTGAAGCTGTTTGGGAAATTAATCTTTGTGTGTATTGTAGGTAAGAAGTTTTTTAACCTATTTTAATATGCATCCAATAATGTCTGGCAGTAATTAAACATAGTATTCTTAATTTTTATTTACTTTTCAGTGAACGTGATGATAAGGATAAATCAGTAAAATATATAAAAGACGAAACGAGAAAGGCCTTGTTCCAAGGTTTTGCAGATGGCAATGAAGAAGTTCAGCGTAGTATCTTGGAATTCTTCTCCAGTGAAAATTGCCTGCCAAAGAACACTCCACAGAAACTGTTGACTATGCTTTCGGATTTGTATCATCCTTATACTGAAAATAGCTACCTTAGCTATGTCACGTTTCTTCTGTTAGAGGCCACAAGTGGGACTCCGGACTTCAAAAGGAAAATGTTTGATCATCCATTATCTGATTGCAAATTTGTTGTAAGTAACATTAGACAATAATAATAATAAGTTTCATTTCAATTCCACAAATAGTTTCAAGCAAAAAATATAGCAGTGTGTATGGTATCAGGATATAAAAATGAAATCTTTCAGTTTAACGTCGTACGATTATGCCTGTTAGGCTAAGAGAAATGGATGATTAAGGCAAGTGAATGATGATGGAATAATTGGTGGAATGATAATATGGGAGAAAACGGGAGTACCCCGAGAAAACCCATGGACACGATGTTGTCCACCACAGACGTACTTGGTCGGGGATTGAACCAGGGACCCCACGCACTATAGCTAAGCGCTCTACCACTGAGCCACCGTGCTTCCAATATCAGGATATGGAACATATACAACATCATCAAAAAAAAAAAAAAAAAAAAAAAGAGGGAACTAATATCACACTTAATAAAAATGAATGTCAAGAAAGAAAAACGAATTCTTTGTCATCTTGTTAAAACAATCAATAGACAAACAAAAAACTAAAATAAGAGTAGTCAATAAACTCAAACGTACTCACTTTTAGTTCTCCAGATTTCTATAGATCGTTCAAAAATTATATGAAACGTCGAATTTTCGATGACAGCTGTCAGCATTTTCAAGCTTGATGTAAGTAACAGTATTTTGGTGGGAATAGGGAATATATAAATTAAGTATTTACATTCATATATTGGCATTATTCTATATAGTTTTTTGAACAATCTGTGAAAATTTGGAGGAGCAAAATACTACCTTTTGAGTTTGTAGGTGAGATTGCTCGTCAAGAATTCACATCACCATAAAAGCAGTTATCTAAAATTTACATTTGACAGATTACTAGAGTCATCGCACTAAAAGGATAGTTCAAATCTATAAAATTGTATGTACTTGTTTAATATAATTTGCCTAAAATTATGTTAAAAGAATGAGTCAACCTTCTTACAAGTTCACATTTCCATTGCCCAAGAACTAAAGTTGCACCATTTCTCATGTACGAATTGGTACTTTGAAGCCAATCTTATGCAAACAGTATTCACTACAAAATACGAGAGCGGATCAAATAAAAACCTTAAAAATACAATCAAATGTCGTAAGGTTGGACGATTCTTGGATACGTGGCAGTAATATGCCTTGAGTTACACTTAATGACCGATAGGTGACAGAGTGTTGCTGAAAGAACGACGAACGCGGCAGCGTAAGTATCAAGATGGCCGCCCCACTGTCCACATGCACCGCGTTAGAACAGCGTTCGGTGATCCGATTTTTGAGCAGTGAAAGTGTGAAACCAATTGAAATTCATCGCAAGACGTCAACAAAGTATGGTGATTCGTGTTTGTCTCAACAGCAAGTATCCAAGTGGATAGGAAGTGTAAAAGTGGCATAATATCTGTGGAGCATGCTTCTCGACCAGAACAGCCTCACCATGTAGTGATCGACGAAAACATTGCGTTAGCGGAACAGCTTGTAAAGGAAAACAGGAGTATTACACAAAATCGCCAAAGTGCAGAACACAACTTCAGTCCAACGTCGCAGTCGCATAATGACACTAGACAAGTTGATGCAATAATCATTAAAATGCTTGAGAATAATCCCACTACGCAAGCAAACTATTAAGGACAGTTTTATTTTTCTGAAGAGACCTCGTACATGAAATGTAATCAGTACTAAAGCACATCTCTATAAGAACTTTGACAAAAATTGATTGTAATTAGCATATTTGAAGTTATATTTCTTGTGTTCCAACTCAAAGGTATTAATTTTATTTCTCTTCAGCCGTATCATCTTTTAATATCGTGGCGTGCCCAGCATGCGTCGATGGCGCCCTTGTTTGCAGAGACTCCGATGAGTGATATACTTGAAGGTTCGCATATGAAAGAAGAATTGTCCACGTTTCGGCTTAGAGCCACACAAAGAACCCTTGATTTCCAACCTACCGCAGGCGGAGGTAAGTAACTTTTGAACATAATTCCAAGCTTTTTGTTGGAGTATTACTTTCTTACACAAGGTTTATCTTGAAATGCCCATGTCACTTTCAAACTAATAAATAAATAAATAAAAATCTGAAAGAATCAATTATTGTTTCAATTCACAAGAAACCGATAGAATTGATTGTAATAATTATCGAAGCATCTCTCTTTTGTCAGTATTCTATAAAACCCTCTCAAACAGTTAACAAGATTGACTCCTATTCGCAGATGTAATTGATACATTACTAAAATGTATTACTGTAAAAGTAATACACGTTTTTCTGATAGTTTACTGGTTAATTATATATGTACTGCAGCAACATAATTACTGAGATGATGTAGTAATAAATCTGAGATTTGCATGTCTTCATGCATAACTTTTCAACATTCCGTTCGTGCTCGTTGTTTTTAGATGGAACATTTCCTCATCATATTTCACAATGGAAACAATCAGTTGCGCGCGAATCAAATGTTTGCCAAAACTAAAAACTTCAAAAACCAAATGGCCTATCTGATTTGCCTTAAGGACCAGGCTGTGTCACGTGATCAGGTCAAAAGTCATGTTGCGTGCTAAATCGAGTCTGGAGATTCCAAATCCACATGTGAGATATTTCAAGCACGTAACCTCCGCGTGGGTAATTCGCAAAAGATGCATATATTTTATCATTATTATTGATTTTACTCAAACAACTTGACTTTTGACAATGTTGTATCCACATGTATTTTACATGCTATACATCGTTTTAAAGCTATTCATTATGTCTTTGCAATAAGCTTTCATTTAGCTATCTCCTTATTATAGTTCTTAAGATATGTGGACGATTTCATTTTTTTTATTGATTTTCCATTGAATTTCGTTTTATATATATGTTTTATCCATATTAGGCCAATTTCCTTTTGGAATATAGAATCTACATAGTCTGTTTTACATTTGAGCTGCATTTTAGCCATCTCCCCCAAAGTCTGTTCACAGCATTGCAACTGTACTTACAGTGGAGTTTTCCAGAGAAATTCGTATCAGAATCTATATGCGAGTTTTCATCCCTCCAGTTTTTTCTTTCTTGTGAATATTTCTTCATAAAACATGTAAGCGCAGTGGACACTTTCTGAAGATATACCTCATAGTATTCATAGAATTCGTCGCTCAGTATATGGGTTTTCATTCATAATTTTGCTCTACTTTTATTAATTCATCTTTGTGGCTTTTATATTGCAGAACAAGACGTCCCAGGGAAATCTGGTATTTTGAGTATGACAGTTAGAGAACCAACCTTACCGATAGAGAGATCCAGACTCCTTATTTCAACTCAAAGTGCCAGCTACCTAGGTTCATACAGACCTCAGTATTATAAACAAAGCACTAGTGAGTCTTATGTCTCGGGTACTGAAGGTGAGAATAATCTTTAATATTTTTCTTGTATTAGAATGCTAATACATTTATTGGTAGTAATCGCTTTTAGAGTATGCGATGAGGTATTTTTTAGTTGAAAAAGTATATTCAAGAAAGACTTTTTATTAGATCAAAAGATCCAATATATTTCAGTCAAAAACGAAATATATCTGGAGAACTGTATATAGTGTAGCCAAATCCAAAGTATCAGTTAACTGAGTGATTTGCTTATTCCGTTTAAAAAAAAAAAAAAAAAAAAAAAAAAAACTCGATTTAGGAACCGTTCAAAAATTTTGTTGACCGTGATTCAAAAACTAATTATTGGCCAAGATCACAATCTTTTGATGCATTTTTTTGGATCATTCCTAAAATTCTTGTTCGATTTTATAAAAATATAGCTAAATCAAAGCAATTTCATGCATATGTGGTACATATTTTGGTGTCAGAGCAGATATTAATTCATATACCAAGAGTTTATTAATACTTTTATCCGAGATAATAGACTACAAAATTAGTTCTCCTAGCATGGGACAAATATTGTATGTTTTTTTCTGTTTAGGTTACCTGTTATATTTAGTACAATATGTTAATATGCTCAGGAATATTACCAATCATATCGCTTTAAATTCTAATTCTCGAGTAATTATTGCACTATCAAGCTCTCTGCTTTCAATTGAACCCTGGTTCATCGGAAATAAAAGTAGGAATAGGAGAGAAAAACACCCAGAAATAACTTCACCGGGGAAGACCAGTGCAGACACTCCTTGTCCTATTACGAGGAGCGTCCAATAAGTAATCTACGTAGACAGGAAGGGAGGGGCTGAGCATTATTGACGCCTTATACGCACGCCAAGGCCACTGTGCGCATTTCGAGGTCAGTCGAGCAGCGCAGTAGCCGTGAGTAGAGTGCTTGTGTTACGCCGCATAGCGAATGTTTTTCAGAAGGTTCAGGCTGCCATTACTGACTGTGGTTTCCAAGTGTTGAATCATCCTCTTTACAGTCCGGACATGGCCCCTAGTGAATGTTTCCTCTCCCGATACCTCAAGAAACACTTGCGGGGACACCATTTTTCGTCGGACAACGAGGTCCAACAGGCTGTTTCCCAATGGTTTGGCCATGACATAGACTTATTCTTTCGCTAGAATTTTGTCGCTGTCCACAAAGTGGTGACGGTGCATAGAACTCCATGAGGACCACATCGAAAAATAGTGATGATCAGGTGATCCTATCTGCATTCTTTACTGTCTAGGTAGATAACTTCTTGGACGCTCCTCGTATTGCTACGATTTCTATAAGTGACGTTGTTTTATTTGCCTTTAAATAAAATGCTTGTGTGGTGTGTTTCTTTTTAAATGTTTTAAAACAAACGGTAGCTAAGAAATGAACAAGATTACTATTTTCATCAGATGGACAACTCCATTATATAAGATTTTTCATTGTATATTTATCGCGTTGCACTAAAATCCCCGATAACAATGAATAAAAGTATTACGTAATATAAAAGCTATTGCACGGGTCTCAATGCGAACTCATTAGGTAAAATGCTGTTGGCAGGAGAACTACATAGATATGATAAGGTGTGTACTGATACTGGAAATACTTGAATTATACTGGAATTTAATTTTGATACTGGAAATATATTGGAATTTTGTTCCACATACTCGAAAAATTATGAAACTGGTACTTTGTCAACAATAGTCTTAGAAACAGTTTTGTATCCATTGAGGTTGTAATTTTTTTCAAAACAAAAGTTGTATACATTTTGTAATTAGACATTTAAAGCAGTGGGTGGAGTAGAGGGCTGTGAGGGGAGTTGGGAGGCCCTTTAAAAAATGTTAAAAAATCATTATTTCAAAAAAAAAAAAATCAAAATTAACTAAATTTTAAATATCCTTTTGATTGTAAAACAATTACAAACCCGAAATCATCAAGAGTGTGATTATTCCTAAAGAACTTTTAAAAAATCAATGTATTAGGTACAGGAGTTTTGCTGATAGTTATACTGAATATATTGGAAATAGACTGGAATTTTGAAAATGAAACTCAGTAGACATCGTGTGTGTTCAGAAGTGCGTATGAAGGAAAATTCTATGGAATTAGGGTGACCAGATTTTGATAAGCGAAAAGTAGGGCACAAATATAATAGTATATAATAGTTTACTGCGTCGGCAATACGCATGTTCTTATTTGATTTAACGTTAACCTTAAGTTAATCATTCATTTTTGTTAACAAGATAAGTACTGAACAAAAGTATTGAAATAATTCAACATAACTTGAAATGATTTCATGAATGACAAAATAGTTTACTTTTATGAACGTACAGTGAAACTTGGTGTATGGCTAAACACTTTTTTTTTTTTTTTTTTAATCGATTTTCGGAGCGTGGGATTATTTTAAGGAATGAGGGAAAATTTAGACCAGCACGAGGGAATTTCTACTTAAGTTGATTACCATCACTGTCGTAAGTTGAAAAAGAAACCTTTCATACCTTACTGGTATCTCAACAAGCCCTTCTGTGTAAAAACAATGTATTGCAAAACAGTGGTTGGTTGATTATTTTCTTTCCCTAATCTTTTGAGGAATGTTAAAAAACACACCGGTTCATCATTCAGGAAAAGAATGCCTATGATTCAAAATGTTGTGAATAAAGAATGAAACATTAAAATACTGAAAATAAGTTAACTCAGGACATTTAAAAAAAGGAGGACTTTTTTTCGATTTTCTAGGTGTCTTCGCAACACACAGGACAGCTCTTTGAAAAACAGTACTGTACTGCGAAAATCAGTACGTCTGGTCAACCTATACGGGATGCAAAAGCAGAACAGTTACTACTAGTATTACTAGTATTAATGATGATGATTAATTTTCACATAAGCCTTTTCTCCCCAAGTACTGCTTAGTTTCAGTCTTTCTCTTCGTCCACAACCTATTATCATCATGGTCATCATTATTATTATTATTTCGCTATTGTATGTGTAATTTTTGGCGTTGTAACAAATTAACCCAGTAGTAAAATATGCAATCTCTACAGGAAGTACATCCCAACAACTTCCACGAAATCTTTGGCGAGAGAAGCGTCTAAGTAATCGAGAACAGAGAGCCGTCTTCTTCATGTCCCGAGAAATGCGACGAAAAGCCCAGCGCAGATTACTCGAATTGGAGAGAAAAGTCAAACGAGAGAAGCAGGTGAACATGTGTAGAGAATATCGCATAGGAGATTTCCCAGACATCGAAATTCCATTTTCTGCTATCATCAACCCTCTCAAGAAACTTGTACAGGTAGGTAAACATTTTATTAGTTTTAATTTAAAATCTTTCATAGTAGACGTGCCGCAGGATTTAGCAATTTGTGTTGTTATTCGAAAAATATTGTTAAAAGTAAAGGAGAGATATAGTAATAAATATTTAAGCATGTTCTCGAAAAATCTTTCTTCATATGCGACTTGTAATATTTACCTCCTATCACTTTTACAGTCAGTTTTATTCGGTAAAATTCACTACAGATATAATCTTCAGGGTAATAGTGTACATGAGAACCCCCTGATCTGCGTTTCTTGTGTGTTCTATTACCACTTCTACATGAAATACCGTACATTTTCTACGTATTGCAATAGTAAGAAGTATCCATGTGCACAAGACATGCGATATGCGTTAAATTCCCACGTACACACATAGTCATAAAGTACAAGGGCACTACACATGCAGATATAAAGTACAGATACGTTCTTTTTTATTTTCGTATCAGTCGATAAGTAAATGAAAGTCGCTTTGTTACCCCCTTTATAAGTTCGTACATACTCAATGAATAATCCCTAAAAGTATGAGCGACCTGCTCCTTCGGGAACTAATGCAGCTTCATGTATACTATATCCATCTTCAGAACTGCAAACTGCAACTTATTAACTGCTATATAAAAAATGAAAATGAAATGGTCTTTCAGTTTAACGTCCCACGATTAAACCCGTTAAACTAAGGGGGACGATGATTGAGGCAAATAAACGATGATGGGAGAATGAGAATGTAGGAGGAAATGGGAGTGCCCTGAGAAAAAAAGACATGATGTTGCGCACGGGGATCGAACCAGTGACCCCGTGCACCAAAGGCAAGCGCTCTACAAGAGCCATTGTGTTCCCAGCAACTGTTATATCAAGTCAATCATAAAATGAAGTTCGAACATTCTAGGAAATATATAATTGTTATGGCTGCCATGCCAAGGGCGGGAATATTGAATTTATAGGAAGAAAATGGAATCTGTGATGTGTTATTTAAGATCAAAATTTTATAAAATATTTCTACATGCTGATATTTTTGTCCTCTTTATTCGTTTTTGTTATTTTTGTAACTGATTTTCAAATAAGCTTGTGGAAACAAGGCTGCCCGGAGGGTAAAGAAAGGGGATATTGTTGGTTTTCCGACTAGGCAAATAAAGAGCAATCAGAGACAAAGGCACGAAGCATTTCGCAAAGTGAGTCCGAGCAAAGAAGCTTTCGCGTAAGGGCATTGTGCTTGCCAGCTATAGCCACCGAGGCAGACTGAAAATTAACATGGTGAAGAACTGCAATTTCAACACATAGTACTATCAAGAGAAAATCTTGAGGTCGATCTACGAGTGGAAGCTACGTGAAATGTATGCAAACGAATCAATATGGTCCGCATCCATCCATTCATCACACACGTCAAGATAGTCCCTTGCATTCTATTAGGAAATGAAGGGGGCTACTGAAATACAAGACGATACCGTTCATGAGATACTTGTGATGTCTCCAGACTCAAGTCTAATGGATTTAAAGTGCTTAGAAGGGCTTTGGGCAAGAAGCATGTGACAACTGTGAGTGGACTCTGGAAAGATGTGAAAGAGAAATGGAAAAGATCCCCTCATAGTTTTCCAACGGAGCCTGCTGCAATGGAAACTACGGTGCCGGGCCATCGTTCGGAGCCAGGGGAAACACATCGAACACTACCGCGCCTGGTGCCATGGGTATTCGTAAGTATTTGGCAAGTACAACTTGGTCATATACAGGATGATTATAATTAAAGACACACTTTCAAAATGCTTTAAAGAAAGAACCACTGGTCAGAATGACTTCAAATTTAAACTGAATACACTTGAAAAAGGGAAAAACAGTATGGCATAAAAAATGTTTCAAAGTATAACAATAGATTTTGTTGTGAGCGGCATAACGAAAGTGAATTTGGCTACAAGTGACATTTGGAATCGAGATACGACGGCATTGGCATGAGTTGCACATTAAACCAACTGAACTGTTCAATATGCGTGATTGTTTTGATTTTTTAACGAAAAAAAAAACACTTCCAAGTCATTCAACAACTGTGACACTGTTAATGGAAAGCCCATCCATCACAGCAGGGTCGTACTACATTGGCGATCCTTCATTGAGAGACTCATGACAAGCTGCTCAGATGCAATATAAGGAGAACGCCACGTACCCCGCATTTTTATAACAAATGTAATGTGTCGTGCGCGTAAGTGTCTTAATTTGCATAGTATTCCGCTTATAGCGCCATCTATTAATACACTTTGGAACTTTGTTTTTTTTTTTATGCTACACCGTTTATCCCCCTTCAAGCATATTCAGTTCAAATTTGAAGTCATTTTGATGATTTTTTACAACATTTTGAACGTGGGACTTTAATTATAATCACCCTGTATACAGGAAAGAGCTTTTGTATTGTATTGTGATTAAGTTCTTGTATCTATACAAAATTTGAGAGCTATAGTTACATAGTATTGTCTTGTCTGAAATTAAGTTGCAAGAGTTTTCTCTAACAAACTAACAGAAAAGTAAGGTAATAAATGCATTGTAAAAAAAAAAAAAAAAAAAAGCCCTTAACGGTTTTTGCCTCTTCCTGTATCTTAAATTATGTACCATATCTTTAACAAATAAAATCTGTATTTGTTTCAGTTTGATGCGTTCCTTGCCCGCCAGGTGTTTGTTTCTCTTTTCAATGGGATTTATAATGAGGTACGTAATGACGAAAGCGAAGTAGAAATTTTTACCTCAGAAGCTACTAATCACTTGAATGGTATTTTGCAAAATACATCGCAGTGTTCGCCAGCCGTCATGGGAGCCATTTTACAAGTTGGTATCGATAATAGTGACAATATTCACTTAAATCCGGAACATGTGAGTGTAGGTAAGTTCATATTTTGTATTTCTTTTTATTAATTAATTTATGTTGTTTTTTGCGAGAGTAAATAAAGTTTTGTGCAAGAATTATTATTGAAACTTAAGATATTGTAAATTACCTATCCATTATTCGCTCCGCACCGAATTTCTGTCTCCTAATACTATTATAACCTCCGTAGACGCAGCCTCATTATACATCGATACCCCTCTTACCCTCGGTCGTAGTGCCCTTCAAGATTTATTAATACACGCCCGAACGCCGAAAAGTCACAGTTTGTTGTAATCACGAACAATTCAAGCGTTTCTGGCCAATAAAGGCAAACCCAACAAACCGTTCCTCTTTCAACTAGTTATTATTGGTATATTAGTACCGCATTTTGTTTGGGTAAATAAGAAAAGACCCCATTTGAATTGAGTTCCGGGATGTTACAAATAACCATGATTTTCATATCATGAACTTTCGCATATACCTAAATTGGCAAGGCTGGATTGCAGTGTTCCTCTGGCTTCGATTCGTAGACACGTTTCTAACGGACCCTTGGTTAGCCAGCACTGAAACAATACATGTAACTCTTAAAACAATAAATACCCAGCTGAATTTCCCTGTCCCCTTCTCCAACCATACAATCACCTTCCTGAAGGGAACATCAAACTGAATAATAAACTTCTCGGGAGGGGCATACACAGCAAACTAATCAACAGTAGGCAATGGTTCCATGTCATGAGGTTCACCCTCACGGCATGAAATGTTTCGTACCCAATGCCTTGTCTATTCGGAGGATTCGTATCTGTTCCAATACATCGTTCTTCAACAGTTACCATATATCCGTGGGACGTAAAACTCGAACTCAAACTCAACAGTTGCCTTAACAGCGTTCACACTGACCGTGAAGATCAGGAAAGGTTAGAAAATGTCAGAAAAATTAAAATGAGTCGGGAAGAGTCAGTAATGTACTTCAAAATGTGGCGAAAGTCATAAAAGTTTACTATACTTCATGTAAGAGCAAGCAAGTTAATTTGTGTTTCCCACAGAAGATATGATGAATGCCTGAAAGAATCAATATACAAGGTTACCAAAAAGGTTTTTGACATCTCATCAATCATGCGCTTACAGAGAGGAAACGAAATGACGCACGTACCTGTCAAGCGATCGAGAGTTAGTCTGACCATCTACCTTCAGTAATACAGGCACGTTGCTTACACACAGCTTAGCTCGTCCAGTATCGAAGAGAAATGGAGGTATCGAAGCAGCTTTTCGCATGTGTTTGATGTACGACTTTAAAGTGCGCCAGTCAGTTACTGCATTAAGTCGCCCATATTCCAGGCATTTAGGAAGAATGCTGTGAAGGAACGCCCCGCCAGGCATTAGTTTCAGAAATTCCTTTCGGGAGATGTGAACTTTTAAGACGAACCTCGCAGTAGACGACAACATATGTTGGATGACGAGGCCCTGAAAGCAGCCATCGAGGACAGTGGTCTAACAAGTGATGAACTTGCAGAAATGTACCATGTTTCCGCTGAAACAGTCACACTGCATCTGCATGGGATATGAAAGTCATACAAGTTAAGCAAGTGGGTACCCCACACATTTTAGACAGCCAACAAGAAACAACAAGTGACAACCTGTTTTTCCTTGTTCACTCGGCATCTGAACATCCCCATCTTTGATTGGTTGCTCACTGGTGACGAAAAGTGTGTCCTCCATGACACTCCCAAGCATACCAGATATTGGTTGTCGCCACGTGACCCTGTTCCTCGCACCCTAAGACCACATCTGCATCACGAAAGGTTTATGCTCTTTGTATAGTGGAATTGTCGGCAAGTGGTGCATTACTAGCTCCTTACACCTGGTCAGACCATCACTGTTGATCTCTCCTCTCAGCATTTGTAAAGGGTGCACTGTGTATTGTATTAACCACTCTTTGCCCTGTCGTAAACGTATTACTTTAACAACGTCCACCAAAGAATTGCCAGAAACTTGTCTTATAATCGATATCAATATAATCTTCAAACAAACACCAACATGACCCCAATCTCTCTCATGAGATAGATTGGGAAGGAATAAAAAGATTAAAAGGGAGAAAAGGAGTGTGATACGAAAGTGGATTAAGAAATATAGGAAGAAGTTGATGAATTGGTCTAGTGGACTTGTGATACATGAATTATGGGAAAAGATGATAAACAAAATAGAAAGACAGAATTAAAAGGATTAACACGAGCTACTAGGATAGGTGTACAATGTTAATCAAAGGTAATAATGGATAACAGCAGGTGGATAATACTGAACAGAAAGTGTAAGTGACAAACACCTAATTAAGAGTTTAGTTCTTAACCGTTTAAAAGTTTTATAACAGGTGTAAAATCTTATAAATAGGTGCATAAGAAGAGAAAATGACACCTAATCAAAAAATTTACTTTTTAGAACCAATTAAAAGTTTACATTTTGTAAAGAGAAAGTTTGCGTGCTTTGCATTCAGATTGTATTTAAACTGTAAAAAATTAGATATTTCTCTCATAATGTGTCCGAGGAAGGCTATGTTACATAACCGAAACTATAACACATATATATACTATTAAAATTATATATAAATATATATATAGTGTGCTTTCGTCAGTTGGAGTTTTATTAGCAATTGTTCAGCATTGTCTTCCATGTTTTTATTTAAAAAAATAATATTTACTTATTATTTTTCATTAATTTTCATGTTTCAACCCTTCTCTCCTATGTTTCGTATATTTCCTCTTCCCTTCATTCATTAATCTTTTGCTCTCCTCTTCACCTATCAGTTTCGTTAGTTTCATCTTCGTCTATTAAACTACCTACTTTCAGACTGCAGCATAACAGTTGATTCCAATAGGGCGCTCTTCTGCACGCTCCACCTTTTTTTTTTTTTTTTTTTTTAACTTTTATTTTTTTCCTATTTCATCCACTTTCTATTTGATGAAGCATTTTAGCGAGAGAGCTCAGATTTCTTTTTTTTATGTGATTGTTTTCATTATTTTCTGGTACTTCATTCATTATATGAATATATGTATGGATGTCATTCATTATGTAATTAAATTTTTTCAAATATGATCTACTTGATTTACAGTTTCCAAAACAAGTGGACAAGAAAGCCTGGGAATTCTTTTGCTGGAAAAGTTACTGATCAGTCAGATAGATGAAGAAGATACAGAGCCTCAATCATCGAAAAAACCAAGAACTGAATTTGATTCCAGTGAATTGAAGGACTCCTGGCTACGCTTAGCACAGTTAGTAATAATAGCTGTTACTCATTTTCTCATTATCTTCCTGTTAGAGAACATTTTTAATTCAAATTTTCAACCTTCCGATAGGTTCCACCGCTTTTTTTAAGTGGTGAAAAATTGTGGAGTACTAACAAGAGTTTCTACATTTATACATCTGCTTATTAATTTCCGTACCTTGAAAGATGTTATCTCCATTGTAGCTATAGCTATATTGAAGGATGGGTATAGTGTTTAAGTCAAAAGAAAGAAAAAAAAAACTAAACGAAAATAGATAAAAATTAAAGAAGTCGTTCGGAATTACTCCATTGAAGATGGCAGCTTTTAAGCTGCTCAAACTAATTAGTAGAAGTATAACTACAGGTACTCTTGTACGTTCTTCGTAATTTATTGTAAAATCGACTACAAAGATTTATTGTTTATAAAGTGAAGAAAGAAATAAGCTATTCTTTGGCCAGCAGTGTACATTTTAGTTTTAACAGTAGTATAAAATTATCTTCTGAGGTAGAAGGTAAAGCGATTACACACTATAATCGTTTTTTTTTTTTTCTTTTTCTTTTTTTTTCTCCTCCACAGCCAGTTTTATTATAAAGCTTTCTGATCTAAAACAGTATATTACAGTTTCAATAAGATAAATACAAAATCCTCTAGGTAGTTTAGGGTAAGTAGGTGTCCCAAGGCCAGGGAAACCAAGGGAAGGATCCCCACAAAGTTCCAGGCAAGCTGAGTGAGGTAGGGTAGGATTCTCAGCAAAGCTCCATAGCAAGCTAGGCAGGAAGGAACACCACGAAGCTCCATAGCAAGCTGGGTGGTACGGGGTTAGGAATCTTCTAGAGTTCCACAGCATGCTAAGTGGGCAGGAAGCCTTATAGCTCCACACCAAGCTAACAAACTTGGGTTAGGTTGATACTGTCAGAGCTCCAGGCAGGCTAAGAAACCAAGAGTAACCAGCTGCGACTGATGTCGGTTGTAGTTATTCTCGGAATTTTATACCTCTTTCTGGGTAGCAGTAGAACAGATGTTCTTCCATCACATAATCAGTAGTGACGATGATTCCTACCGTCTACTTCGTGTAGTAGCTTGTAGTAAAACGCATGTATTGATTACAAATGAAAGCAGATGTTGATGTTTATAAATAGAACCATGTGCCGGATATTACAATAGTTTATGAATATTTGTTTTGATATTCTGTAATTTGTATATATATATATATATATTCTTACATTCGAGTGATGTTGGGAAAAAAAAATCGAATTCGAGATTTCAATTGACTTAAAATTTCATGGCTTCTACGTACATGCCAAAAAAGTAACTTTTGAATGTGTCTGTCTGTTCTTTCATTCCAATGCGTGTACACTCTTCTAGACGCCACAGCGGATAACGGATCTGCACCAAATTTTAAACGTAAGATTCTTATAAAATTCTTTTCTTTTTTCCGCATTTTCTTAGTATCTCAAAAATATTGGTAGTTTTTGGGAGTGAGACAATAAAAAAAAAAAAAAAAAAAAACGCAAACTTCAGGAAAATGTCTGTAATTTGTTTGTATGTACATCAATATTTCATTAACAGCCTAGTATAAGAAATTTATCATGAAAAATCCAGAAGGATAATTTATTCTTTAGTTTTTTGACAATTTTCTCAAAAACTGTTGAGGCGATTTTTGTTTATATTTCATTAAGAACCATATAATGTTGCGTAAATTACTTTTCTTGGAAAGAAAAAAAAGTAGCAGTTTACTTACAAAGAGAATGGGGAGTTTTCTGCGGACTAAGTCTTCTAGAAACGCCTTATAATGTAGTTCGTATTTCACGAGAAAATGTTTCAGTAATAACTCCAACATGATTTATTTTTTAAAATATGGACCAAGAACGTTTAGTGTGGTCCTGGTACGTATTAATAATAATAATAATAATATAATAGTCAACCGTGAAATTTTTTACAACATTCCTTGGCACGATTGCTTGCAACTGCTACAGGTCGAAGTTTCAATATGCTATCGACTTGCTAGCAGAAAGAAAATTTTTGCGACTTTGATACTTTTAATTTTATTTAACAGTAACTTTTATCCACAGTTAGCAACTATGCTTCTCCTTCTTCAGTTGCTTGGATTTATAAATGTAGTGGTAATTACGCAGCACGATGGAGTATGTTCTTCCTTTTCCCAGCATGCATTCCGACGATGCTGGCTTCTCAGCATACAGGGAGAGAGCACTGTTGTCATTGGCTGTGATTCCTCGTTTGTACTCTTTTCAGCCAATCACGTAACGCGTAAGACACGTGTGCCGTGTTCCTTTGTCTGGCGGGCTGCTTAATGTGTATACGTAGAGAATTATAGGGTTTTAGTAACTGCTCGTCATAAGAATTTTAAAAGAACAATTCTTCAGGCTATATGTGTTCAGTGAAGTGATATTAATAAACGTAGCGGTTATTACTGAGTAATGTAGTTCAAACCCTGGGAACGTTTACGAAGCAATTATATGGAGCTTATATGTGAGTTCTTTCCACCTGCCAGTGTACGAGCAAGTTGGAGCCATCCATGTTTTGTATCGTCGATGTTTATTAATGTCCAAAGCTGTGACTTATCCAGTTATTTGAAATCAAAGCAACAGAGTTAGCAGTGTGTTTAAGTTGTTTCCGTCTCCTGGTAGAATTCTCAGGTTGATCATCAGTGAATTAAATAAGAAATCATCTTTTTATGGAATCATGTAGTGTTGTGGCGCAGTGCAGTTGTTGTGTGTGTTTAGAAAAAGTAAAGATAGCCATTCAGTTGTTCATTGAATAAGTGAAGTGATCGAACGTCTGATTATAATTTACGTCATATCCAAATAATCTTTTTTGCTGTTTAGCTGCAGCGCATCTAAAAGATATATGTACATATTAAAAATAATAATAATAATAATAATAATAATAATAATAATAATAATAATAATAAAAGAAAGAGAAAGTCAATGAGTAAAATCATAGTCAAGAGGAACTAAATCTAAGGTAAAAGCAACGAATAAGGTTCACAGGTCACACAAATATTAATATTGTGTATTCTTTATCAAAGTCACTTATCAGTTTTATTATTACTAGTATTTTGCAGAAGGTGCTTGTTCTAAGAGTAGTACCTTTGGTCCAGTACTCTATCATTTGCTCAAGCACAATTTTGTAAGTGTGTGATAAAAAAAAGTCAGTTCATCATTTTAAAAAATCAGATTCGATCGTTAAATATTTTTTTGTTTTTTCCATCTAGTTAATAAAGGGAAGTCTGATTAACTTCATCATAAGTCATTTGAGTATCTTTAATTGCATATTCGCTTCGCTCATATGCAGATAATCTAAGAGTACGGTATGTGTTAGTTTTGATAGTTGAATGGTCACGGTAAGTAATCAACTCTAATCGTACCATTCTTACGTACTCTAATACGTTGCATCTGACAGTTCCCTTCGAGGTAGCCCAACAACTCAGGTGATTGTCAGCACTGCATGTTTTGGTATCATAGATTAAAAGGCGTTATTGGGCAACTGCTCTCGTCCGTCAGAAATAAAAAGAACTAAATGTGGAAGTGTTTTTGTAGTTCTAATTGTTTATTCGCTGAGCAAGTTTAGAGGTCAGTAGCCTTTTAATCCACAACCGATACCAAATATCAGCGAGAATTTTTGTATAGATATCAGTTAACTTTTTTCAGTAATGATAATTCTAAAAAGATAAATAAGGACGATTAACAGTTGTTTGTGCTTTTGCTTAAAGTGAAAATTGTTTTAATAAAGAAATATTCTAGGATAATGTTACTAATGTGTTACTTCGATTTACGCCATTTTTAAAAATCATATTTGCACAGCACACCACTTCTTGTGATTTCGCCACATCAAAAACAAACCGCAACTGAGAAACTAGTCACGTCGCACTTGTTTTTGGTTTTTCTGTTTTTAGTAGAAACAAGCCTACAGTACGTTAAGTATTTGTATGAAAAGAATATACTTTGTAATTAATTTTAAAAAACAAAATTCAAATTAGTATAGCACAAATTGTTCTTTTTTTGTATGTGTAGATTTGTAATGAGTACAGCGGTGGCAACACATCTCGGACCTAAGAGGTCAGTCGATTTAACGGGGCAAACAAGCCAAACGAATCGTACGAGTCAAACAGTATTTTATCGGATAAAACCGAATGCATTGGGTAACAGGCGAGGGGGCGGGTACCCATTTACCCAAAATTTTGAGCACTACAAGAAAGTACTAATAAATAGTTATTGTAATTAAACATTCATTGAACAATAGAAGATTTTAAGACATTTTGATGATCATGATGATGATTATAATAACAATTGATAATAATAAATAAAAAGAATAAACATGTGTACATGTCTCTGATGGAACTATGGAATTAAAATGATGGCTTCGGATTCGAACCTGAAACTTCCAGATTACGAAGTAAGCGAGATAACCATTTCTCTGCCCGCCCATTGAGTGAATTCATGTTAATACAACTATTCCTTGAAAAGGGCATATCTTTATATATTAGCTGAAATATCCGTTCTTCGCATGGGAAAATTAAAGTTTGTTGGAAATATTTGAAAGGGACATATTAAACCCTTTTCCTTCTGTTAGGATGCATGTTTGAACTGAAGTTAAGTGATATAAACCCATCTCGACATTGTGGTATGTTCAAAAATTCATTTCAAGCGGTGCCGCCATTATTCTTCGTGAAGAATTTGAAACCCCATTATTCCTTAGGATATGCGTTTCAATCAAGGCATAATGATAAATAAAGATCCAACTCACAGAAAATATTTTAACCCTTAACGAGTTTTCGTAACCATTTGGCTACACATGTTTTGATCTTGCCTATTGCGTTTGAAGACTATTATTTTTAGGTATTGTTCCTTGTGGTTATTTGTGTACATGCTTTCCGCGATCCAGAGTAGCTATTGCCTCCTGGTGACAAGTCTGGTAAATTTTACGCGGAAGGTAGTCTGTGGATATATTATTTTGCAAACAGTGCCGGAAACAGACAGAAAAGATAGTGAACCGTTAAGGGTTAAACACTTAAACCGTGATGTCACTTTCGCTATTTTATAATACAAAATGATTGTCTAAGAATTTTTCCCTTTCCCCTTTTGAAAGCAGAGTTTTTGGAAACTTTCTGACCATTGTCAACTTACTGTTGTAAGTGATTTGTATAGCAAGTTCCATTTGTCTAACTTTAGGGACTCCTGAGATGCTCTATTTTTGGCATATTGTTGAATCCCTCTCTATCCTCTCCCTTCCCATTCCTTAGGATTCATATTTTAATCCAAGTAACATTAGTAAAGTCCAGGGCAATCTAAGTGCTAAGAGTTTTATACAAAATCATTTTAAATAGTTCACCGTAGTGAAGTTGTATACCGAACAAACATACAAACCCATATTCTACTTAAGCTAAAAGTTCGTTTTTATATTATCTATCATGTCATAGTAATGTCTCGTTAATGTTTTGTAGGTTGTATAAAACAATCGATGAATATGATGTTCTGCGAGGGATCTACCATGAGAAAGTAAGTTGCCCGCTTCTGGTGAAGGAAGCCCTGGAACTGGAGTCGAGTGGTAATTGGAAAGAAGCAAGTCAGAAATATTTTACAGCACTACAGTCGGATGAAGCTGATCAATTTACAGATGTAGAGTACAGTCAGTATCAGGAAGCATACTATAAGGTAAGAGGTTTGATATTGAACTAATAAACAAACTATCTATGGCCTATGGAACCCGACGGTTCAATGCCGCGTTCACAAAAGCTCTGCATTGAGTTCTGTCCTTAGCCAACTGGATTCACTTTCTACTTTGTAATCCTATTTCTGAAAAATCTATCGTAATATTGTCCTCTCATCTGCGCCTAGGTCTTCCTAATGATCGTTTTCCCATTGAATTTCCAGTCAATACTTCGAAACCTTTTGTGATGGACAAACACCGTGTGCGTGGGTTTCCTCCTGATTCTCACGTTTTCTTCTTTTGTTCTTCATTCCATCATTTCGTTCATTTCTCATCATCACCGTCTCTTTTCGCCCAACCGGCATAACCGTAGGACGTAAAACTCAAACATTTCATTTCTTTTTTTTTTTTTTTTTTTTTTTTTTTTTTTTTTTTTTTTTTGAAAGCGTTCCTATTTTCTTCCATCCTGGCTACATGACCTGCCCACCTGAGCCTCCTAGACTTGATGACCCTAACAATGTTTGGTAAACGATATAAATTACCCATCCCTGCCATTACCCATCCCCGTTCGTCTTGGGTCTGAATATTTGTCTCAGGATTTTATTCTCAAATATTTTCAGTCTGCGTTCTTCCCTCAGAGAAAGCAACCATGTTTCGCAGCTATACAGCACAACAGGTATAATTATCGTTTTATATATTTTAAGCTTCAATGGGGACCGCGGTGGCTCAGTGGTAGAGCATTCACCTCTGGTGCTTGGGGTCCCGGGTTCGATCCCAGCCCCCACCAAGTGAACTTTGTGGTGAACAAATACCGTGTGCGTGGGTTTCCTCGGGGTTTCCACCATTTCATTCATTACTCATCATCACCGTCTTCTATAGCCTGACCGGCATATACGTGGGACGTAAAACTCAAAGATTTTCATTTCATTTCATTTTAAGCTTCAAATTCCTCGACAGAATTCGCGATGCCACAAGAATTTGTTCTGAATAATAACACGAATTCCGTGCTTTCAGTTGACATGAAAAGAAGGAAACAAGTGCTCGAGTGGTGCAGGGGTTGAACCTGAATCTCCGTCTTAAAATGCCAGGTCTGTAAATATTACATTATCAGTCCTTCCTCAGGCCAGTCACAACTTTCAACCGCTAAGATCATGTGTTAAACCGTTCAGATCATATGGATTTTGGCGCAACTACCTTCGTGCTTGGACAATCCAATGTCTTTTCTAAGTTGAATTACATATTATATGAAACAGGTCCAGGACCGACTTCTGGGGGGGGGGGGGGGGTTGTCATACTGATACTTTTAAGGGCTCCAAACTTTGGGAGTGGTTTTATTTATATATATAAAATAAGAAAGTTTGCTCTTCTGGGGGAAGGGGCAATCTCCCTTCCCCTGATATGAAAAATAGACGAAACAAGCAGATATTTTTCTCCATATTTTCTATATGAATAAAAATGTGAGTGACCTTGTTTGTGATCGCATCACCGGAGAACGGCTATACCGTTTGAAATGAAGTTTTCAATATAATTAATACTTACTTAGAAGTGTGTTTTATCATATCGTTTTGATTAAAATGTGTATCCTAAAGGAAAGGGGGGGGGGGTCAAAATTTAGGCCAAAAATATCTAAAGTATCTAACGAGTTCCTCAAGTTATAGAGCTGAAACTCGATACACTATAGCGATAGCATTTATAAATATGTATATGTTGATATGGACAGCAGTCCGTAACGTATGATATTTTTCTTTATCGTGAGACCTGAATATTTAACTTGTTAGTTTTACGGCCAGATATGTATAAACATGTTTTTCTATATAGTTCATATATAATACGTAAAAAAACCGTTAATAGTGGATTATTTTCAATTATAAAGAAGTAATTTTGTAAAAATAAAAAAGGTAAATGCAGAAAATCTTCGGAAAATACATCAGTTTAAATATATTTTATCTAGGGTGTTATCACTGAACATTTAGTGAGTAAACTACGTTTTAATTAGTTCCAGAAATTATAATATAACGAACTTATGACATAATATAGAGTTATAACATAAACTTCTGAATAAAAATAATTAAATACGTGTCCCAGCGTTGTCGAAAATTCCACTTCTAACAGGTTAGGAAGGTAAGAGGACAATTTCTATAGCTTTTTCTCCATATTCAAATTGGCTTTGTCTCTTCATCACGAGAAAACAGCTGAATTCTTTGAAACGGTTGTGAACATAGTTAATACCTATCTTAAAATATTTTTATCATAGGAGTTTAAAATTTATGCCAGAAAAAGTATCTCACAACCTGCACATATCAACCTTAGGTTGATCTGTGCTTTTATTATTAAACTTTGATTAAAAGGTGTTTACTAAGGGATTAAATCTTCGTAAGGAAAAATGGCTACACCACTTGAAATGAATTTTTGAACATAGCACCTGGGTCGCGCTGAAATTTTACGTTTCTTTTCAGATACACATCCTAAAGGGGAAAGAGGATTTAAATATAACTTTCATATATTTTCCATAAATCTGTTCTACCCATGCAAAGAACGGGCATTTTAGTTAGTTCACTAAGGTGTGATTCAGCATAAGTGTCGCGAAGTTGTAACCAAGATAGAAAGCGCCATACTCACGATAAACTATTTATTTTTTCTTGCACGAACAGAAGGTACAAAACGCTGCAAGAAAATGTTACAACTTGGTTGACATGGGTCCATGCCTGTAGGTCTCCACCAGTTTGCTGCGGAACCTCATGAACAGCCTTTTTCCGGACTTTTCTGCCGCTCGCTTGGAAATGGTTGCCCACACGCGCTTGAAACCATTCAAATTCTTTGGAGGCGTCTTCCTTTTCTTATATTCAGTCTTGCATAGTGCCCAATATCTTTCGATAGGTCGATTTTGGGGCACATTTGGGGGATTAATGTTTTTGGGAACGAAGTTGATGTTGTTGTCCTCTAAAAGCTTGGTCACTGTACCCGCATAATGTGAAGTTGCCAGGTCTGGCCAAAATAATACATTACCCATGGTCCTCTTCTTCCCCAAAAATGGCAACAGCCGTTTCTTGATGCACTCTTCTCTATATATATTCTGGTTCATGGTACCGGTTGTAATGAATGGTTCGGACACATCACCGTCTTCAGAAATTGTTTGCCAAACCAAGTATTTAGCTGGAAATTTCGTCTTTTGTTGCACTCGAGCTTCGTATGGGATAGCATGTCCTGGAACTAAGCTATAGTACTCAGTTCCAGCCGTTTCTTTGGGATCCGCGAACACGTATGTTTCATCATCCATTACAAAAAAATGTTCTCCGCCACTAGGAACACTCATCTTGTAGAGTTTTCTTGTGCCCCTTTTGACTCGCTCCACTTGATTTTTCACGTACTTTGGTATATGCTGCTTCTTCCTAGTGACAATCCCAAGCCTCTTTTTTGCTCGATTCACTGTAGATTGCGACGTACCCACGCGTTTTGCCAACTCACGTTCTGAGCATGATGGATTTTGGACCAATAGTCTCTTGAGCCTTGCATCTAGCTTGGTGTTTGGTTTCGGTCGGTATGACGGCTTTAGATCAGTGCTTCCAGTATCCACGAAACGTTTTATGGCTCTCTGGGTTGTCCTGTCAGACACACCTTGCTTCCGGAAATGCTCTAAAGTTGCTTTTCGATTGCCGTTTTGGCTCTGGAAAAACTTGCCTATCGCCTTGCTCAGGTATTTTGACTGTTCACGCTTCATTCTTCACCCACTCTTACACTACAACTAGCTGGCTAGAAACTGTGATAAACACACTTTACAAGGACCTATAGATGGCGCTTCTCGTGCAATCTGTTCCGCGTTTGCATGACGTTACACCACACGACACTTATGCTGAATCATGCCTTATATATGCTAAAGAGTGAAATAGCCCAGAGAAATTCAGAGTGTGATATATTGTGACTAAAGGAATACCGTAGACTAGTGGTTACAGCATTGGAGTCATGTCCGCGTGATCCCGGATTCGATTCCCGGCTGGTGCTTCCCAATTTCCGGCGTCCACCCAGCGTCGTGAGGCAAACTGGGGAGTCACGTGAATGAATAAATAAATAAATAAATTAATTAATTAATTAATTAATTAATTAATTAATTAATTAATTTAATAAAAAAAACGTGACAACCACTAGGTCTAGAAAGCTCGTGAGCAGGGACGTAGTGTCCATTAAGGCTATAAGGCTTAGCCTATCCATTTATTTATACATCAGCCTCAAATGTTGCTTTTGGATATTGATACAATTAATTTTAATAAAATGGATTTATTTTATAATACGCTGTTTAAACATCAAGCGAGTTGAAGCGAAGCTTCTGCAAGAACGCATTGAAGGCTATCGGCGGCTAGCCTACCGCTTCTCTCATGGAATTAGGAGAATGGGGCGGTGACAATCACTTTCCCGCCACCCTCAGCAGACGAAAACTTCTTGAGCTATACACAAATTCAACATGGTGCAACGAAAGTGAACGAATGTTGAGGAAAGGCTAGCCTTTCGGGTGTTTGGCGAAACAAAAGCGACAGGACGCGGTCTTGGAAGAAAGTATAGAACAGAGACTGAAAAATTTAGAAGCTCACATTCAGTAACGAGTTCTGACCAAGAAAAAAAAAAAAAAAAAAAAAAAAGAGAGAATAGAAATGTCATGTTATTATGAATAGTATTAATACATCAGGGACGTTATTGCGTACTGGTTTGAGTTATCACAGCGTAAAATTTACATTTTAGTTTTCGATAATTGACATAGCAGTTATGTTGTTTTTTGCGTTGCGTTGCTATCCACAAGTTTTTCGAAGATCGATACTGAAGAAGACCTCAGATGATTTATAGTTTCTCTTTTTTTTCATACTTTCAATCTAAAAATAGCTTTTTCTCTAAAAATCATCAATTGACTGTGATCTACTGCTCCACTGTTTTCCATTAGTATGCTGATATGTGTTGTTGTGGGTGAAGTGCTTAAGTTTGTCTATGATTTGGGGCAGTTACACTTAAGATTGTCCTATAGCTAGCCGTTTTTATTTGTTTCTTTGAAACAGTAATACAGTGTATGTGTGATATGCGAGTATTACATATGTAAGGAAACCGTATGTGTAAGGGAAATATGAAGCAGAACCACTCTTATACTTTCTCTTGCATTGTATGAAAAATATATTGTATAAATTTGCATTTTTCTATCAAGTATTACAGCGTAGTCAGAACACTAAGACGTGATCGTTTAAATAAGGGCGGGATAGTTTTTTTTTTTTTTTTTTTGGGGGGGGGTAACTTAAATTCATTTTACACTCATATATACATACAACAAAAATTGCAAGTTTCAAGGGATTGGGTCCCTCCTAGCCACCCTCTAGCTACGAATCTAATTTTAGCCTACCCATTTCAAAACTTCACGCTACGTTACTGCTCCTGAGACGCCTGCTAGAGACAGGGCAACGCAGCACGCTGACCAATGTTCGTCGCTAGGCTGGGCGTAGTTCAGCCAGTCGCTAACAGATGGTGTTGAAGCGGCTCAGGCCCACAAAAAGGGCTGTTACGCAAGGTGGTTTGTGATTTGTGATATATTGTGACTTGTTCGTGTATCAAATCCGAGTCTCATTCTTACCTGTTTGTTCACTAACTAGCGTGCAACGTATTTTGTTCCCAGACAAGTCACACTTTCTTCCTTGTGAGATCATGCTCAATTATTCATTCTTCTATAGTAGAAGTGGCCAACCTGTCGACAGGTAAGTCGTGAGTGGTAGCCCGCGACTTTCTGTTCTTACGCTTTCGATTCTAATGTGAGTAGTCTCAGTAGATTAATCCCAATAAATGGAACGATTATAAAGCACATTGCTAACTTTCTACAGCTTACGTAACAACCTCTATACCCCTCTATCATTTTACAGTTTTTATATATATATATATATATATATATATATATATATATATATATATATATATATATATATATATATAAAAGCATTTTTGTTAATTGAAAACATAATAGCTGTAAGGTCATAACAAAGTCTCCTTTGTTTAAAAAGAGAAAAAGAAATTGGCACTTTTTTTTTTAAACAAAATATTTTTACGCATTATTTACAGAAATGGTTATTTTTGGAGTGTAGAAGTTATTTTTTGTACTTCAATATAATGAGTCTGTGAGATTCGTGAATATGCACTGTTGTTTTTGAGGAGTGAGAAGAAGGAAGAGTGGAAGAAAGAAATATAAATAGCAGTTCTTTCTTAGAGAGAGACAGAGTGAGTGAATGAGTCTGTGTGTGTTTGTGTGTTTTGTGCGGCCCTCGTAGTGCACATGGTTATGGCCCTGGGTTAATTCTAATTGAGCATTATTGGTCTATACTTATTTCAGTAGATTCTGAAATAAAAAAAAGTAGTTCCCAAACTTTAAAAAGATTTTGTCGTTTTTGTTCTATAAGGCATAGGGTCAAGTAATCGGATGTTTGCTTAATTTCGTACTTGATGGTAACTACAATTCTGTTTATCTGTTTATGCAATTCCTGAATAATAATAATATCGGTATCATAGTACTCTCTTGAAGCTAAATAATTAAATACGAATAATTTAGGTTTCAATTTCTGGTGACTATACGTGTAATTTCAGGTCTGATCCAACAGTGTGTGAGGTATTTGGAGATGTACTTAAAATAAAATGTAATGGGACATACAGCCAGCCAGAAAGTTTAACATTGTGAATTTGTGCTGGCCACACATCATTCTGTTTAACATTCACCATTTGACTGACCATACCAGTTTGTGCACTCTATTACCAGATACCTTATTTTAGTTTTTATGTATATACTCTTTCCAGAATCAGATTACACCTATTAATGACTTCATTTGTTTGTTTATCGCAGAGTTTGGCATCTCTTTGCGAATGGGATGTTTTACATAAGAACACAATGAATGAGCTTAACAACAACTTTGAGGAAGTATGGACTGATTCATGGTATGTATTCTGTTGGGAAAATGTTCTTGTTTTGCGGAATTAGATATTTCCATACGGTGAATTAGTAGAATTTTTTGTATGGTATTCCATAACAATTCAGTTAATACCTTAATCAAATTAAGTTCTAAGCTCTGCGATTACGAAGAGGCGTTCTTTCTTTCTTTAAGTTGTACGATCATCCAATTAAGAAATATTTAGAAAATTATTACTTTCTAAAATAAATTTCATTTAAAAAATATACAGTGTGTGTCCATAAAAATACTGTTATACTTTAAAGCGGTATTACGTCACTTTGGATAATCGTATTTAAATGAAATTGTCACATTTGAAAGTTTTTTTATTTTTATTTTTTATTTTATATATATATTTTAATTTTTATTTATTTATTTATTTATTTATTTATTTATTTATTTATTTATTTATTTATTTATTTATTTATTTATTTATTTTTTTATTTTATTTTTTTTACTATACCTCATAGACATTGAATGTGGTCCCCACGAGTGACAATGCAGACATCAAGATGATATTCCCCATTCACTCCACACACACTCCAACATACCTGATGAAATGGACTGGATGTCAGCACTGATATGAACTTGCACTTGCAGGTTTTGAGGCAATGAAGGTATATAGACACAATCCTTTACGTAAGCCAGAAAAAAGAAATCACAGACCAGCATGTCAGGCGACCTCGAGGGCCACTTGTAGAAGATATTATCATTATTTCCGGCACATCCAATCCATCTTCATGGAAGCCGCTCATTCAGATGTTCACGAACATGTAAATGCCGGTGAGGAGGTGCTCCATATTGTTGGAAAATAAAGTCATTGCTTTCTTCTTCTTCCAGTTGTGGAAATAACCAATTAGTGAGCATGTCAAGATAAGTTGGACCTGTGACAGTGGCCCCTCGAAAGAAAAATGGGCCATGGACTTGACGTTTCGATACGGAACAAAAGAGCCTAACCGGCATAATCGTGGGACGTAAAACTCAAAGATTTCACTTCATTTTTACGGAACAAAAGATATTCACTTTAGGGGAGTCTCTTTCAATTTCCAAAATGGCATGTGGATTCTCTCTCCCCCAAATCCTAACATTACGCCTGTTCACTTTTCCACTGACGTGGAATCTTGCCTTATCGCTGAATTTTTTTCCTGACAGTTCTTCATTATCCTCCATTAGTAGCATAAAATGTTCACAGAAATCTAATTGTTTTAGTGTTTCATTCCGTTCATTATTGACATTGTTTTCCATTGTTGACATGCATAAAGATATTTGAGATTTTCTTTCAAGTGTGATCAATTTTATTTAAATACGACTACCCAAAGCGACATAATACCACTTTAAAATGTGATAGTATTTTTATGGACACGCTGTATTTTCATATTTCATTCAAACAAATATATTATTTTTCACCAACATTTTTTAAGTATGTTAATTTAGTGTATTTTTACGGAAGAGGAGAGGAGAACGATATTCTTCATTTGTTTTCCATTACATGTAGAGTCAACTGAAGTTTTATAGTATTTGAATCGTTATAGATGTAGCGGGCCGCGGTGGCTCAGTGGTAGAGCGTTTGGACAAACATCATGTGCGTGGGTTTCCTCGGGGTTCTCCCGTTTCCTCCTACTTTCTTCATTCCACCATTTCATTCAATACTCATCAACACCGTCTCCTTTAGCCTAACCGGCATAACCGTGGGACGTAAAACTCAAAGATTTCATTTCATTTTCGTTATAGATGTATACTTAAATTATTCTTTCAATTTTCGCTTTTTTCTTTGTATTATTATTACTAGCTGAACCTGCGCTCTCTACACAGCGCATCATTCACATATGAGCATGAATCTCCTTGCTATTCCTCACATCTGTACATGTCCCCTTACAGACACAAGTGAAAGACGTCTTGATAAAAAATTGGCAAGTGATACCACAAAGGGGAGATTTTATTTCGATTACTTTTTCAATATCTCGCACCGTTTTCAAGATTTGAGCCTACTTCCGGTTGGAGTTTTTAATTCATATATGATCAGTGTTTTATTTCTTCTTGCATGCAGTATGTAATAAGCAAATACATTACACAGACAATTAATTATAATGTCAGCGATATATGGTGTTCATTGGGCAAAACTTCCTAACAATAAAGATTTAACTTAGAGTGGAGAAATGGTTATCTTTCGTTTTTCATTATCATTTGGCCATGAAACAAGCGCCCGGGAGGTATGCAACCCCCGTATACAATTATGTGGTGTTGGAATGTAAAATGTGTAGGATATAATGCTTTATTATTTTTTTTTTTTTTTTAATTTCAACACTTCCAGTGTACCCGTAAAAATGTAATAAAGAAATAATGGTCATGTTTTCTAAATATTCAGTTAGAACTGGGCAATCTACATAAAATTTGGAATCGATCAGTGAAAACGTCACCTTCCTAGAGCCTGTAGTTTCCGAGATCTCATTGTCGAATGGATTGGCCATAAACATATAAACGTCCACAAACGTATAGTTTTAAAAAAATCCAAAGATGGCAGCACAATTCATTTACATTGATTTTGGAAAAGGCTTATTAAAATACAAAGGCTTTGAACAGTAATTTAATAAAGATAAACTTTATGAAAAACAGATCTATTTAAATTATTTATTTAAAGTACACATACTTTAAAATATTTGTCTTTATTAAACGTGAAATTACATTCTTTTTATTAAAGGTTAACATAGCTAAAAATCCAGTATTTCCTCCTGTGTCAAAGTACATTATTGATGATTTGGAAATGCATGTTAAGAACACTGGTAAGAACAGAGCAAACTTGATGGACTTAACCCCATAGAGTGGTGTGTGAAAATCTTGTATAGCTCGCAGCCCTAAAAAGGCCTTTTCACGTTTTTCGACAACCCACTGCTTGGAATTAAGTTGATTGCATCACGTTTATACCAGTGTTTCCTTTCGTTCTTAATCATCAAAAATTCCCTTCGCAATAAGATAAAGGGTGTCCAATATACAATGCAACCCGGAATTTGGTACGGTAGAACTTTTCAACCTGAAGCGGTACACAAATAATGGTTATACCAAAATAAAGCCTTGTTCATGCATATAGTTAAACTAGGAAGCAACGATTGAGGTACACTAGGAACCACACAGTGTTGCTAGATGTAACCGAAGGTGTAAATCAATTTTTATACAAATCACGTAAATTGACTCATAATTCTTACGTACTTATGTTCTGTCGTTAATTTTCAGTTTGTATAGCTGGAGTAGCTTGGAAACTATGGAGCGGAGAAAAGAATTTTTCATTTCCATCGATAACCAATCTAATGAGGCCTCTGTAAGGGGTAACTAGGGAAATCGTAGTTTTCATAAATTAACACTCTGAATTGGCAACACTGCTGATGTTCTAGTGCATCAAAAGGTGTGTTAAGGATCTGTCTACATTATGCAATTCCTGAAAACAATGAAAAAGAAACTTTGAAATGATCATGATAAAACATTTATTTACATGCACCCAGCAACACTGCTATTCATCACTGGTGAATTGTCAGTTCTACAGCAGATGGTTCGAGCTTTGTTCTTGTATACTTCTTGCTGTAAGCAGCCCATAGAAATGAATAGCAGTGTTGCTAGGTGCATGTAAGTAAATATTTTATCATGATAATTTCAAAGTTTGTTTTTAATTGTTTTCAGGAATTGCATAATGTGGACAGATCCTTAACACATCTTTTGATGCACTGAAACATCAGCAGCATTGCCAATTCAGAATGTTAATTTATGAAAACTACGATTTCCCTAGTTACCCCTTACAGAGGCCTCATCAGATTGGTTATCGATGGAAATGAAAAAATCTTTTCTCCGCTCTATAGTTGTTAAGCTACTCCAACTACACAAACTGAAAATTAACGACAGAACATAACTACGTATGAATTATGAGTCAATTTACGTGATTTGTAAAGAAAAAAAAATGTTTTGCAGCTTCGGTTACATCTGACAACACTGTGTGGCTCCTAGTGTACTTCAATCGTTGCTTCCTAGTTTAAAATTATATGCATGAACAAGGCTTTATTTTGGCATAACCATTATTTGTGTACCGCTTCTGGTTGAAAAGTTCTATCCCAAACTTCGGATTGCATTGTATATTGGACACCTTGTATAATGTTCGATTAGTAACTGTGTTATTCTTAGTTTTGAACGTTTCCATGTGTAAACTTTTTGTCATGCTTTATTATTATCCAAAAGAGCGGTGCGCTAACCACTAACTGTACTAACCAGGGATGACTTCAAAGTTGAACTATGAATCTGGGGATAACCTATATATTTCCTAAAAGAGTTAGTCGAGTAAGTTCCAAAACAAGTTTCAATCCTTTGCCCGGAAGTGACCCTATTTCTTCAAGGTTGGAAATATATAAAACAACGTGACCTATATGTCCTATATATCAAAGTGGTCTGCATGACTAGTAGAGTAAAAATATAATATGCACTACTTAATTATATCCCATATTAATGAATAAAAAAAAATATTTCACTATAAATATTCTATATTAGTGGACCTATAAAGTTGAGATAAGCATATCCGTAATATCCAGTCAACAGTAAGTCATTTGTATCACAACTAGTGTGACTCATTGTTATGGCTAGATGTGACACATTCGGTTTACGTATTTCAATTTCTATATTCTCCACGATTTCACCTACGTACGTTGTCAGATCAGTATGTCCATTCAATTATTACTCACTCAATTGACATTATATATTCGTCAGTTCTCATTTAGATGAGTTGTGTAATAAGTTACACGGTACAAAAACGTTCAATAGAGTTTGATTATTAATTAGGGAAAGCTAGTCGTGGTGGTAATTTCAGCTCAGTTACTCGATCCGAACAGATCTTCCTTTGTAGCTATATAAACTCGATTGGTCACCCTTTAAAGTTTAAGCCCTCTAGCTACAACAATGCCCGCATAATGAGAGGGAAGCATGCTCCTCCGGCTGGATGTTGTTTGCCAGAGCTTGGCTTTAAGGTGCGTTGCAAAATGATACGACCAGTGCATTAGGGTGCAAAATGTGTATGTAAAAGGAGGAAAGTGAACTAGATTGGATAATTAGTGTGACACTGACAGTAAATCACAAGAAATCAAGCAAGTAGTACATGTATTGTATTGCACAGTGCGTAGAAATATAAGAAACAATGGGTATACAGAGAAATGCACTGTTGCAAAATGATACGACCACTGCACTTAATACCCTATGTATGAACCACTGTTCACTGCTAGCTGAAACAGTTGAAACACGCGGTCAAATATGGTATTCACTAAATTCTGTAGCGTGGAAATGTCAAGTGCATCCCATGTAGCAACAATAGCATCTTTCAAAGACTCGATATAATCGTATTGTCGAACTCCCAGCATACACTTGCCGACACAACACACTCCAAACATTTTTCATTGGATTTAGTTCCTGGGAGATTGCAGGCCAATCTATTCCGCTTACGTTTTTGTAGTCAAACCATTCTTTTGTGGAATTGGTCACATGTATAGAGGCATTATTCTGTTGAAAGACCCACAAAGGTCTACCAATCACACTAGCGAAGGGAAGCAGATTATCACCACACAAGCAGATTATCTTTGAACACAGTTTGATAATCAGTGGCCTTCATACGGCAAGAAAGGAAAGCGAGATTGGTTTCACCATAAGCACCAAACTCATCCCAGACCATTATAGATTTACCACCTTTCTGTCCTTTGGAAAAGATCTGTTTTTCTTTCCTCAAATCATGCTAATAAATGCCCACCCATTTGGCCCGTCTAAATTAAAATTCTTTTCATCACTGAAGATTACCCGCTTCCATTCTTCTTTCCAGTGCACATGCTCTTTCGCGCATTGTAGTCCCTCACGCTTGTGATCGGCGGTGATTCGAAGTTGAACTTCCTTTTTCTTGTATTGCAACACATTGCACTGCAGCACAGCGTGGCACAAGGTTGATTTGTGGACGTTTATGGTAGGATCACTGGACAAGTTGCCTAGACTTGTATTGCGACCACTAAGCGTACACAATATATTTCTTAGTTGTCTCGGTGTTAGTTTTCATGGTCTTCCGGCCGACTTTTTTACACCATACTTTGCTCCGAGTTTTGAATAGTTATTCACCACACAAGCGATGCGCCCAATTTTCCTACCTATAGTTCTGGAAGACATTCCTTCAGCTTTATAAGCGGTAATTTGACTCTTTTTATAATCAGAGAGCGCGCTCCTTCGACCCACTTTCTTACTCTTCCGTTATACACACTACGAGCGCGTTCCAAACACGGTACTGTGCCTTCTTCAATCACATAAAATCTAGTTTCCTGATCGGAAACGCTTTGAGCGCCAACAACCTTCACCAATCTACAGTAACGCCCTCTATCACATTTTGCAACAGCTAATATCAACCTTTTGGTTTGTTTCTTTCCTTGCTACTCGTTATCAGAAAAAACACCTGAGTTCTCCGTGTCTTTTTCTAGTGCATACAAACAGCTATTACTCTACGGTCTGTTTCGTTGTCATTTTCTCTTGGGTCTTGAGTTATTTTGAATAACTCTGGTGGTCGTATCATTTTGCAAGGCATCTTAGTTTGTGGCTGTGTGTGAGGGTCATGCAACTCAAACAACACGGTCCTGGCAAGATGATGCTGTCAGGACTTGGCCTTTGTAAGGTGTGAGGGCCACGTAACTCTCACTCTACGACGTGATAGTGAGGTTCATTAATATACTATATTTATAGTGAAATAATGTTTTTTGAGTTTATTACCTTGATATAGGATAAATTTGACAGTGCATATTATATTTTTAATCTAGAAGTCATGCGGAGTACTTTGATATATAGAATATATAGGTCAAGTTGTTCTATATATATCCAACCCTGAAGGGGTGAGGTCACTTCCGGACAAGGAATTGAAACCTGTCTTGGAACTTCCTTGGTAAACCTTTTCAGGAAATATATAGATTATCCTCAGATTCAAAGTTCAACTTTAAAGTCATCCCTAGTAAGATACATGTTCGCCTTCTAAACATCTACATACTTTTACTCTTGAGTCGGTGTTCTGCAATTCACACTATATGCATTGTATCGCAATTCCTATTTTACATAAATAACTCGGCGTCTATATTACTAAACATCCATGACAGCTGAGCTCCATCGTGACTGTGACCACTGTGGCTCTGTGGTCACTTTTGGTGCGCAGGGTCGCTGGTTCGAACCCAGCTCTTGTCAAGTGGGCTTTGGCATGAATAAACACGAGTGCGTGAATTTTCTCGAGTTCTCTCATATCATCCCACTTTCTTCATTTCGTCGTTTTATGCATTATCATCATAACCGTCTCTCTTAGGCTCGGTGCATAAACATGGGACGTTAAACTAGATACTTATTTTGATTTTCATTCATTCCGTAGTGGCTAAATGGTAAGCATACCCACCTTTGGTGCAGGAGATCAGAAGTTTCTATAATTAAGCGGTAAATACGCGTCTATGTTGCCTTGGTATTGAAAGGAACACTGAAGTCCAAACCAACCAACGTATAATACTTGAGTTGTAGAATGATAACTGAAGGAAGCACACTCACACATTGAGACCACCAACTCAAGCATAGAAATACTGGCCTGGTCTGGAATGAGACTAGTTGCCACACGCGATATGATAAGTCGAAGACCTTGGTTCGATTTTTGATCGTATATTTTCAGTTCTTTAAATTGCACGTTTTTCTCATTTATTTGACAAATAATTTAGGCTACTTTACGCCAACTAGTCGATGATAGGCCACACTTCATTAACCAGTTGAGCATAAACTTTGGGTATAAAGCCAAATAAATGTTAATTATTTTATTAAGTACTGATTTATTTTAAAGACATATATCGTTTCGTTGAATGAAATCAGAAAGAAAATTGATTTCGTTTTGTGAAAACCAGCTTAATCATCTTTTCACTCGTATTTACTTACAGGAAACTAGAGTTCATTTTTCCTTGGCTGTTTAAAGCTGAGACTCATATTATATTGGACGAAGATACAATCCATTCAAAACATCAGAAATTCATGGACTATTTTACGTCCTCTTGGGAAAATGAAGACAGACGAGAATATATGCAGGTAAGATTACATTCAATTATTGTTTTAGCTAAGAGTAATATTAATGTGCAAGGCTCGCCTTCACCGCTATGAACGATGACCCTCGAAAACGTTCTCTGCAGGTTTTCCAATATATTGAAAAATGTTCTAAATATTTTGCACATTAACCACTCGTTCTCAGTTGCCGAATTCATTGTTTCTGTTGGAAAAGGAACAATCGAACTATAGGGTAAGCTCAAACGTCAGATTGGAAATATTTGTGATACATTAAAACTGATGAAGGGATTATGGTTATCACAAAAGACGATTACTAACAAAAAACTGTTCAATAGGTTACAAAATGACAATTATGAAATGTTGACAAGTATTCATTACCTCAGATGTTCAGTAATACACAAAACATTACAGAGCGCCCTGAATACTTAATATTCTTCTTCTAAATCTTTTTGTCAGTTAGCTGGGATTTCCTTTTCGGATCATTGTTCTCCACCTGTTTCTATTTTGTCATATCCACTGTGACACTACATTGCACCATGTCCTTCTTCACACTTTTTCTTTGGTCGGCTTCGCGGTCGTTTCCCATTGTCCTATAACATCCACTCGGTGGACTACATATTTTGAGGGTCGTCGTCTTACATACACAAACCATCCAGGTCTCCTTTCTGCAGTTTTTCGATTACTGGTCTTGTGATGTTTACTCCATATGATGGTAATCCAAGTAGAGCAAACATTACAGTAGATAGTCATTAATTGAATTTTTCTCCCGAGCATTAACGGCGAGACAAGTTATCACAAAAGCAATAGCTTCTTTCACCGCTAACTACACATAGGCGAAAATTCAAGTAATAACATTAAGCTTACAAATAGGACAAGATTTCAGCATCATTTAACCTGAAAATCAACTAAACACACTAAAAATTCTATCAATATATTTCACCATGCATCTCAAGGCGAAGAACATGAGGCAGCACTTCACAGGCACAAATAACGTCAATGATACATATAAATCGGAGTTTATCTTTAATAAAAATACTATACTTACATGTCCTTATGTTAGAAAGGTAATATTATAATAACAGAAAATATTGGCAATCCTAAGTATTACAAATGCAAGTGGATATAATATTTATCTCATTTTTAAATTAGTTCATGACAGCAGTGTTTGCATTGTACTTTCAATCAACCCATTACTTGGCGCCGAATGGAAGCTACCTCGCGTAGTTTCTCTCTAGTTCTCGCGGCTTGCGTGAGTTCCACCCACCAAGATGACGTAATAACAGGTAGAGCTGTGATTGGCTTCCGCTGGTTGCCAAGGCCATTGGCTGCTTCGTCTGCTGGATGTTGCTATCCGTGCGAGAATGCATAACGCTGGTGTAAATATAGCAGCCTTTTAAAATAAACGGAAACTAAATTGTGTGAACTGGATACACCAAAAATAATGCACAAATGAGTTTATTACAGTCTCAGTATTTCTGTTATTCTTAATTCTGTCCTTCCGCGTCACTCTACACATCCACTGCAGCATCTTCATCTCCACAACATGTAACTTCTGTTGCTCTCTCTCTTCTTCATCGTCCAACATTCCGCTTCGTATAATACGGCAGATCTCACTACTGTTTTGTATAAACTTTTCTTTTAAGGCGTATTGCCACTCTACGATCACACAGTACTGCCACTTCTCTGTATTTGTTCAACCGCTGCTAATTATGCGATTTACAACTTCTGTTCCTGTAGTATTGATCCGAAGTATAATCCTTGTACTTCTTGATCGAAGTATGACTTAAATTTCTTCGTCCAATCGTATTCTTCTATTTTTGATTACTAATTTCCTCTCATCTTGCCCAAGCACTTTCATTTCACTCCAATTAATGGTATGTCCAGTGTCTCTTATGTGCTTGTAGACTGCATTTCTGTCTCTCTAAAACCTAACGTCACCCTAATGTTTTTTTAATCACTCTTTTAATCTCTTTCCCGTTTCCCCAATGTAGCATATGTCACGCTCACTGCGTTGGACTCTATACAGGGTTTTCATAAAGTCTGGACGGATTTAATTAGCTTATAATTTTCATAAAAATGCTCATAATAAAATCAAATAAAGTGCAAACGGTAGCGGAAGGATTAAATTTTTAGTTGGCAACACTGTTAGATAAGCAGCAACTCTGAACACGTTGAGAGAGGGAGAGGGAGGGCAAGGGTCAGTTTCTTACCAAATTCCATCCATTGTTGTTTTCACCCGACCTTACCCCTTGCGACTTCTGGCTTTGGAGTCATGTGAAAACGGAAGTTTATGCAAAGAAGCCAAGTGGTTTGGAGAACTTTAAGGACAAAATCAGGTCGTCTGTGGCTGGCATTTCGGATCAAACACGGCGGAACGCTGTGAGTGGCTTCCAGCGCCGCCTACGCGAATGTGTGGACGTAAATGGCGCCCAGTTGGAGGTGTGGCGGTGAATGAACTGAGCTGGTGCAGATTACAGGTAAAAATTTAATCCTTCCGCTACCGTTTGCACTTTATTTGATTTCAATATGAGCATTTTTATGTAAATTATAAGCGAATTAAATCCGTCCAGACTTTATGAAAACCCTGTATATTGCTCCTTCTTTCTCCATCATTGCCTCCTCTTTCTTCGCGTCTCCCTTAGTACCTCTAGTAACCTCTTGAAAGTTAGAGGAGAGAAAATTAGTTAGAAGATGGAAAGAAGCAAGGTTTATCAAAATAGGAGGCGATTACGTCATGAACTGAAATTCTGGACTTAAAATTGATGAAAAGTAAAATAAGTTATTACGGAGTCTTAAAGATTAATTAAGTTAATTGTAAAGATTTAGTTTGTGAATTTAGTATTATTTATTTATTTATGTTTGTTTACTTATAATTTATATTATACTCGTATTTAATAAGGTAATTGTAGAGCTTATTTTGTTAATTATGTTAGGCCTAGCTCTTAGAAATGAATGTATACGTTTGTCAAAGGAGGGGAGGGAGAGAGGAATGACAGCTTTTTTTTTCTTGGTGTATGGTGAAAGGGGATTGGCTGTTGTAGATTTATGTAACCAATCAGGATGCGTGTATTATTTTGCTGTTTCTTATATATTAAGTCTGTCATTACCTGTGTATTCATGGTGCCTGATGAAGCCAAAGTAGATAGTTGACGAAATTGTTACATGTTAATATTTTTTTATAATAAGCGTATTGTTTTGTTCAGCGAGTAGCTTAAATCAAATTTACGTATCCTAAAAGCAAAAGTTGAACAATAAAAAACATTAAAGTTAGGATGCATAGGTACTTAACTACAAGACTCAGTGAAGTGTTATGCAATATGAAGTTATGTATCTCAAACTCAGCGTAATGAAGGCTAAAATTCAGCATACTAATTTTGCATAAAACGAAACTAATTATTTTATTATTTTTTTAAAAAAATATATACAGAGTCACTTCAGTGAGGAGATGGCTGTACTTTGTGCGAAAAGAGATCAAGTTAACTTTACTACATATCATACGAATGTGCACTTCTCCCTGTTTCTGCAAGAATGGTCCTACATTAGCAGCATGATGCATAAAGTGAGGACATCGAAACTTCAAGAATTACAGAACGTTGCTGAATTACAGGTTAGCTTAGTATGATTGTGAATTGAGTGAAATTATACCTCCTTTTTTTTCGCTTGGAAATATTATACAAATAAAGAATCCATGTAGTAATTCATTTTTACTTATTAGCAATAAGATATCAAGGCTGTCTGAAGAAAAAGTTAAGGATCATACTTTGTCGGTACAAGGAATGACAAGTCTTTTCCTTGCGATGGCGTGGTAGACCTGAGTTCGATTCCCGGCGAGAGCTCATGTGGTTCGGATTCCACGTTAATTAGTAGGTCCACGTCTCGGTATAGCCTCGCTGCTGAACGGGACGTTAAACTCAAAATCAACTCAACATTTCCTTGCGATGTAAAAAGAAATAGCTTTGGAATTAATGTTCAATCTTACTGTTTAAAAAAAATGTTGACCTTGTACTCTTATCGAAAGTAAATCAAATAAATAGGATTCTTTAACCGTTTTAGATTTTATGGTAACTTTTGTTACCATGGCGTAGTATCGCTTATATAGGTTCTATAACAGGTATTTAAGCCACTTTTTTTATTGCTCAAGTCAAGGATGAACCAAAGAATATCCCAGATGCTTTTTCGAATCGGATGGTCAGCTTGACGGCGCCAAGTGGTTGCGGAGGGGTGACTTTTTTTTTTTTCTTAAGGCAAATTTCAAAAATTTTTCACGCCTTTATTTTTCAAGATATCAGATTGAAACTTTGCATACGGATTGTGTGCACTTTTGGGTATTTCTAAGTTTCTTTTAAGATCTCGACGTGAACCCGGGACCGGGCCCGAGGGACGCAAGTGTTCGGAAATGATTATTTTTTCAGGAAAATTTCCGTTTTTTTCTGGATTAGGTGTATGATACGGACATGCGAGTGGTACCGTTAAAAAGAACCCATTACACTGAAGAAAATGGCGTTTGAACCAAGACTCTACGCCAAATAGTATGACACAGTAAATTTATATGGGCTAAATAAAATTTATATGGGTCTGGGCTATTCAGACTTTTAACATTTTTTCCGCCCTTTGTTTTCAAGATAAAAGATTGAAATTTTGCATACGTATTATATACATAACAACGTATCTTTTTTTTTTAAAAAAATTCAAATCCCTACGTGAACCTAGGCCCGGGCCAGAGGGGCAACGTGTTCCGGGGGATTGTTTTTAAATCCAGACTTTTCCCGAATTTTCCGGTTCAGGTGTATGATACGGACATGTGAGTGGTATCATTGGAAGGGGCTCGTTATACTGAAGAGAATGGCGTTTGAACCATGACTCTAGCTCAAATAGTATTGACGCAGTAAATTTTTGAAGTATATATATAATGGTTCACCTTCGGACTTTCAAAAATTTCTCCCGACCTTAGTTTTTAAGATACAAGATTGAAATTTTGTGCATGTACGAGGGTAAGTCAACTGAAAACCATAAAAGTAGAAATAAAAATCCGCATATGGCGCCAGTGAGCTGTAAGTTGGCATGCCTGTTTACGATATTATGCCGGATGTCTCCTAGGTGGCAGCAGCCGGCAAATGCACAAACACCGGCGCAACAACAGTTCCAAAATGGCAGCCCCACTAGCCACATGCACCAGCGAGGAGCAGCGTTCTGTGATTCGGTTTTTGCGAAGTGAAGGTGTGAAACCGATTGACATTTTTAGGCGAATGAAGGTTCAGTATGGAGTTGCGTGTTTGCCACTGCCACAAATCTATGAATGGTGCCGGAAATTTGCAAATGGTGTCGGAAATTTGCAAATGGTGTTACGTCTGTGGCCGATGCTCCACGCCCCGGCCAGGCTCGGCGCGTAGTGACTCCAGAGACCATTGCAGCCATTGAAGCCATCGTTTTGGAAAACCGCCGTGTGACAATAGACGAAATTGCAGCATGTGTACACATGAGTCATGGATCGGCACATCATATTGTGAATGATGTTCTCCAGTTTCATAAGGTGTCTGAGAGATGGGTGCCCCGACAACTGACGCCTGAACTGAAACAGCGACGTGTTGATGCGTGCGAAGACCTTTTGTGGCGTGCTGAACGTGACGGTAATGCCTTCCTGTCACGAATCGTCACTGGTGACGAAACATGGGTGCATTATCATCAGCCTGAAACAAAGCGAGCGAGCAAGGAGTGGCGCCACTCCTCAGCACCGAAACCCAAAAAGTTTCGGACACAGCCGTCTGCAGGGAAGGTTATGCTGATCCTCTTTTGGAACGAAAAGGGCATCATCTTGGAACACTACACGCCACGAGGAACCTCTGTGACGAGTGCTACGTACTCGGACCTCCTAAAAAATCATCTCCGGCCTGCCATCAAAACGAAACGACGTGGATTGCTGTCAGCCGGTGTGCTGCTGCAACACGACAATGCACGGCCCCATACAGCGCGTGCAACGGTTGCGACCATCACAGACCTGAAATTTGAATGCCTCCCACATCCCCCTTACTCGCCAGACCTCGCACCGAGCGATTTCCATCTGTTTGGTCCGTTCAAAGAAGCAATGGGCAGCAGGAAGTTCCACTCCGATGAAGAGGTACGCAACGCGGTGCACGAGTGGTTGCGCCGTCGCCCAAAAGACTTTTTTTTCTGCAGGTATTCAGGCTCTTCCGAAGCGCTGGCGGACTTGCATTGAACGAGGAGGGGACTATGTTGAAAAGTGATTTACTTCTGTACCCTGTGTGACCAATAAATAATATTTAAAAAAAATAATTATGGTTTTCATTTGACTCCCCCTCGTATTACGTACATAACAACGGTTGATATATATATATATATAATTCAGATCCTCACGTCAACCGAGGTCCGGGCCAGAGGGGCGCAAAGATAGATTTTTTTCGAAAAATCTGGTTTTTCCCGATTTTCCCTTTTCAGGTATATAATACGGACAAGCGAGTGGTATTGTTGGAAAGTACGCTCTATCCTGAAAGAAACGAGGTATGAACCATGATCCTACGATAAATAGTAAGGAAGCAGTAACTATTTGACTAAAAGTCTAAAATTTACCTCAAAAAGTTGCAATCTTAAAAACGCTAATTTACAAAGATTGAAAATGTGAATGACTTGACCGAGGCTTGAAGCCGGGATCTCGGGCATACCGCACTGAAGCGTTAATCACTACGCCACCCAGTTCGCTTTCTAGAACAGCCATACAGTCTTTCACGCTTAGACCACATGGCTTGCACCACAGACTCCTGCTGTGTTTTCATTTATGGACACTGCATTGTCCAAGCACAGCAGGAATCTGTGGTACAAGCCACGTAGTCTAAGCGGAAAGTGAAAGAGTGTATGGCTGTTGTGGAAAGCGGACTGGGTGGCGTAGTGATTAACCCATCGGCAGAGTATGTCAGAGATCCCGCATTCGAGTCCTGGTGCAGTCATTCACATTTTCATTCTTTGTAAGTTATGAATTTGCACCTACAGATGATCTGGCGAGTAAAAAAAAAAAAAAAAAAAAAGGTTATTTTTTCCTTACGTTAATATATATAAATGTGATTCTTCTTTAGCTGTTTAAGATCTTCATTTTAAACTAAAGCATTGAATTGACCTCGTACAGTTCTGAGAAGAGAGCATTTTAAACATAAGTCTTGGGCCAGAATGTTTTGAAAAGAAGATTTCTTAATAATAATACTAATTCGAAAATGTATAGTTGTCTTGCTACGCGAAAAATATGCGATTTGTATCATTGATATACATTTGTAGAAGATAAGATTTTTCTTTTCAGAATTTTGCTGAAGTTATACAAATTGCTAATGCTGAGAAGTTTCAAAGGGGTGCAGTGAAGTTAATAAACCAAGCAGCAAATAATTTACCAAGTCACCTTGATTCTCTTGATGCGTGGGTGACAAGATTAACATACAGGTAAAGAATTTACGTCTATTTCATGTATTAGTATTGGCATATAGGTCATTTGAAATTAAGGGAGATTTGAATCAGTTGATTTTTTTTTCTGAAAGATTTCAGCTTTTGTTTCAAAAAGTATTTGTGTAGATAAAATAGAAGAAAAAAAAGCGGTATCTGTTTGCTACTGGAGTATTTTTTTTAAAACTTCAGAAATATATCGTCATTCTGTGAAGAATCCTTAATACTGGGGCGTAAACTGAGAATCGAACCTTTGACTATAGGTTCTCCGTGTATCTAAATCTTAAGTTGATTTCTCACAGAATATTGCGAGAGAGAAACATGAATTGAAGAGCATAGGAAACTGTTAATTGAGTGATATAGAGGTTTTAATTTCATTACTTGCTCTTATAACGTGTATAAAGGTTGTGCTTGAGATACGAAGCAAGGAATTTGAAATTATCAGATAAGGTTAATATGAAAAAGGCACTTACTCGTACATTGTGATCCTTGTAGTAGCTGAAGTAAAACCTCGTAGTCTCCGCCTCCTCTGTAGCTTATGTAACATCTAGGCGAATGGCAAGTCTAGAACTGAAGTATAGACTTAAAGTGTTGTGTCGAGTGAACGTAGGTGGTCCTTTTATGTAAAACTGCGGAATGCAATCCGCATGCCTTTCATATATCTTTGTCTGGAAGTTCCACTTGTATGTCTGATAGAATAAAGTAAGTTTTGGGTTTATTTCAATAAAGCAAACTAGATACTGGAAACACCCTGACTTAATTCATTTAATTCAGGCAGTTAATATTTTGTACTCAAGCGAGCCTTGAATTGTTAACATAGATTTTTACAAAAGTTTAAATATTTATAATAATTTCGGGTTTTTAAAATTTGATATACTGCAGTATATTTGTTTAAAATGGTTGAAAAAGGTACTGTATTTCTACAGTTTGAATGGGTTGAAAGTTTGTAGTACTGAAAATAGTAGTTCGACTCCCTGCGGGCGAGTATTGCAAATTGAATGCATTACAGTGCTTTGAAAGTCACTTTAAACTGTTGATCCATGACTCATATAACCCCGGTTCTGAAAAGGATTCGCTAAACTTATACATACAGGAAAGTGGTAATAAATGATTTCAGGGCTATAGTTATAGCAGAATACAATATATCACATGCGGTAATATACGATGGGGGTTAGATAAGTGTCTGGACTCGGATGAAAACGTGACGCCAGATACACAGTGTTTGCATTTTATTCGGTGTAGTTCCAAGTAGGTTGACACATTTAATACAACGAACCTGCAGCAATTCTATCCCATGATAATAAAACATTTTGTCTTGTGCTGCAAACCATACCTACAGCTGCAATGGCGTCATTAGTGTGTCTAAAATCAGTTTCTTTCAAGTGCTTGTTAACTTTTCGAAGAAGATAATAGTCCGAGGGGGCCAGGTCTGGAGAATAGGAGGGATGGTCAATGATATCGAACTTCAGTTCACACAGTTTGTGCATTGTGATGGCTTGTTTGTGACGATTAGTATTGTCTTGCAAGAAGGCTGTGTGTTTGAACAGTTTTCGTCGCCTGTTTTTCTTCAATGTGGTATGCAATTTTTCCAGCACATATCTTTCAACATTCAGTTTAGTGGCTTTTTTCAGATATTCACTCAGTATTACCACCTCACAATCTCAAAATATGACCTCCATCACTTTCTCAGCGGATTTTTGTCTGCGACATTTTTTCGATCTTGGTGACCCACTATAGCACTACTGCATAGACTGAGTTTTGGTTTCGATATCATACACATATGATTGCGTTTCATCAACAGTAACAATTTGTTTAATAAAATTAGAAGCACTCACTGAAAAACGGCGAAAACAGTATGTGAGCAGTCCTTTCTTGTCCGCTTCTGATCTGCTCCTGGGTACCTACTTTGCCGACAATTTATTCATACCAATTTCTTCATGCGCGATATAATACACACGCTCCACACTGATCCCAGGGTCTCTGCAATACGTGACAGACCACTTCGCCAGTTTGCAAAGATCATGTCGTGCACTAGATTCACAGTTTCCACGGCACCACTGTTTTGGGTCTTCCATACCTCTCCTCATCTTCAGTACTCCTCCTGAACTCTGGTACCCACGACTTCACTGTGATATGTGAAGGCCAGTCATTGACCATTGTCTGTGTTAATTCATCAAAAATTTCCTTCGGTCTCAAATTCTTTGAGAAGAGAGGTATTTGATGACTACTCTCTTCTCACATTTCGTAAAAGTCACGATGTGCTCCGCCATGAGCACTTCAAACTTGCAACAAAAGAGAAGTATGTGAAATACATTTACGATTACTTTTGCAAAACATCCTCTAAAATATAGTTACATAACATACCATAAGTGTTTTGAAATATGAGTTCATTTACTATTTTAGGCGGGAGACTTATCTAACCCCCGTCGTATATATATATATATATATATATATATATATATATATATATATATATATATATATATATATATATATTCTAATAACGCTTTATTTAGATATATAAGAAAGTTATTGTCCCTGATATAGAAGGAACTTTATTTTTCCACCAAGTCACCTATTACAAAAATGCGCTTCTTCCATCCATGTTGTAAAACTGTTAAACCGTTAGAAGACGCATCCATTGTTCCACAGCACGTGTAACAGCCGTATCAGCTGCGAAATTATTTGAATCAGTCATTGTAGAAAGGGCTTAAGTCTATTTGGTGAAGCTTTGAGATATTAAATAAAAACTTTTTAAATCCAGGACTGCAGACTTCTCTTGTGCTCGACTTACAGTTCAATTATTCGTTTACAACCATTGTTAACACCTTCTACACTTCTTGTCCCTCCTATGCACAAAGTTGAGTATACCCGTGGACAAATGGAACAGTTCATAAACCTAATTTCAGAAAAATGTGACTTAAGTCCGTTCTGCAGTCATTGATTCATTTGTTCCCGTCACAGAATAAAGTAATGTGTATCAATGTCAACTGAATTAGTTTGGCACAAAACAGATGGCGTTCTTTTATATCTGCGGGGATGAAGCTGTAGAAAGAAAGGACGGATACCGTACTGTAGTGGTTAGAGCGTTGGATTCATGTCCGTGTAGTCCAGGGTTCGACTTTCCGGGCGGTGCTTCCCCAATTTTCGGCGTCCACCCAGCGTCGTGAGGCAAACTGGGGAGTCACGTGAATAAAAAACGTGACGGCTACTAGTCATAGGTGATACTCCGGTTAGCGATAGGGTGACGCGGCGCGTAGATCACGCGTTCGTCGCTAGGTTCGACGTAGTTCCACCAGACCACACATTGGGCTGTTACGCCAAATGGTTTAGAAAGAAAGGGGAACAAAATTTCAGAATTCTAATCGAAATTTCTCATTTTCGCAAAAAGGTGCTAGAAATTTCAAAGTTGCAGTTCAAACGCTGTTAGCATTTTAAAACGGTAATTTCGTTGGAGAAAAAATACATAAAATAATAAGAAGAAAAAAGAGAAAGAAAAAGCTTTTCATGGTTGCATAGTTCCCAGAGGTTTTTTTTTTTTTTTTTTTTTTTTTTTTTTTTTTTTTTTTTTTTGAAAGAAATTGTGGCAAAAGTTCAAGATCACAACGTGTTCCATTCTTTTCCTGATCATCTATAGTTACCCTTTTGCTACAAGTTATTTTGCTTTTGTCGGAACATAAACGTTATCATAATAGATCTTACCAATGTAATTTGAATAGGGATGGCCAATTCGGGATTTTTTCCGAAATCCGAAACGTGAAATTTCCGGTTCCGGAAAATAAATTATCCGGATTCCGTAAAATTTTGGCCATCCCTAATTTTGAAGTTTTAGCGCAATATAATTATCCAAATTATAATTTTGCCTTTTGATTTACAAATAGTAACATGACGCAAAACGGCGAAATTCTATGTGCTGACTGTAATAAATAGAGACCGGATGTTAGGCAAAATGCCTATTTTTTAATCTTAAAGATATGATCAAAAATAACATTTTAAAGTTCATATCGTGGGCTGTAGTTTCAATTTAAGTCAATTTTATTTTGTCTATTTCGACCCTTCCTGCCTAAATAATTGCTTTAGTGCCTAATATTGCCCACTCTATGCATCTTCTTCAAAATAAAACTTTATTGGGAAAATATATAATTTAGTATTTCAAGAAAGAATTCTGCCTCTTTCGAGAAATATAAGTGTTATTTGTAGTGATAAGATGCCGTAAAACTTTGGACTGTTATTATAGTGATAAAGTGCTGTATAAAATATATTTACCAAATATGCATGGAATTCATGTCAATTCGTTTTTATACATACAGTAAAATAAGATATTAACAAACAGGTATGTTTCTATATTCTTGGAACATTATCTATGATGAATTTATTTTTTAATTCTATTCAGTATTAAATTTATTTTCATTATTTCGAGTTACATTTTAGTGTCTATTTTACTGCCTATTTTTAAATTTAAGTGCCTATTTTCCAGGTTTTCAATGCCTAAACATCCAGTATGTAGTAATAAATACAGTAAACTTATTGGTAATTTAAGTTTCATTTTCACAGGAACACGTGTTTGAACTTGCTAGAGCAGCACATAAAAAGCAACGTTTCAGACGATGCCAAAAAGCAAGAGCTGTGTGAAGCTGTGAGGAAGAATTGGCATCTGATGTGGCTTTCTCTTGTGGAGCTAGCGCTTAATCATAACAATTATGCTGTGGCTGAAAGATACTTAACAAAGACAAATGACGTAAGTAAAGCTAAATGGACACCTGAAAATGTAAAAGGTTGTTGAAAATAGGAGTTACATTTCTTCAATCTTAAGTGATAGTAAAGAATAGAATTTTTAGAGCATGTTTCATAGGGGAAAAAAAAGGATGGGGAAGGTGATAAAGTAAGACAGAAAAAGTGTCTTTTCCTTGAACTTTCGACAACGGCTCCCGTATTTAATTTGAAAAATTTAACATTAATTACATCTTTATCATATATGTATATTGTATATATTAAATAGATTATACAGAGTGTTTCAAAACAACACCGACAACGTTTGGGAGGTGATTCCTAACACCAAGATAAGACAAAAAGTATAGACTAACCTGGGTGCACAAATGCTTAGTTTCGAAGTTATAGGCTGCTGAAAACATGAAAAAAATGAAGTTTAAAGGTTAAAAACTCCAAAACTATGAAACCTACCGTAGTCGGGTCAGAACTTCACTTAGGAATTAATATGTGCATTGTCCAAAAATACATGTTTCAGAATCCTGAGGTACTCACACAACAATTTTTATGGAGGGAATCTGGTTGCTGGTATATAATTTGATATCCTCACCAACTACCTCTATAAAAATTGTTGCGAAAGTACCACAGGAGTGTATGAAAAAAGGGGGGAAATAACCGATTTTTGTCACACTAGTTCTTCCATAGGAGCGAGTTCAATGATACACAAAGACTGCAAAATACGGGAATTCTGGATTTGATTCCCGAGCTTGTCATGATTTTTTCAGTTATCGTATATGATTAAAAGCATGTAAATCATAGACTGACTGAAAACTAAAATAGCAGAATGAAATTTAAGAAGACTAAAAGAATTATATGTGAATGTTCCTGGCGGATTTTTGGTAATTAATTATTGTATTGATAAATTGTACCCACGTTCAGTTCAAATATAAGCGCGTTTCATTTATGTGATGGATGTCTTCACAAATTCGTCAAATGTTTTTCGATCAATGTATTTCAAACTGAATATTTTACGCTCATTATAAGTGATCTTTGCAGGTCACTTGACGAAAAATCGACTTCATTTTTATTATTATTATTATTACGTAAGAATGTCATCTTCGATATAATACATTAATTATATTTCGATCCCCCTTTTTTCTTCTGCCGTACAACCACATCTCTCAGAACACAATCCTTCCCAGTTTTAATTGTCTCCAGTTTCACGATCAGAATTCATTTAATACAATCAAACAAAATTGTTGTTAGCGCTCTTTTGTGTATTTTGTTCCAGGTAATGCAGGGCAATAATCCGACATTGAAGTTACTGTGGCGTATTGCTTCTAGCAAAAAATACATATGCCAAGCAGAAGCGGGCAACAGAAAATTACAAAATTTAATTAATGCGTGGGAGTGTCTTGGTAAGTATCGTGTCTTATACCATTATTACGTGATTGTCATACCTAAGTCTTAGAACCGCATCATTGCGTAGCTGGGTGCCGACCGCTGTGGCTGAGTGGTACGACGCTGACTTTTAATCGTGGGTTTGCTAGTTCGGATCCCACTCCGCAATGTGGGCTTTATGGTGGATAAACATGCATCGTGAGCATGGGTTTGCTCGCGGTTCTCCTGTTTTCTCCGACATTATTTCGTTCATTCCATCATCACCATCTCCTTAGCTCCAGAGCATAAATGTGGGACGTTAAGAAAGGAAAAGAATACATAGCTGTAAGCAGGTGTTCATTTCCGATGATTCATATCATGGGTTCGATCCCACTCCTTACTACGTTTGAGTCGGAAGCAAATACCATGAGTATGTTACCTTGAAGTACTTTCGTTTTTGTCCAATTTTATCATTCCAATTAGTTATTTCTTTAATTATATGCATAGTCATTTTCTTAAGGTATTTGTTTTCAAACTTCAGATATTCATGAACCAGAAGAACTTCGGAAATGTATTGCTAATTAGAATATGAAAACAAATCAAGCTGTTTCTGAGAAGTTATTTTGTGTCTTTTATTTAAATTTTCTCGTAAGTAAAACAATATGTAAAAATGAAATTATAAGTTTTACGTCCCACGATTATGCTGGCTAGGCTAAATGAGATTTTGATGAAAAATGAATGGAATGCAGAAAGTGGGAGGAAACGGGAAAACTGCGAGAAAACCCACGCACACGGTGTTTGTCTACTACAAAGTTCACTGATCGCGAGCTGGGATCGAACCAAGGACCCCATGCACCCGAGGTGAACGCTCTGCCACTGAGCCACCGCAGCCCAGTATGTAAAAATGAGTAAAGTTACCTTTGTATTATCTAAGTCTACTGATATTTGTGTAATGTATACCGTTGTACTTGAATCAGTAAATAAATCATTATATGTTAATAAAATAAGTAATACAGAGCAAATAATTTAACAGCAAATAAAATTGGATTCGCTAGGTTGAAGCAGGTCTATGGACCAAACATTGAAAGACTAAAAAAATCCTGTTATACCCTATAGATTTGTGTGGGATGTGACATTTTTATTTGTACTGCGGCAGAAGATACCTATTATATTGTTGATTTCGAATGCTTTATGCGTGCTCATGTTAAACTTAAGTCTGTGCTTAGGGCCGCGGTGGCTCAGTGGCAGAGCGTTCACCTCTGTTGCATGGGGTCCTTGGTTCGATCCCAGCTCGTGCTAAGTGGGCTTTCTGGTGGATAGACACCGTGTATTTGGGTTTTCTCGAGGTTCTCCCGTTTCCTCCCACTTTCTTCATTCCACCATTTCATTTCTCATCATCGCCGTCTCCTTTATCCTTGCCGGCATAACCATGGGACGTAAAACTTAAACATTTCATTTCATTTTAGTCTGTGCTTGTGACCTCGAAGTAGACAACTTATTTTATTCTGAGTAGTCTTACATTTATACTTCGCTTGAGAGTACAATACCTCGGATACAAACCCAAGTAAAGGTTCGAAATTATTTTAATAATATCGTATCATTTTTAACATCAGTATTCCGTATGCACTTTCCTTAAGCATAGTCATTCAAAATACAGGTGTATATCTCAGCATCAGTGCTGAAAAAAATAACTAAAGTACAAATTAGTTCATTTTAAAATGTAAGAGACTATATGTTGCGAAATTTGAAGTTATGTGAATAATTTGATCAAAATAGAATTTGGAACACTTCTGAGTGAGACGAGATTAGTAGAATTTTCATTAATAGTACCAGAAATAGCCATTCTTCACTCAGAAAAAAAAATATATTTATGAAAAATATTTGAACCTCACTTCCCTTCCTTTAGATAAGCATTTCAATGAAAGTGTAATAATAAGAAGCCATAAGATATTTTATTTTTTGCATACGAGGGACATCCAAGTTATAACCGGATTTTTTTTTCTGTTGCATAGAGAAGCCAACATGCGAATTAGTTACTGTTCTTTTTCAAGGTACTCCCCATGTACACGTATACACTTGTCCCATCGGTGTGGGAGTGCTTGTATCCTTACTCCATAGAATTCTTTCGGACGATCTTTATTCATTTCAGCATACGCGTTTTGATTTCGTAGTCGGTGTGGAATTTTTGTCCTCCCAAGTGCCTCTTGAGGGTTCTAAAAAGATGGAAGTTGCAAGGCTACAGATCGGGGAGTACGGGGGATGGTCTAGAATCTCCAAACCAAGTTTGGTGATAGCTGTGACCGTTGTCGTGGCCGTATGAGGGCGCGCAAGATGATGACGCCATCCTTGAACGTTTGTGGCCGTTTTTTTACTCAAAGCCTCTTTGACTTTGGTTCGGAGAAGGTTGCTGTAGTACACCGCATTGATTGTAGCCCCACGTACCAGGAAATCAGTGCATATCGCTTCGTCTTTGACCAGAATACCATCAGCATCAGTTAGCGAGCGGATGTTTGTACCTTGAATTTTTTCGGCAGCAGCGAGTCTGGATGCCTCCACTTCATGCAGGAGCACTTTGACTCCGAAGTGCATCCGCTCTCATTGCAGGTGATTACCTTTGCAAGGAAACTCTCGCCTTCTCTCTGAAATCGCTGCAGATGCTGAGACGAGGCGTTTTTCCTACACTGCTTCTGATCAAACGTTAGCATTTTTCAGACCCATCTGGCTGTGAATTTCCGAAAGTGATCATGGATGATCGTTGGACATGTATACTTGTGACTGAGAGAGAGAGTTTCTTCACCGTATTGCACATTTAATCTTCTGAAGATTTCAGCAGGTTTCACGCCTTCCTTCTGGAGGAACATGATGATGCGGCGCTGCTCCACTGTGGCTGTCAGCTTCACAGTGCCAGGCTTGCTGCTATCGTCCATCGCCGCTCTCTGAGACTCTATCTCCTCAACTGCCCGTTGTAGCAGCAAAGTGTCAGGACTACCCTATCACAGGATGCGACACGGACGCCAAGCTGCGCACAACAACACCTGTAAAAAAATGAAATTCTGGTTATAAATTGAACGTCCCTCGTACATGCTTTATCTCCACCATCCATATATTAAGGGACGTTCCACATAGGATATTCCCCTTCAAAGTGACATGTTAAAAATCCAGCTTGAAGTATGTATTATCTTCCGAAACTCATCTCAAACTGTTCATCCATTTTCCCGTGAGGTAATCACAAACAACAGTCAGTGTCAATTTCAATGAGGCATAAGAAATGGAAAATACCGTACCATTGCTCATCCCTTAAAACGATAATTTTTGGAAACTAAAACAAGATATTTTTACGAGAAGTTTATATACCTAGTTTCATCGTCCTAACTTGAAGGCCTTATGAGATACTCTGCTTGTTGCACAAATTTTGAATACTCTCTACCCCTTTAGGATAATTCTTTAATCAAACTATCATTATGAAAAACCTAGCAGAAGGTAGATTAAAATTAGTTTCAAACTATTTAACCGTTGTCTCTTGGTGTGATAACGAGAAATAGGCAACGTCGCTTTCAGTGTAACGAAAAATACAATAGAAAATACTCCCTTTCCTTTCCTAAAAACGGAAATTAAATGCGCTGGGTCGTTTGTCAGCATATTGTAATGAGGATTTCGTATGCTGAGTCTTATCTTCCTAACTTATTGGGCTCGTAAAGTAATAAAATTTTCTCATAACTTTTTATCCCTCCCTCCCGCCAATACCTCCCTTGATTCTGTTATTTCGGCATTTGTTAAAATCTTTAGTCCAGAGATGGAGTGGATCAATTGGTCGTGGATAAAGATTTGTGAGTGGTCAGTGGGTCGTGGGTCAACAGGACGTGATCCACCGACTCACTCTGCTGAGTGCATTGTAGTCAGCATCTTCTTTACGCTGGTGAAATGGTCTACGTTTTACTTTCAAGACATCCATTTTTCTTGTTTTTCCATTGGTTTCTATTTACTTACCAGAGATAAGCATATCTAAGTGAAAAAAGAACTTCAGGCCCTTTTGGATAAACCCTATTGATATTTGTAATTGTAATAATAGCGATAGGACTTACTACTTGGCTTTACTTTTTCTTACTTTTACTCTCTTTTCCGTTGGCCTACTTTATCTTGATTTGAGATTTTCATCCTATTTTCCACTAAAAAAATATCTGTAATTCAACAAGGAAATAATTATATGTGATAATTAAATTGAAATGCATCGTAATATGACCCGTGACAAACATTTTACCATTTTATATCGTAAAGGTCACATTCACCGGTATTGTAATAAGAGCGGGGCTTGAGTGATTGACCGTAGGAATTCAAACTCCGCCTACTGATAATTTACAAGTATAAACTCTTTAGTCAGTGGACAGGATGGCGTGGATCATGTGTCAGAGTTGATGACGATGAGTTTCGGTGCGTGGTGGGTCGTGGGTCAATGGGTCATGGGTCAAGTTTTCATTGAGCCGCGCCATCTCTGCTTCAGTCCAATCTCGAAATCGAGAAAATATATGTGTGATTTGTTTCAGACCCAGTTTTAAAGGACAGACATATTACTGATCAGGTGTCTCCTGCATCGAACATCCATCTGAAGGATTGTTTGTATGATGTCACAAAGAAGATTTCTAATTGCATTCAAGCAACACCCCCTACATCAAAGGAAGTGAATTCCACAGAGTATGCTAAAGTGAGGAAGAGGCTAAATATATCAAGTTCTGGGTATGTATATATATGTGTTAAATCTACACTACATTGTTAAAAGTAAAATAATAGCTTTGAAGAATAGGCAAACAGATATGAAAGAAATTAGGTTTTATTTAACCACTAGCGACAATTATCTCCTTCGCTGGGTTAAAGTAAGAAAAATTAGTAATAAGTTCCGTTAGTCAGTCACTTTTTACTATTACTAAAATGCTCTCTGATAGACGATGTTTCTTGTCTTAAAAATATTAAATATTACTATTGTAGACAGAATTCGGATTTAAACGGTATCGGAAGTGTCACTGTTCGTCTCAGTGCCCTAGAAAACTATGGATTCGACACTAATATCGGTCATTTTTGATCATTTGTGTATATGTATATTTATGCCCTCTGTCCCAAGTTGCGGAGCAGAATTTGGATTTAAACGGCATCGGAAGCGTCACTGTTCATCTTAGCGACCCAGAAAACTATGAATTCGACACTAATATCGGTCATTTTCAATCATTTTTAAATATCTTCCTCTCCATCTCCCTTAAGTTGCACCGTCAAAGTAAAATGATAAAGACCTTCCCAGGTCTGAACCTCATATATGTGGCAAATTTGATCGAGATCCATCGCGTGGTTCAAGAGTTATTAAGTCAGAAACATAGTCACTTTCATTTATATATATATATAGATGGTCTCTCATGGAAACGTCTATGAGGAGTTCAAATGACGTAATCATCTTTCGCGTCAGTTCTCAACCGATTTTCTTCCAATCAGGAAGTGAATGTGATACTTGCTTTCTTGCAATAAATTCGATTACACAGCATTCAATAGATGTTAAGGAGGCGAATTCCAATGCAGAGTAGTGGTAACATATAGGAAGAATCATCGTGGAAAAACTATTACAATAAGCGACTCCCAAGCTATGAAGACTAATTGAGGTCACTCAGCGGTGGGAACCGAAGCCGAATCCCAAGCAACGAAAGAGAGAATAAATACAAGCTCTGACTCAAGGACAGGGACTCTTTCCTTTGATTTGTGTTGGAGAAGTAAACGAAAAGTTAGTGAAGTGAAACAATGTGTAAGCTCACGTAATTCTTCGAACGTTAGATACGCAAAGAACAGTAGTGGAGCGAAACCGTGTGTAAGTTCACGTAATACCTCGAGCGTAAAAAAATGCAATGAACAGTAGTGGAGTGAAACCGTGTGTAAGTTCACGAAATACTTCGAGCATTAGACGCGCAAAAAACAGTGTTCACAGTGTACGGAGAGACTTCACAAACAGTATCTAACCACATATCTCTATTGGAAATACAAAGAACTATTATGAACTCTTCTAAGGAGGCTGGTGCTAGTGAAGTATAGAGACTGAACAGTTATTGAACCACCAAGTAGACGATAAACTCTTCACCTAGTGCAGTAATGCCAAAATTCAACAGCCACAGTGAGTACTGCCTACGCATAAGCCCGTGGGTTTTTAAAAATAGATGCATTTCCACAATGATTCAAGTGGCTTTATTCTTGTCAATTCCTGATTGGGGGAAATTGCAAGTAACTAGGAAGCTAGAGTGAATTCAGTAATTTCCGCAACATATATGTTTAAGTTTATTGAGGAAACCTAAATAGATATTATTTTCGTGCACGTTCCTTGGTTTGATTTTAAGCGTGGAGTCAATGCCGTGCCGTGGAAAATAAGCGCCCGGTACGAGAATATACTACGGCGATCTCGTACATATGAGTCGTCGACAGACCAGCCGCAAAGCGTAAGTAAATTTTAAAAAAATAATTTAAGAAAAAAAAAAGCTTTCCTTGATTTTGAGCACTTTTTATTACTTTTTTTCCTTCCATGTTATATATGTACACATGCATTTTTCTAACATGAGTAACATTTTTCCTCCTCTCTCTTTTGTTTTTTCCTTCCAATTTTTACGCCCCTCCCACGGCACGGCACTGCCTAGAGTCTTTTCAAAATACTAACAAATTTGTGCTTCGCCTTCAACTTAGACCTACAATTAGAAATTTAGAATTGTGTCTCTTTACTTTAAAACTGTGATAAATAAATAAATCTTTTATTTATTATTATTATTTAAACTAAATATATTTTTTCTTAGTGTTGATGCGATGGTGGAAGCTTTGGAAAATTTTGCATTTGGTTGCCTTCAAAATGCCATCAGTATAGCTGGACAGGGTTCATCTACTCAAGGCAGTATAGTAGAAACGGAACAATGTCTCGCAAACACAAACTTACGCCTAGCCAAATATTGTCGAGAGGCACTTGAAACGTGTAAAGCAGGTACAATATTTTATTATACATATTAGGTTTCACATCTTGGGTAATTATTGTACTTGTTTCGTATTTGTGTTTGTTTTAGTAGTTTAAAAGTTATATGAGATTGATATTACTTATTTATTGATTTTGTAATTGCAGTTATTTTATAGTTTATGTGACATTTAATCTTTTTTAATTGTGGTACTTCATTATCTTTCAGAGTGGAACAAAACGTGCTGTATCAAACCTAATTTATTTTTTTGCAATTTTTGTCATAATATTTTTATAAAACTAAAAAAATAAATTGTGTGGGTTGAAGGAAAGTGGTTCCCAGTAATATCAGTTACTTATATGGCAAATAGGGTTGCGAACTTTTCGCAGTTAAAATTCGGGTCACACTTGATAATTGGTGAAAGAAAGAAATTTCGAAATTTGTATATCTAACGCATATTGTATATTTGAAGAAGGAATGTGTCCTATTTTAAAGAATAATTATTTTCACAGTCAAATTTATCTCTCGTAGATATTTATTTTCACAGGGGCCGCGGTGGGTCAGTGGTAGATCGTTCACCTCTGGTACATGGGGTGCTTGGTTCGATCCCAGCTCGCGCCAAGTGAGCATTGTGATGAACAAACGCCGCTTGCGTGGGTTTTCTCGAGGTTCTCCCGTTTCCTTCCACTTTCTTCATTCCACCATTTTCATTCATTTATCATCACCGTCTCCTTTAGCCTAGCCGACATAACTGTGGGACGTAAAACTGAAAGATTTCATTTCATTTCAAGTCTACACTACTCATCAGTCCACAATATTTCGTGAGTGAAAAATTTCTGATCAGCTACACCGTTGTTCACTGGAACCTTCTTTCTCCCCATATTTTCTCACTTACGTGGACTCGACGTTTCTTATGAATGTTCTTCATAAACCTGTGTCCCGGAATTCTTCCCTTGTTAGACTATTCTCCCTGAAATCTTCCCTAATCATGTCAATCCATTTCCTTCTTGTTTACCCTCTACTTCTCTTTCCATCCACCTCTATTGTCATCACTGTTCTGACCACATAATCGTCGTTTGTTCTTCTCATTAGATGGCCATACTTCTACACTCTTGTTTTCTTCGATCTTCTTAGCTATCTCTATAACTTTCAGTGTTATCCATACTCTCTCATTCCGTCTCTTCTGGTTATCTCACACATGTAGCGCAGCATTCTCATTTCGGTAACATTCAACTGTTTTTCTTGCACTTTCTGTATTGTTTGTGTATCTGCTTCATAAATCATTGGTGGCTTAACCACTGTGTTGTAAATCGTGTCTTTAGTTTTTACCGTGATTTTGCGTTCACACAAAATGTCATATACTTTCTTCTAATTTCACTGTCCCTCCTGCATTCTGTTCGTCATTTCCACATTGAAATCACCATTCTTACCCATAGAGCAGCCTAAATATTTAAAATTATTTACTTCTTTCAATCTCTCTTCTTGTAGCCTTGCTTCCCCATTTCCTTCTCTGTTAAACTCGAGATATACCGTTTTCTTATTTACTAATTTTTAGACGTCTGCCTTTCAGACTTTCTCCAAATCTCTACTTTCCTTCAACTTCTTCCTTATTTGTATTATATAATACAATATCATCGACAAACATGATACACCAGGGAGCTTGATGACTCACATCTTGAGTTACAGAACCCATTATAATGATGCAAGAGGTACAAACTTAAGGGTAAACCCTGTTGTAATCCAACCCGAATAGGAATTTGGCGTGTTAATCTCACAGTACTTCTTACTTAGTCGTAGCTCCTATATATAGGGCGTTTCAAAACAACACCGACAACGTTTGGGAGGTGATTCCTAACACCAAGCTAAGACAAAATAGTATAGACCAGCCTGGATGCACAAATGCTTCCTTTCGGAGTTTAAGCTGCCGAAAACAGGAAAAAAATGAAGTTTAAAGGCCCATAGTTCCAAAACTATGGGACCTACTGTAGTCGGATCAAGACTTCACTTAGGAACTAATACGTGCGCTATCCAAAAATACATGTTTCGTAATCGTAAGGTACTCACGCAAACAATTTTTATAGAGGAAATTTGGTTACGGGCATATAATTTGAAGTACTCAGTAACTACCTCTATAAAAATTGTGGCGGAAGTACCGTATGATTCTCAACCACGGATTTGGAAGGGGTACATATTAGTTCCTAAGTGAAGACTTGATGTGACTACGGTAGGTCTTATAGTATTGGAGATTTGAACCTTTAAAGTCAATTTGTTCATGTTTTCAGTAACCTATAACTCCGAAATGACGGATTTCTGCACCCAGATTGGTCTATACTTTTTGTCTTACCTTGGTGTCAGGAATCATCACCCAAACGTTGTCAGTGTTGTTTTGAAACACTCTGTGTATATAAGAATTTCATAAGGACTATCCCGAGTAATAAGTTGAGAAAAGGGAAATGCAAGACATTAGCACAACATTTATTGTGATTACTGCGGGTGGCAAAAAAAGCCAACGTGATATCCAAACTCGGGAATCGAACTTGGGATTCGTCCAACACTTGTGTATTGACAGCTTCACTAATGGCAATCTGAATGTATACAAAGTTATCTGCACATAAAATAAAAGGAAAAAGAGAAAAAATATTCACTAAATATTAAGAATTGTTTATGCAAGTCTTTATGTTACGCAACCTTCTTTCACAATAAGATGTCGTTTTTCTCGCTTCTATCACGAAGCCCCGCGTACAGGTCTAGAACCCAGGCTATTAGGTAATCTCGAACCCCTCATGTCATACAAATTTTTGTTCATTTCGCCTGCACATACACATTCATTGGCTGGAGCATTATCATGACATATAAACAAAATCTATGAGAGTATGTTATCGCTCTGGTTCCCTCAGATGAGGTTTAAACATGATTAAAGAATCCATTATAACGTAAAATAAGAGAAAATGCCGAAATGGAAATTAAATGCGCCTTTCCAAGTTCATTGAGCAAAATAAGATGGATGTTTTAAAAATTGGCTCAAAATAAAGATGATCACTATAAATTGCAAGGACTGACAACCCTAATGGCAAAAATTAATGTATATCTATCTATCTATCTATCTATCTATCTATCTATCTATATATATATATATATATATATATATATATATATATATATATATACAGTGGAGTCTCGTTAATTCGAACTTGGATAATTCGAACAGAAGTCCATTCCCTTTGAAAACTGTATTGAAAACAATAGTAAAAAATCGTGGATAAATCGAACTTTTGAACCTTTGTTTTGGATAATTCGAAGTAAATACAGTTGAACATTTTTAATGTTGGACATATGAAAACAGAGAAATACAGTTTTAACGCGTTTTCAGTTATCCAGATGCAGTCATAGGGAATTACAAAAGATAAATAGAAAATCTATGTAATGATGAAGATGACTTGGGGAAGAAGTAAAGATAGAGAACCTGTGCCAATTTCATCTTGTTTCAGAATTGGTTGAAAATTTAAGATGAATTATTGATAAAGTTAACCAAATGTTACTAATATCGTATTCCACGCAATACATGAAATTCAAGATTAATTGACCATACAAAAACAATCAAATTTAAGCAAATGAGGTTCACGACTTCTTAAAAGTGAGAACAGAATATTCAAATTGTTACTGGCGTTCAATTGTTTGGGCTATTCAATGTATGTTGTAGTGTTGTATTTAAATATATTTTCCATTGTACACGTAATTTGAATTATGTGGAATCAATGTCGTTTGTTAGTTTGTGGTATTCGATCACGCAAATAATAAGCTGCTTTAAAGATAAAGTCTACACCATATGAATATGTTTTTGATGCACAGTACCTTGGTTTGTTTGTTGTTATATATGTGAAAATGAATGTTGTTGGATAATTCGAATTTTGGATAATTCGAAGTTTTTTCGTGTCCCCTTGGACTTCGAATTAAAGAGTCCACTGTGTATATATATATATATATATATATATATATATATATATATATATATTATTTGGATTCTTAAGAGGAGCGTTTACTTTTTACTGCTGTTCTAGTTCTTTTACCATTAATAATGAATGTCATAATCAAAGTAAATACAGAGTCCGCCACAAAATGTACACACTCTTTGTCATCCTGAATCAGGATGCTAGCATTGTCGATTGTTTTCAGTTAAAATTATGTTGTAGTACGGTTTTTCGCTCAACAGATATCGATACTGTCAGCACGGTTAGTGCAATAAGAAAATGGCAGAAGCACGCTTGACGTTTGAGTAGCGTTAGTACGTTTGAAGTGTTTTATCAGGTTTGAGAATGCTGTCGAAGTGCATTCCTAGCATTCTGATTCCCAAGTCATTCTCATGCAGGATGACAAAAGAGTGTATACATTTTTCTGGCAGTCTCTGTATATTAGGAATCGTTGTTCTTTTGTCTGTGAAGTTGTATTTTATTTTTAATATTGATAATGTTTTGTATAAACCACTTTTCATATTTTCTTATATAAATGTGTATACTCTCTTTTTGATCAGAACAACGTCTAATGTACGGCGAACATTTTGTAAAATGCATACTAAACTCGATGAAGCATGGTTCAAAGGAAGCACGACAGCTCTTTTCCTGTCTTCTTCAATTACCAGAATTACCTGAAGATTTATGTGAGACATTTAAGACTGAAGTAAGTAAATAACAATTCCCTATAAATTGTAGATCGTTTTATAATTCGTGTAAACTCAAAAATAATATTTCGTGTTGTTGTTTTGTTTTAATCTTTGATAATTATTAGAAGGCATAGTTGTATATAAAGAACAGTCACTCAACTCAGTAATAGAAAAACTGCTGGGAGCTCATGTAGTTCAGATCCCACGTTAAACTGTATTCTCTGTGCTGAGCGGGACGCTAATATCCAAATCAACTAACATCTGTCATGTCATGTAGATAACTCTTCAGATAGACAAACAACGAACATTTTCACTATTTCAGCAATTATTTCGCTGTCATATATTTGTAATTGTGGCCATCTCGTTCGCTTGAAGAGCATAATCACTGGTTAGTGAAATTTCATTTCATCAACACATGGATTTTTATTTTCTGTTTTATTATTATTATTATTATTATTATTATTATTATTATTATTATTATTATTATTATTATTATTATTATTATTATTATTTAGTTATTCGTGCGATTGAAGTATTTAACGTTCTCTGAGGTTTTCTTTTTACCAATTTTATTACTATTGATAATTTTTGGTACCTGTTTTCTGTTGTGTTATTTATTCTTTTAACTTTTTCACGATCTGTTTTTATTTTTTTTATTTTGTTATAGATTCTGTGTTTGAATCGACAGTGCTATTGTTGATTTAACATTGTACATGCTTAGTAGTCTTATTTTGATTTTATATAAATATATAAATATAATGAAGAGCATGTGTGAGCTATTAGGCTTATCGTGTCGGGAACGTAGGCACGTCGCTAACGTCTAGACAATCAATCAATTAATTTTTCCTTTGTGAGCTTCACATCGAGGCTATGACCTTCAGTCTAGTAGGGAATCCGAACTATATGTAGGGTCCGAACCTAGCATCGTACATATAGAAATCTCATAAGCTAATTACTTGGTTACTTAGTAGAAGGATATATTAAGTTTTTACACTATTGTTGTTTCATTTGATGTATAAATCGTTCCGTGAACGGAGCATCAGTTAATAGTTTAGATTACAACTGCTAAAAGCTAAACTAAGGGATGTAAAACATGAGGATGAAAACTGATGTCCGGCACGGAAGTTAACTGTTAAAGGTTATGTTTGAATGTGAATAAAATTCAAGTAATTTAATTTGTTAAAAATGACTAGTTCGAGAGGCGAGGTAAAATAAAATAGGTAAAAATTGTGGTAATAAAGGGTGAGCATTAGCCTGCATAGTTCCTGGGTGACTGGCGTCGTCTTTGTCGTCTGGAATGACGAAAGGAGTTTTTCCTGCGTCTTCCACTTTCTAGTTGGAAAGAGGAGAAATTGCGGCTGGTTGACATCTGGAATGAAATCCTGTCAATCTGCTAGGGGCCTTGAATCGAATCTACGATGAGCGTCGTTCTTCATCTCTGCATGATGAATCAGATGTTCTGGCAAACTGTTTCTGTGGCGATATACCTTCAGAACTGTAACTCAAAAGGTATGGAACGAAGCCGCCTCCAATGGTATTGTGTGCCTCTCTTTGTCGATGTTACATCTAACGAATCTTCATTACGAATACCACTTGGAAAGTGTCCTCTGTCGTTTTGTTTGATCGGAACAATGACATTTGCATGCAATGAACGAGGAAGTTCTTGGCTAGGCGGAAAGAAATGTATGAGGAAGAAATGGAAACTAGTCTTATATTTATTGGTAGCTTTTGCAATGACAATAAGAATATACATGTTTACTCAAGCTATCGGAGAATGTACAACATAAATAAAAGTTTTGTTGTAACTGAATTGAATATTTCATTAATTATGATATGTTTTACTTGAAGAAATGAAAATAAACTGATGAAATGATTATTATTAAATTTAACAATTTATAACAGAAGTACACATAACTATGGGTTGCTTCGCAAAATGAATAATATTTAATACTATATTAATTAAAATTTGGGAACGTAGGATTGATCTTATATGTAAACACTTGAACGTAGTGTTAATTTTATTTGTAAACACTGGAACTGCAGTGTTAGGAATTTATATTACAATATTAATTGGAAAATTACGAAGAATACAAATTTAGTTTCTTGATTTCCCTTTCTGTCATGGTATAGCTTTTATTAATAGTAATTTGGATTATTATATGTAGTAACAATAGTTGAATTCGGATAGCTTTGTAGTTAGAGCACCGGAGTTGAGTCCCAACACTAATCTTACATTTTCATTTATCAAATTTATTTGTGTCTATTGAGAGTTACAGTAAATATTAGATCTGTTTAGTAATAAAACAGATCTTTTTCCAGCTGTACATGTTGTTTTCTCTATTTAGCTGTACAAAAGAATGATAATTTGAGTTAGCATTAATTAGCTTGATGGTAGAGATTTAATAATGAAATAGCATTTGCAGATAGAAATAGAATCACTTATTTCATATCGTAGATTGAAAAGTTGTGTGTTGTATTTCCGTAGCTTCAAATTACTCATTAATCTATACTTAATATTTATTCATACAGGACAATTCATGTTGGACCCTATTTCAGAAATTTCTTTCCTGTGAAATGTAATAAACAAAGGTAAACTTTCGGAGCTTTCTTCAAACGTTTCACAAGTATTCTCTGTGAACATATCTCACGACACGGCACACATCAACCCAATAGTCTATCTCCTGTCAAATATTTTGTAGCATGTTTCGGTCAATATTAGTAAGGTTGCTGTGATGCACGACGCTAAGCTCTGAAGTGTTCATACCACTTACGAATGGCTTTCCCCGTAGGTGGGTCTCTCCGATATTTGGTACGGAAATGCCGTTGCACGCTAATCACAGACTTGTTTTACATGATAATCAAGCACAAAGAAAGATCTCTGTTCTCCAGTCAGCGCCATTTTCCTTAACTGCTCACTGCTGACTCGTAGCGATAGAAAGTGGAAACTAAACTTTGAAGGTTAACCTTTCGAAGCGTATGTCTCACAATAACATTTGTTTATTAGATTTCACAAAATAAATTTCTGAAATCGGGTCCATCATTTTGACTTGCCCTGTATAATGCTGATTATTATCAGTGAATCTAATAAGAAATGCAGTAGAGCGTCGATTATCCGAACGCCGATCAACCGAACGACCGCTTAACCGAACTGTGTACTCGCTCGCACCTGTTACTCTCCCACCCTACCGTCCATCATCCCCCTCACTCCCAAACCAAGTTTCCCACAGTAGTCGCTGCACTGAGCCACCGCTGGCGGATCATTACTTCTAATGGGGCCTTCATAAGGCGCTGCTGACCGGCCAAGCCGCCAGTCGCTGTGTTTCAACAATCAGCACACTTCTTTTTATGAATAAATTTACTGTACAGTACTTCTTTTTGGCAAATAAACATGTACCGTTCGATTATCCGAACAAACCAGTTTTGCGAACACCCATGTCCCCCAATTCCTTCGGATAATCGACGCTCTACTGTAGATGAATGAATGCAAATGCTATATTAAATAAAAATTAAACTAGTTTCTAATTGTCAGAACTCTATTTTGGCTTGTAAGTGTTATCGATAACAATTCTTACAAATCGTGAGAAAACTTTCCAATTTAGAATAATTCCAAACAGAAATTCAAATTAACAAAAGATTTACTAATACAAGTTTATCTTCATAAATAAAACAATTTAAAAATATAAATCATGGATATTTCCAGAGTGCTGATGTTCCAGAATGGATGTTTCTTGGTTGGATGAGTCAAATTTTGGCGTGTCTCGATAGTCCAATAGCTCCGTGTTTGGAGGACTTAGTGTGTCGTCTGGCGAAGTCGTATCCCAAAGCTTTATATATTCCTTTCCAGTTGAGCAGTGAGCACTACACATTTACTGAAGATAAAGGTGGGCGTGTTGCGGAACAAGTAGTTCAAAAGTAAGTTGAAGATTCAATTTAATATTCATTTATTTTATTTATTATTATTATTATTATTATTATTATTATTATTATTATTATTATTATTATTTATTATTATTATTATTATTATTATTATTATTATTATTATTATTATTATTATTATTATTATTTAGTATTATTATTATTATTATTATTATTATTATTATTATTATTATTATTATTATTATTATTATTATTATTATTATTATTATTATTATTATTATTATTATTATTATTATTATTATTATTATTTGTAAGTACAATCATATCTTTAAAGTCTCAATTTTTAAAAGAAGGTTCCTTTCCACATGGAAGATTATATACTAACGTTGTATAAAACTACAAGAACTGACATAGAATAAAGTGGTGCATTCGGTTGACGTGGAAAGTTGAAATTTAACATGATCGTAGCTTTCCGGGACTAACCCACAGAAAAATTGCCAAAAGTGAATATTTTTAATTTTTAGGGAGTCTAAAGGGGATGAAGAAATTCTCCATGTTATTTAAATTGACTTTTTTTTAACCTATAATTACATATTTTAGGTAGTTCTAATTGAAATAAAAACTTGAAATTCGGTATGTTTGTACGTTTTCGTTAGCGTTACTCAAGTAAACCACCAAAAATAAAAATTTCCGACTTTAGAGTGGTCTTATGGAGAACCGAAATATCTTTCCCATGTTATTTATATGGGACATCTACACCCCAAAATGTTTAGGCACTTCCGGCAGGATTAGAATGATGAAATTTGGCATGATTGTAGCCTTCCGAGACTAACCCTCAAGAAAATTGCCCAAAGTATTTTGTTGTTGTTGTTGTTGTTGTTTTTAAGGGGTCTAAAAGGGAGATAAAGAAATTCCCGTGTTATTTAAATGGGCGTTTTCTTGGGATACAAAATCTTATTTTTTAGGTAGTTGAAATACGAAAAAAATCTGAAATTTGGTAGAATTGCGGGTTTAAGAGGTGCGAGGCCGTAGGTCGAGCAAACGCGGGAGTTAGGGGGCAAAGCCCCCAGCTGGCGAAACTTAGGAAATGTTAAGAGCAAACACACGAAATTCACTTGATGCGAAGGCTGATATATGAGAAATACAAGGTCGTAAGCCAAGTTAACACAGAATCTGGGGGCGGAGCCCTATCTAACCAAAGGCCAGTTCTTTATATAAACCATGAAAAATCAAGTATTAATTTGTGTTTTCATTTTAAGAATACTGTAAGAGTAAAAATACTGGAAGAATGTAATCTTGATAATTAAGAAAAAAAAAGAGGTAGTAAATATACTAACTCTGTAATAAGTTGATCTCGCGACCGGAAACAAACAAAATTTGAAAATGTAATGTCTTTGTCGACTTAAAAACAAGAAATTATTTTTAAAATCAAAAAACGAAAATTACCTTTGATCTAAGATTTAAATCCTAAAATAATTTCGCGACCTGAAACAAAGTTGAAATGAGAAACTGCTTAAAAAGAAAACGAATTTTGAAGTTTTAAATGTGATCCAGAATTTAAACTCGGGGAAAAAATTCGTTGACCAATTAGAAACTTTTGACAAAAACCCTTATAATGTACTTCTTTAATGTGTAATAATGTTTTCACTATTTTCTGGTAAGTAATTTATGAATGCTACTATAATAGATATATCTAAAGTACATACGAGGGTTATTGTTGGAAAATAGTGCATTTAGGTACAGTTATCACGTTTTCTTTGTAATTGCCGGGCCGAATCAGACAAAATTGTCCTTGAAGTTTGTAGGAATTGCGATAATAACTCTGAAATTGTTAATCGTATGTTTTCATGAATTTTGGTTTGAGCAGCGTGCACGAAATCCTCAATTACTACAGATAGCCAACCATAGCGCGATTCGTTATGCTCGTTTCCCGACCTTCCTTGGACAACCTGACACATTTTCGCTTCATTGTTGTTCACTGCATGGCAGCGATATTCCTTATACATCTAGCGATGAATATTCGTAGCTGCCATGTTTCTTGATTTTCTTAAACATACATATTTAGAGCGTACAGACTGATTTCGTGAATGTAAGTGTCACCTGTTTGTACGCAAGGAACGCCGGGAGCAGGCACATGCACTTAGTCCAACAGTGTCGTGTGTGGTCAGTACTTAGATAGGTGACCACTGATGAAAACCAGTTTGTCAAGCGTCGTGAGAAGAGTTGGGGAGCTACCTGTAAGAAAGAAGTTGCGAACTCTAGTCAAAATATTAGCAACAGCGACGATGGAACTGCCGATGTATTGACTACACATACCTTTGCTGGTCAGTATGTGCTAGAAAGTTTAGTTTGGTTTAATATATACGGATTCAAACACCTTGAAAGTCAGGGAAATTCTTCAAAACACGCCAGAAGTCATTGAATCTATTATAATGCACAGAAGTCAGGATTTGTTTAACTGCTCACAGAAAGTATAAAGAACACTTCAAAAAAATCATGATAGATTCCAAAAGATAAGGATAAGGCTGAAAGAAGAAAATTATCTTTAGAAATAAAGAAGCTTCAGGAGAACCGAAAGATGTTAAAACTTTAAGCTTTGAAAGAAGAACAGTTTATTATTATTATTATTATTATTATTATTATTATTATTATTATTATTATTATTATTATTATTATTATTATTATTATTATTATTATTATTAAATGCTACAGAAGAAGAAAATGAGTAAGGTTTGTTGGGTGTAGATAGTCAGAGAGAGATACCAAACTACGATATGATATGTGTTTATTTGTTTGTGTTTATGAATGTATTCAGAATGCCGATATATTCACGATATCTTTAGTGTATGACTGTTGCTTGGTATTCGCGTTTATTGTAGGGTACTGTAGTGGTTGGCGTATATATATATTTAGATTTCATTGTATATGATGGTGTTTGCTGTGTGACGGGTCAGAAATATATACTTCTTCAGTTATGAAAATTCAGGGAAAGTTAATGAAATCAATACCAGAATTTCAATATGGACTGTGTTGTAATTTTGTGCTTTTGCTTATTACTCTTCGATTTATTTATTTTGTAATCTTTTATATGTACAACTTTCTTGCAATTGTGGAAGCAAATAATATGCATATATATATATATATATATATATATATACGAAGGTGATTCAGAAAGTAATGGCTGCAAAGTGATGTCTTTATTTGTGTTTGACAGATAGCACCGATACAGGTATCAGTTGAAAACTTGCAATGTCAGCTAGAAATGGTAGTTTCATTCCCTTATGGGCAACACACTTGCGCCAACGCGAAAGAATGTTTTACATGCGGTCGCGAAGAATGTTGTGGCTGCTGGCAACACCATAGCCGAACTGCTCGTTCCACCTCCGCGTCACAACTGTATCGTTGACCCTTATGGTGACCCTTAAGTTTAGAGAGAGCCAAAAGTCGCAGGACGCAAGATCCGGACATGGCAGGAGGAGGCAGAATGTCAACAACACTTTGCCATCAGATGAGACATCTTTGAATTTTTTTGGCGGAGGAGAGGGCGTGTCGCTGTACCCTATCGACTGACGCTTCGTTTCCGAGTCGTAATGGTGTATCCACGACTGTTCCTGGGCGCACAACTTTCCACAGTCAGAAATTAAATGACAACACGCTGTTTCAACCGGACATCCTACTCGATGCCATGTATTGCTCCATTACTCTGAAACGAGAAAAAGATAGAAAGATGAAACAAGTGACATTCTATAGCTTAAGTATCAGTGCATTATTGATGAACAGTTCAGAATGTTTGCAATACTGTTAGCCAGGTAATTACCTTGGAGGCTTTACTTCCTGAATCACCCTCGTATATAGCTATTTACAGCAAATAATAAACAAATTATTCCTTGTTGTCTCTAAATTTGCTGGAAAATTACATAAAATATAATAATTAAGCAGATAAGGAAACATGCACTTTATTGATTGCTTGTGTAAGAATTTTCCATTACAGTTTCAACTACTTATTATGTGCCATTGTTCACCATTCTAACATGTAAGTCATCAGATCAAACCACATCACAGGCCCGTTTCCAAGGGGGTTCTAGGGGGCCGCCCCCTCTAAATTTTTACCGCACCCCCTAAAATTTTCACGGTAGGCTTGCAAAGGAACTATAATATGGTGATGAACTATAGTATGATTGGATCGAGCCCCCCCTAAATTTTTGGGCTGGCTACCGGCCTGCCACTTCATATTATAAGTACATTCATTTTTAGTGCAAGTATTTTAAAAATTGAAATAAGACCATTTGGTAAACAGATTGTTTCTATAGATTTTTTTTCGGTGGTTTCTTTATTTTGAAAGAACTGCAGATTTAACAGTCCTTCTGTATACAGTTACAATGTGCTAGTCTTTAGGAATTGCTTCTTCTCTTCTTGATGCAACTTATACACTTAACTTCAAATTTACGACTTAACACTGCTTTTAGTAGAGACCACACACCACACGTATACGCTAAATGACACCGAATTTGAGTTTTAATGTATTACTAATTGATAAAGCATCCGCGTTGCTTGGGTAAAATATAAGAAGTTGTACTCCTTGTATATAACAGTTCTTGTACCTAGTTTAATTTACACAGTAGTCTGTTCAGGGGCACGACGTGGTCCGAAATGAGGGCACCTACCTCGAGAGTGGGAGAGTAGGTGGCTGTTCTGGAAGGCGAAGGGTGACGTAGTGGTTTAACGAATCAGCACGGTATGCCAAAGGTCTTGGGTTCGAGTCTTGGTTCGGTTGGTCACTTTTTCAATCTAGAATTCATACCATAGAGGATTTGGTGTGTAAAATGAAGAAAAAATCGTTTGTTTCCTCCTTTTATTAGTATATATGAAATCACAACCGTTATAAGGTGTTCGATATAAGGACATAGGATTGTCCAATCACAGCAGGGGTCTGTGGTACAGTCCGCAGCAAAAAAAACTTGCAACATGAGCATATAAGTTTATTGTGAAAGGACGAAGTCTTTTGCTCCAAAATAAGTGTGCAGGATAGGACGCCAAGGTTTCTCCTGGTGTGATTCGTGCCACTTAGACGTTATGTTGATTCCCTGGGCTGTTAGGCATAGTTTCACAATAAATTTACATGCTCATGTTGCAGGTTTTTTGCTGCGTACTGTGCAACCCACGTCGTCGGAGATGAGAGCACCAACTTGAGAGTAGAAGGCGGACTGGGTAGCGTAGTGGTTAACGCATCGAAAGGATATGCCGGAGGTCCCGGGTTCAACTCCTGGTCCAGTCGGTCACTTTTCACTCTTTGCGTTAGTTTAAATTAGTTGAAGCCATTTTCGGGAAAATCGCGAAAAACTAAAAACAGGAAGTAGGTAACCGCTAACTAGAAGTTCTAAATATCCTATGATATCTAGGCTACAGTTACCTAATTACGAAGTTCTACTTCGAAAATTCTATTCAAAGTGTAAGATCGTTTTCCTATTTCTTACCACTTTAAGAATGTAATATGGGAAATTAAATATAATAGTATTTGCGTCACTTCTCTTTGAAGCGGGGTTTTCAAGAAAGATGTCCAGTTATTTTTTATAAAGTTTATATGCCAAGTTTCATCTCCCTAACTTATGGGACTCTTCACTTATTTTCAGTGAGGAGTTTATATATTGAGTTTCATCTCCCTAAATTGAGGGGCTGGTGAAATACTTTGTTTTATGTATAAATTTTGAATCCCCTTCCTTCCGTAGGGGACTCATTTAACCAATGTGACATGATGACAATGCAGTTCAAGTTAAATCCTAATACACTCGCTCGGCCTTATTACGTCGTAGGATCCCATCCGGCTCTAGGTATTCTCGAAGCCAATGCTAACAATGTTTCTGCTAATTAATCATGCTTCCTAATTCGTTTCAAATGGTTCGAATGGATTTCTATAAAGGACAAACAAACAAATATTCAGCTCTATAAGGTTTTAAGTTCTAGTTTACCATCTGATAATTATGTTTCGAGGGGCACGGTACCTAGTGGTAGATTGCTTACCTCTGGTACGTGGGGCCCCTGGTTCGATTCCCGGCCATTAACTTTGTGATGGACAACATCGTGCTCGTGCGTTTTCTCGGGATGCTTCCGTTTCCTCCCATTTTCTCATTCCGCAAAGTCTTCCATCATCATTCACCTGCTTTAATTATCGTCTCCCTTGTTTAACAGGCATAATTATGGGACGTTAAACTCAAAGATTTCATTTAATTATGTTCCGAGGCTAAGGGAGACGTGTGATGATAGTGAACGCAAATGGTAAAATGACTAAAATGGGAGGAAACGAGGGAACTCCGAGAACAACCCACTTACACGGTATTTATCCACACAAAGTCCTCTTCTCGAGAATATGGATCGAACCAGGACTCCACTCAGCGTAGGTGAGCACTCTACCACTGAGCCACTGGAACCTCATATTGTGATGTCTACTCCATAGGATGATAATCTAAGTAGAGCAAACATTACATTAGATAGTCATTAATCGAATTTTTCACCCGAGCGTTAACGACGAAACAAGTTATCACAAAGAAATAGCTTCTTTCACCGCTAACTACACATAGACGAAAATTCAAATAATAACCTTAAACTTACGAATAGGACAAAATATCAACATCGTTTAACGGAAAAACAACTAATCACAACAATTGCTAACATTAATACTGATTTCGTATTATGCACAACCATGAGGCGAGAGTATCTGGGTCCGTGAATAACGTGAATGATACACATGAATAAAACTTATATTTGATATTAGTATTATACTTACATTGCTTCACAAGGAATGGATAGTATTTTGATTATAAATAATGTGGATGTTTACTATTTACGAAAATATGAATGGATGTTCACAATTTTACTTTTTATATTAATTAATTGTTGCAGTGAGTGCGTAGTCCCCATTCCAGCTGAATGAGTTGGAGCCCAATGATGACTACGTCACGCAGTTTTCTCCTTGTTCTCGCTGTTCACGTTAGTCCCACCTATCAAAGTGACGTAAGCACAAGTAGAACTGTGATTGGCTGCAGTTGATTGCAAAAGCCACTGGTTGCTTCGTCTGCTCGTTGCTGCTACTCCGTTGCGAGAACGTACAATGATTAAATACACTATTTGTTTAAAAGTGGCAGCCTTTCAAAATAAAAAGGGATTAAATTGTCGAGCCGGGTACACCAAAAATAATGCACAAATAAGTATATTACAATATAATATAATTATTACAGTTACGAATAATTACATTAATTTTTGTATAGATGTTCAAAGTTAAGTGCAAGCTCCTTCGTGGCTAAGCGGTTAGCGTACGCGCCTTTGGCATGGGAAACCCGGGTTCGATTCCGTCCCGTCTCACATAGCCTCGCTGCTGAAAGGGACGTTAAACTCAGAAATCAACTCAAAGTTGGAAGTACATATGTTCCAACTAAAAAAGAAGAAGCAGTTCCTAAAAGGGACTTCCACATTGGTAATGTGTGCAGGACTCTCATATTGTTAGTATATAAAGAAGGATCGTTAAACCTGTAGTTCTTTCATAAAGATTCGCCGAAATTTTTTTCTACCTAAATAGCCGTAGTTTTATTTCGATTTTAGAACCCTTGCACCAAAAATGCAAAATGTGTTTAAAGTGAGATTCGATCTACTTATGAGTGACTTAATCTTGTGAACAAGGCCACAGAATAACTGCCTGAAACCATACAGAAAGGTTCTTACAGGCGCGATGAATGAAGTAAGTGTTTTACTTATTCCTTAATAATTAGATTTAAAATGAACCAATTACTTTCTTCTAAGTAAATATTTAAAATGTATTTCTTATTCATGTATTTCTTATTTCAGGGTAAAGAACCTACTGTGTTCTGATGAGTTAACAGACACACTGTTAAAGGCTTTAGGATATGTGTGCGTACCAGAAACGCTTCTACTTTCTGATCTTGAAGATCTGAAAATACGTATCAAAGCCACAAGACTAGACTTGAAAGAGCTAAAGAAATGTTACAGCGAGATTCTAGAAAAACACTTCAGCAGCAAGCGCTCATCTCTTACAATGCTTGGTGGGAATAAGTTATCACAAAGTCTTGAGAAATATAAGTCTGATATCCAGGATTTGGCATCAAAAGAAAATATGAAGGACCCAAAGAAAGCTCTTGTGAGAGTTGGCGAGAAATTGCGATGTGGATTAAGAAATACAAAGTGTTCGTTATTATTGAAGGATTACAGTGTGTGGTTAAGTGAATTTCAAGCAATGAAGTTCACACATGAAGTAGAAATTCCTGGACAGTACACAGGGGAAGCAAAACCTTTGCCTCAGTATCACGTCACTATTGTAGGATTTGGACAAACGGTAAGTACCGTTGTACTTCTAGACATTACAGTGTAATTGTTCGAAGTCAGTCAACAACACCTTTAGTAAATATCAATGTCGGAAACGTGTACTGATGTTAGTAAGTTTTCCATGTCATCAAGATGATATGGTTTGAAGTCCTAGAGACTAGTCGTTCATATACAAGGTAGCCTGTAAGTTCCTATCCATTCATATACGTTATCTGTCCAGTGCTTCTCTGTGCTTTCTCTCATTCTCACTGCATAATACAGGGTGTTTCAAAAGTCCCTTACCACCCTTTTAAAATCCATACGGATGTATTTATATTGAACTTGATGTAGGAAATATATAATAGGGCTAGGGGCACACCGCTTGAATGATGGTTCACGGACGGCCGCCATCATGAATTTCAGTATTTTATTTCACACGGTGGGTGGGTCATGTGATACATGACCTTAGGCTAGAATTTGCTCAGGATGTTAAATCTGAAATCAGATTTCATGTATCGTTATTTGATGAGAAGTTATTCCTCTTTACGTGGTGATTATTCCGCTTTTTGCAGGTGGTGAACCATGCCGTTAACAACTGAGGAGCGCATCCAGATCGTCAGACTGTGGGGTGGGAGGAGTGCCCGTGCAGTAGCAGCCGATTTCAATCAGTGTTATCCACAACGTCACCCTGTGTCACGTGTGTAACAGATTAACAAGGCGTCGTTGTCCTAACTTCTCATCAAATAAAGATACATGAAATCTGATTTCAGATTTGACATCCTGAGCAAATTCTAGCCAAAAGTCATGTATCGCATGACCTACCTATCGTTAGAGATAAACAATTGAAATTCAAGATGGCGGCCGTCTGCGAACCATCATCCAAAAGGTGTACCTGTAGCCCTATTGTATATTTCCTACATCAAGTTCCATTTGAATACATGCGTACGGATTTTAAAAGGAGTGGTAAGGGACTTTTGAAACACCCTATATAATACGACGCCATGTTCTGCGAGATATTTTTCGCAACATAACAGGGGTTAGATAAGAACTCGCCTCTTTGTATTCCTACTAACAGCAGAAATCTGTCCAGTATGTTGGATACATACACGAATATCCTTATTGTTCGAAATGTGATAACAGCTACCGTCAACTCATCATTGAAGTTATAGCGTTGTTTAGGTCATGGGTGATATCAATAAAACGGAGAAGTTACTCATTATTCCTAATTTTGTAGTAGTTACTCGCATTGGTATCAATAAAAAGAGAACTGAGCACTACTCGTCCCGGCTAACCTCGGAGAAGCCCCGCCCTTTTGAAGTAACCACATCTCTATTCTCGAGCTGAGTAACTACTCCGCGTTTGATATCAATAAAAATCAAAGACTCCTCTGTGATGCTAGTAACTTCTCCAAATTTGTGGAGCAAGCTAAATAGGTGACTCCATGCGAAATATGGCAGAGTATATGATTGTTTTGCTACGTAGAAAAACTTGTAAACTGCATAGAAATGTTGCAAATGGAGATTGCAAAAAACATTATAGGTTCATGAAAGAAAATGTAAAGTGGTTAGCACAACATTTTTTTTAGGAGAATCAACCGAAATTCGGGGTGGTGCACGACGTAATGAGGAAAAGACGCAGGTTTTCTTGCGTTACGTGAGTGATCCGGAATTCCAGGTCGGAATGTCAGGGGATTCTGGTGTGGTTCAAGGTACTGTCTATGACTACTACAAGTGTAATGGATGCGATTATTGCGAAATCTGAAAATGGATTGTTTCCGGAAGTGTGCGTAATATGCAAACAGCAAAGGCAGAGTGGCAAGAACAATATACATTTCCGGGTGTTATCGGAGCACTTGACTATACACACGTGGCAATAAAGAAAACTAGTATTTTGGAGACGAATACACTAATAGGAAGAGCTCCTTCGTGGCTAAGCGGTTAGCACATACCTTTGGCATGGGAGACCCGGGTTCGATTCCCGGCGGGAGCTTATGTAGTTCTGATTCCACGTTAATCAATGGGTCCCGTCTCATATAGCCTCGCTACTAAAAAGGACATTAAACTCAAAATCAACTCAACTCAACGTTGATAGGAAGGGTGTATACATGAGAATGTATTTTGTTTATGTCGAGGCGAAAGGGGACACGTATGATGTGGAAAACGCAATCAGATGGACGTTCTTTATGGTGTGACTGGCTGCACTTATATTAAAAGGAAACAAAGGAGCCAAGTGTCTGATTTCGTTCTTAAAGCCAAACAATCTACAAAGACTTTGGACAACAGGTGATATGCGCTTGTCGTGTATCAACATCCATCAGCTCTATTAGGTTCGTTCCCATGGTTTCAGTGTTACGTTCTTGTTTCCCGTTTTTCTTTCTTTCTTTTTAGTTTTTGTTTTAAGTTTTATTCTCGCTCGAATATTAAAGATTCTCTTTTCGATTTGTCTCTCAGTCGTAGATGTATTTGATATTTCGTTGCATTTCACTGTAATTGCCTTCAAAGCTTCGACTTTCCTACGTTTACTTTCTGGTAACTGTGACTTTTAAATTACCACTGGAAACTCTTTTTATAACATTCACAAATGCACTTTTATTGAAGCTGTCGTTGCTACTTGCCCGTTCTATGGCGCTTAGGATACTACTGTACGCCATAAGTTAAAAACAACGAAATGACTGCGCAACGGATGGGAGAAATGAGTAATCACTTCTTTTATTGATACGACTCACTGCTACACGCAGAGGAAACGCAAGTGAACGTTCATAAATCTGGAGCAGTCTAGACCTGAGTAGTGGCTTATTTTATTGATACGAAATTGAGAGAGGAGATTACTCCAGCTGTAGTTACTCCGATTCTCGAGCAGGACTTCTCAGGAATAGTTACTTATTTTTATTGATATCACCCCATGTCTTTTGTGTATTCCCAGAGAGAGTTATGACATATCTGGACTTCTTGCGGGTCACTTAATGGGTGCCAGTATGTGTCAGAACCACCACTTACCCATCTGTTAAGAAAAATACCATTGAGATAATAGCTCACACAGTACACAATGTGCCAAAACTGCATCTTGTTGAAATCAAATCTCCTCACTAATTGTAAGTTCATTTCATCGAATTTCGGTTACAATGGCGCATCTAGCGTTAACAGTGTTCAGGGCAAGCGAAGAAATTTCACCACTACCTTCCTTCCTAGTCTCCAGCCTCAACATTCATACTAATTTCCTCATTTCTATTATATTTTTTCATTTCTATTTCCTTGTTAAATATGATTGTAACTTGATTTTAAGGGAAAAAATCTATTTTTAAAATATTTTATTCAGCTTACCGCAATCATTTATAAAATCTAAAAGTTTAAAATGATTTTAGAAACATTAATGCTACCTCACTTGTGAGTATCTTTATCACATTTTTTTTTTCTATATATAAATTATTCTATCTTTCTTGCCCCAACTGCTGCAAACTTGTCTCGTAATGACCATGAAAGCTCATTTTGTCAACTTATTTCCTTTCAACACTTAGCACAGAAAAATCACGCTCACATGGTTGCTCTTAAGTACGAAAGAATTAGCTTTAATTTACTGAATGATCTTTCTAGCTAGTAATGAAAACAGCAATCATTATCCTTATTGAGACCTTTTAAATCTAGAGACCATCATGGAAGTTCACATCTTAAGATCCTGGAGCGAATGAACTCGGTTTCTTCAAGTGAGATCCTGTTCCAAAAATCCCAGTGAAGTTAGAAATCAGTAAATGAACGAGCTTTCATATAATGCCATAGTATTTCTTGTTTTACTGCTCTCTCTTTAATCATCTATAATGACCTAAGTGGCCCCGCGTGGCGTAGTCGTTAACGCTCTCTCCTTTGGTGCGAGCGGCCCCGGGTTCGATTCCCGGTGGGCCACTCGGTCGAAAACGTGTATCAGTTTTTTCAGACCAGCCATCTTGAGTGAGGTTTTTCCTGGGTTTCCCTCATTCAGACAAGGCAAATGCTGGGATGGTACCTAACGTATTGGTCCCAGGCCGTTTCCTTCTTTTCCCAACCCTTTCTTTTTTCTCTTTAATTGGATAGTGTGCTCTCCGAGGGACGTAATCTCGCATATACGTGACGGGCTAAATGGCCTTAGATGCCGAAAGCCCAGAAATTGAATTCCTAATCCTAATCCACTTAGTTTTGACTCCAATCTTAGGTCCGTAGGAGCAGCAATTCCCAGTTTTTTCCAGCGCTCTATCAAACGAGCAAAGAAGATGTAAAGGACTTCGTTCTAAGAAAACGTTATCATTAATTAATCATTTTGCACGTAGTATACCCAAGTTGAGTGACTTCCTCAGCTTACAAACATTGCCAGATCATTTTTCTCCTTCATTCTTTGATTAACGCCACAATAGCTTTTTCCAGACACTAGGGCTGACAATCTCTTATCTTAATCTCGTCAGCCTCTAGTTATTTCACAGTGACTTCAATCAAGCTTTCCACATCCTTCATCTTCATTCCTACAAAGCCAAGGAAAAGACTCATTAATGAGTACTGTTCTTTCTCAAAATCAATTTCCTTATACCTTACTACTTTTGATATACTCTGGGTATGACTGGTCAGGAGTAGAATCACTCATTAATCCATAGTAGTTAGCTTTGTCCCAGCAGTATAAGTGGAAGAGTGAATGAATTCGTTTTGAACACTAGAAGTTTTTCTGCTTGAAATAAGTGTTCTTTCAAAATGGGATCAAAACGAGAAAGCTGCTTCAGTAAGACTAGAAAATTACTTACGTTGGAGTCGTTTCCTATTAAACCAAGTTTTGTTCACTGTGAAATCCTTTCTAGGTGCGAAAAAGGTTTCTCACTATTTTGGAAATAAGTAGCACCCAGGCGTCCTTAATGAGTCAGGTAACATTATCTCTACATTTTTTTCTTGCAGAGCTCCAATGCTATACTGTCCTGTCATTTGGATATCGCAGCTATTGGGTCAAATCTGTAGCTTTCGCTGTATTCAATGCCACCACTTCTATTTGATTCACCAGTAGTGTTTTTGACACCAGACTCGATTGAGACTTTACGCTCTGTGATGCATTTAAAGTTAATCCAGCGTGATAGGTTGAGATGAATCAGATGGGTATGTCGAGATTCTTGAAGTTCTTGCTTCGGACTCTTTACAGAAACTTCGAAAAAACTTGCTGGACTTCAGTCTGTTCCATCTTCCAGTCCGTTTCCTTTTCAGAATAGCTACATTTCGTCGTCTAACTACAAAAACTTTTAAATTTACAATAATTTATTCAAAAACATGTATTATTAGATTTTGATTTAATCATTATTGTCCAGTGTTTAAATTTTTGAATTTTGCTCTCTTTTCACACTTTCGTGGTTAAAAGTTTATTAATTTGTACCGATTCCACTCGAGTACTGATCCATAGGATATAAGAAAGAAAGTCTCGCATTGAATTCCATCTTGCTAGCAGGAGCATTGGGATTACTTCTGGCCCAAATAATTCAAAGTGCAGCTGAATTTCGATGAAACGCTTTCGCTTTTTGATATTGGTTGATATATTGGTTGATATTTTTCGTTGCAGGTGAGTGTCCAAAAATCCCTTCGAAAGCCAATTCAAATGACCGTATTAGGGAACGATGGTAAAGAGCACCGATTCTTGGTTAAGCGAGGGGAAGATTTGAGACAGGACCAAAGAATTGAACAGTTATTCTCGATAATGAACAATATTCTTGCGCAGGATAAGCTGTGTAACGAAAGGCAACTTTCCATTTACACGTACAAGGTAAGTATAATGTTATGGAGTGTAAGATACATTTTTAAATGGGTAAGTTTAAGGTATAGAGCTGTTTACCTACCAACTGCTACTTAGTAGTGACATTTGTTTAGAATTGTGTATAAATAAAACGCATAGGACCTGACATTGAATTTTTATTAGTGTCTCTGAAATCCATACAAAACAATTTCGGCTGTGGGTGAGATTTAGCTATGAACATCCTCGTATCCAGGAAAGAAATATGGTATTTCTCATAATTTAAATGTCGAAGTAATCAGCAGAGTAATACATCAAGAAATTATTCATATGCTTAAGAAATTCCCGTAGACATGTAAGCAAGCCAAGTCCTCTCTATGATCGGAAATCGTGAACAGCATATGTAATGGAAATCACTACAATACTGAATTTTTAAACCTATCGTGTATTGCACCAACAATGAGAACCTTCCGTGCGTTTCAAATTTTAACAGCCTTATATTCATGATACCGCCCATTTGTGGTTCCTCGTGCCTTTCGAAAAATAGACAGCAGAAATGATAATCTAATATATATATATATATATCTGCACTGCTGCAATATTTCAATGTTCCAGCCAACCACAAATGGAGACAACATATCCAAAGAATATTCTCTGTTCCCTTGGTTGCTGGTACTTCAAGAAAAGTAAGAATATCCAACGTAAAGAAAAGAAGTATGAACATACTGCACTATGTATTATTTAACTAGTTTAGGATATTACGTGCAATGATTGCAGTTTAAATAATATGCAAGGAATAAAATTGAGGAATTTTATATTAAGATTTTGATGTAGTGAATCAACAGGTTTAAGGCACAATTTTTTTATCACACAAGAAAAAACTAACCTCAAGCTAACATAACACAAAATTAAAGAACCTTTCTCTATTCGTAATTGTGCTCATGATTTGTGGTTATTTTTATGTTCACTTTCTATTTGTATGTATCTTATGAGAGTGGCTTGTATAAATAAGTAAAACTACTTCCAAGTTTCGATGATTCGTGCCGCTCTTACCGAACGCCGTAATAATGACGTACATTCGTGCAAATAGATTTGCACTAGATAATAATTAGGAAAAACTGATGAAATGTGGAAGCTGCCTTACTGTCCTCTTCTGTCGCGAGACTCCAAGATATGGGTGCTAAACTGTTAACGTGCTCAATTAGAAACATTTGGCTTGTTCTCGGCTCGCTGTACAGGGTGTCGTTTCCACTGCTATGTCCACTGGTGTCGCTAATGTCCAGTCTTACCACTTGAACTTTGTGATTGCGCACTTACATGGACTAATAATTACTCAATCAATCGCTAAAATTCGATCTTCACTGCATTACCGCAACATAAAATCAATATAAACTATTTCCATGGCTGATGGCAACCTTAATGCCGTTCAGAAGTTAATATCGGTCTTACTCATTTCACTAAGCTCTAATAATGGCGCGTGAATTATCAGTCATAAAATGTATAGAAATGAATAAATCAATCGGCCCTATAACAATAGAAGTGCTGATATACTGATATTTGTACGAAAAGTTACCCTACTTGGGGGTGAGAAAAATATAATTAATCTCTTTTAAGTCTGAAACCCCTAACATCTTTCAAAGTAATCTCCTTGGTACCGAACATACTTATTCCAGCTATCCTGCTGTAGTTTTAAACATTCCTGGAAAGTCGTTTTACGAATTGAGTACGTAGGCCATACACTTATTTTGCGTTAGTTGACTACTTTTCAGTCGAACTGATAGTAACCAACGTAGGTTTCGCTGTTTTTGAAAGCTTCATTTATTCACAGAAGTTTTCTCGTAGTTATATTTGTTTGTCTTGTTCATATTTATTTCTTGAAATTATCAGAGATTCTTGTCCCAATATATTTATGTACGTTGATAAAGTAAAACGAGTCCGAGTGAAAGTACACAAAAATCATAATAATATGTAGTCAGATGATTGTTTACTAGAATGAAAATGCTAAATAGGGACACGAAGTTCCAAAACCGTGTCGAATGAGTGTATAGAAGAGAGAAAAAAAGTATAACTAAAACAACAGTGAAGGACTACAGACCTTCTCATTCGAGCTTGCTTTATTATTATTATTAGTAGTAGTAGTAGTAGTAGTTGTTGTTGTTGTTGTTGTTGTTGTTGTAATAGTTGTTGTTGTTTTTGGGCCGTTGCGTACGAGCACCTTTTTAATGAGAACGGAATGTTACCTCTTCTATCTTAAATAGTAAATATATAGTTTAATTGAAAATCAGAGTTATTATTATTTTCTTTTTTCTTTCTACAGAAAGAGTTGTGAATCTTTGTTCCTTTCTGAAGTCAGTTAATTGTACTCAGGGACTAGAAATATTTTTGCCTTTCTGTCTTTTTATTCATTATTAGGAAGAGTATTAAGTGACACCCCCCTAGATTTTTTTCTTGCAAAATTTATCTATTAATTTAGTGTAGATTTGTAGAACATGTTTGTAGCATGATTAGTACTACTATGAAGAACATTATGTGAACAATGTTATGTATGTGTGTTGTTATTGAAATTCAATATTTCTGGAACTCTTGATGTCTTTTGGAAACAATCAATAGCAGCTTACTTTATTTTGTTTACAGAAAGGAAAAAAGCAAGAAACAAATCACTAAGAAATATTGATTACCTTTATTGTATTATAAAATTAAGATGTAAGAATCAGACATTTTAAAATCATATATATATATATATATAAGAGTTTTTAGTTACAAGACTTCAGTGATATGCTACTAGACATTATTATTATTATTATTATTATTATTATTATTATTATTATTATTATTGTGATGATGATGATGTCGTCGTCGTCGTCCCCACACTCTTCAAAGAGTCGCCTGAGGTTTGAAATCTAAGCTAAAAGATACTTATGGTCAAAAACAATGAAAACATTGTATAAACATACGATCAAACGTTTGAGATTGTCTTCTCATCTTAAGGGAATAATGAAAAGAAAGTCTGGCCAAAGGTCGCAGTAGTAGATAATGAAATATTAAATAACTTGTATGACAAAGGAGACAGCTGGACATCATTAAAGAACTATTCCCTGTTTGCAGGTTATACCATTGACAACACGCCTTGGCCTTATTGAATGGGTTGATAATATCGTTCCTTTGAAAGAACTCATTATTGGTTCCCTTAAAGAAGAAGACAAAGAGTATATGTAAGTATCAAACTTTGATTATTATATTACCAGTATTTTTCTTACTATTGAAATCTATAATAGTTAATAGTGTTCTTTGTTAAGATTCCAATATGTGGTTGAAAGAAATCATTTGGTGCTAGTTGTTTTCATACTCACAAGATTACTAATAAAACTCTTAACTGACCAAAGCAGTGTATATAATCTTAAAATATATATACTGCTTTGGTCAGTTCGAGTTTTATTAGTAATCTTGAATTTTCCAAATCATACTTCCAATATTTTGGAAACGAAAGATAGGAAAACCACTTTCGTCTTTTGTACATTTTTTTTAAGGATATATAATTTAAAAATCATTATGAAGAAGGGGAAATATTATTTTTTTTTAACTGACCATGGTTATGCCTTTTAGGCTAAAGGATAGTTTTGTTTATTTGTTTGTTTTTCACATTCAATCATTAAACTGTTACATACAGCATATAGTTGTACATATATGTCAGTCTCAAGAATACAGATCCCAAAATGAACATAAAGGAAGTTTATAGTTTCCTTAAAGAGCAACCAGGTGACTTTTTCTGGGCAATTGTTATTTAGTGTGTAGTGGTAGTTTTATTGCTGACCAATCTTTGTGCATATTAGGAAAATATCTGTGAATGAAAGGCAAGAGGAAAGAGTAGTAATTTGGTGTTGTACTTACACCATAAATTGGTTGTCATATGAGGGATGAAGGGCATTGAAGTGTCCATGATTTCAAGTTGTTCATTGTTAGAACAAAGCAAGCTAGTTGGATAGCGAGTTGTGTGCTGAGCTTGCGAGGTCCAGGGTGTGTGTCAGAAATTCTTGAAAGGCGCTGAGGTCAAGAGCTAAGTTATATCTGTGGGAGCTAGGATATTAGGTCGTAGGATTCGGTGATGGAGTGAAAAATTGATAGAAAGTAGCTTGCGTATTTAAGGTATTGGAAGAGCCACCTGGACAAGCTTGGAGGTGATGGTTGAGAAAACCAGATATACTTCCATCCAGTAGATCTTTCTGGATTGCTGAGTTTGTGAATTTAGATAGAAGATGAAATTCATGAGTTTTGGATGATTTTGGAGTAAAATGCACAACAATGGTTTGAGATAGGCCCTTGAGTGCACCACAATTGGCTACGTTAAAAAAAAAAAAATAGTGAGAATATCGTATGTGGGGGGCCGTCTTCAGTGATCTGTTGTAGATTCTATTGGAATGTTGCTATAGGAAGCAGCGATGACTCAATAGCAGAGCATTCTCTTATGGTGCCTGAAATCTCTCCCCAAGTACTTTGTGATGGTTAAACACTGTGCGTAGGTTTTCCCGAAATTTTCTCGTTTCATCACACTTTGTTCATTGCACTATTTCGTTCATTATTATCAGCACAGTTTTCCTTAGCCTCGGGGAATGGGTGAGGCGTTAACAAAACAAACAAAAACAAAAAAGTTGCTTCAAGCCGGTAGTCTGACCATTGTGGGAGAATCCTTGTATTGTAAAATGTTTTCGAGTCACTAATAATTGTCTGTATTGTTATTGATACGAAAGTGTGCAGATCTTGAACTATTCTATTGACTTCGATCTTTTATTTCACATTGGAAGTTTTTCAATAACTGCATCAACATACACAGCTGTTATTATTTTCAAAGGAAATTAAAGGTAATATTTAATGTTAAATGTACAATGTTTTGAAAGAACACAATAATACGAAATTTCTGTAACGTTGTAAGATAAACTCCAAACGAATGGTGGCAAATTGCATTATATGATGGAAATCCGTCTTGGATTTTGAGAGAAACTCATATGTTTAGAAGTGAACTGGTAGCACTAATAAAATGGTGTTGTATGTTTTGAGAGAATCTCTCACTTACATTTTAAGTACAAAAATCTTGACAGTTGACGAAATCAACAGAAAATTTGAACTTTTTTAATAACTTTGGAAAAAGGGTAATATTAAAGATTACGTGTTGTTTGCCACTGTGTCGTTTTCCACGACTCCATTTTGGTGTTGTTTGCCAAGGTATTGTTCTCTCTGATTTATCTTATATCATGATCGTGAAGATTTGTACAAAATAGACTCAAAAGCTGAGGGTTGCCAGATGACTATATTACAACAATCAGATCTATTATATTTATAAACACAATGCGTACAATACAAACGGTCCTAAACAGGTTATTGGATTACTGCTTCTATTCCGTAACCATAGTTTTGAATTCCTTAATTCCGTAACCATTAGAGATTTCTCTCCAAAGGTATTTTAGGAGTGTTTTAGTTTATTCTCAAAATTCAAATTATATTTGAATGTTCCGTTTCGTATCCTCTGACTTAATCCATTTTGCCATTTTAGTGGATTTATGTTTTTGCTCGTTTCACATTAGACAGTATTTGATTACTTATTAATAGATGTTTTACTGAGTTTATATAGACTGATTCTATTAAGATATGTTTATATTTAAGCATAGTTTGATATTTGTTGTCGCGTTTATAGTCATACCTCGTGTTCCAAAGGCGAGAACACTTACTACTTGTTTCAGGAAATCAAAAACAGAGATGCTTGACAAACTTTCCTTTTATTCCAGGTGTGTGTAAATCTTCACAATAATGAAATGTGATAAGATCGGAATGCAAATATTGTGGCAAACAACACACCACCATATTAAAGCCATAGTATGTGTTTAGCACATCAGATAAAACTACTTAAATTGATAAGAAAGAAATTTTAGATAGATAGATAGAATACTTGATTAATCATTGAACAACTACATGTTGTAATAGATTTCGTCAGGAATAAAATTAATACATATAATAAGAATAGAAGAAAATATACAAGAAATAAATATAATAATAACGACAATAACAGTAAATATTACAATATTCAGTAATACAATATAAATATTACTATTGTACTAACTTTATTTCAAACTATATAGACAGTACTCTATAAGCATATTTTTAATATATCTTCTGAAATCTGTTAAATTCTGAAATCATGCGTAGTTTGAGGGAGAAAATTAAATAGTTTTATACCATTAGAATTTTAAGTTCATTATATTTGTAACTTTGTTGTGTCTTACATAATCTAACATGTGGAGTATCAATGCTAAACTTAGTGTTATATTCATGTATATTTGTGCGTACACTAAACAAATCAGTTTTTTCTTGTATGAACATTAAACAGTTGTAAACGTATATAGATGTATAGTCATGATTCGATATTTTTTAGGGGCCGCGGTGGCTCAGTGGTAGAGCGCTCACTTCTGGTGATAGGGTCCCGGGTTCGATCCCTGCCCCCGCCAAGTGAACTTTGTGTTGGACAAACACCGTGTGCGTGGGTTTTCTCGGGGTTCTCCCGTTTCCTCCCACTTTCGTCATTCCACCATTTCATTCATTCCTCATCATCACCGTCTCCTTTAGTCTAACCGGCATAACCGTGGGACGTAAAACAAAGATTTCATTTCATTTTTTCGATATTTTTTAAAGAGTTCCCAACAGGACACTATGTCTGGTAAGCTTTCAATACATCTAACCGCTCTCTTTTGCCATTTAAAAACGAAATAAGCTCCAGTAGAGTTACCCCATAATAAATTCCCATATAGTGAGTTGGGATGAAAGAAAGCGTAGTATGATGTTATCATTAATTCATGTCCCACACTTCTAAGCTTCCTCAACAGAAACAAAACCCTAGTGAGCTTTTTACATAGTTCTTGTGTGTGTGCTGTCCAATTTAATTTGGCATCCAAACGTATTCCTAATAGCTTAACTGATTCTGAGGTATTTAAGTTGTATGTGAGATTGTTCAGATAGAAATAGAATATTTCTGTTTTGGTATTATTTAAAGCTAGATCGTTGGATTGAAACCATAAGGAAGACATCTTTACAGCTTCCGTATTTTTACGCTGCAGGACCTTTAAACTTTTATCATTTGTGATTAGAGTGGTGTCGTCAGCATAAAGGACGGATTTACACGGTAAATATTTTGGCAAGTCTTTCATGTAAATAATAAAGAGAAAAGGCCCCAAAACCGAACCTTGAGGTACACCAGTTAGAATTTTAAGTTTATTAGATCTCGCATTTTTAATTTTAACAATTTGACGACGATTGCTGAGGTATGATTTTAGCAGTCCGAGTTTGATTCCTATTATTCCATAAGACTGTAATTTAGTTACTAAAATATCATGTGGTGCAGAATCGAAGGCTTTACATAAGTCAAGGAGAGCGGCACAAGTATAGGAGCAAGATTCAAATCCATTAATTATTTCTGAGACGACAGGCCCTACAGCTTTGATAGTGGAAAGTCCAGATCTAAATCCAAATTGTGCATTGTCTATTAAGAAATTTTGTTCAAAATATAAAGACAGTTGGACTTTAATGCAATGTTCAATAATTTTAGAAAAAATTGGCACTAGCGAGATTAGTCTATAGTTATTATGGTCTGTTTTGTCACCTTTTTTATATGCAGGCACAGCAATATTAATTTTGAGACAATCAGGAAATATTCCTTCACATAAAGTCCAATTTACAAGGTACGTTAAAAGGTGGAGAGTAATGTCAATTATATGCTTCAGTATTACAGTAGATATACCATAGAAATCTTCGGAGTGGGAGTTTTTCATATTCAACACCATTTTTAATATTTCGTCCATACTAACTTGCGTCCAGTTAAATACCACTGGCACCGATTGTCTCATAGCTGGGCCATTATTACCACTGATATTATTACTTACATGTTTTACGTTATTTACAAAGAAATTGTTAAATTCGTCAGGCGTAATACCCACAGGTTCGTTTACGGTTCCAATAATTATTTGGCTTTTTATTACAGACCAAGCAGCTTTACATTTATTGTTAGCATTAGATATGAAAACATGATTAGCCCTGATTTTTGCTTGACGTAATTCTTTCCTGTAGATTCTCTTTTCTCTAAAGTCTCTCTCTTTATCTCTCACATCACTATTCTTAGCCCTATAATGTAAATTAATAATGGTTTCCCGTAGTTTAGCTAGTTTTGGAGTGTACCAATTTAGTGGATTCTTATTTTGTTTATTACCATAATTAACTTTTCTGAATATTCTTGGACAGCAATGATTAACCCACTTATTAATTGTAATTACAAAAATATACCTGGCAGCTGATACGTCAGTACATCCTAGTATCTTTTCGTCTAAGTTAATTTCACTTAAAACAGACCTTAACATTGAAATGTTTTTATTGCCTATGGATCTATAACTTAGTACATTCATAATCGATTCACCCCTATCAATTTTAGACATGAGCCAAAGACCACTGTGATCTGACAAAGATGGTTCTATAGTGCCACAGGATATGTTAAATTTTATTTACATTCGGTATGACATTAACAAAACAGGATTCTTTTCTTGTAGGTTGATCGTTTGCATTCTAATACCCTGAGGATCTAAGAGTATTAAATACTGACCTTGTACCTAAATTGTCAATTTTAACATTTATGTCACCTATATACATAACTTTATAACCCTTATACCTTTCGAACGAACTTGTAAGTTTTTTCCACTGCATCAGAAACACTTTTAGATCTGAGTCAGGGATGCGGTAAATTGAAATAACTATTAGCTTAATATTGTTGAATATGATACCAGTCAGTTCAGTTACCCCTTCTGTACAAAACACTTGTGTCGAGTATTTTATATTCCACAGCTGTACGTAGCCTTAGATAGATCGCAACTCCCCCACGAATCATTGTCTTTCTACAATAGATGGCAGCTAATTTATAATTAGTAGGTACATATATACTAGTTTCATCATTTATTAGTCAGTGTTCATTTATACAGAGTATATGACACGGAAAATCATTCAAGAATATATCTAGTTCTGATAACTTAATTTCTTATGGATTGAATATTAATGGGAAACAGCAAAAGCTTTGAATGATTGTGTTCTGTACATTATTTGCAGCAAAGTCATGCAAATTACATTCAAAAGGTTGTACAAGGGTAGAATGTTTAACCTGGCTCCATAGTAAGACTGACTCTGGCATGACAATGGAGACAGGTTCTTCTACACGTTTCCCGGTTCATGTCAATCCATTACTATTCTACCCTTGCACATATATGATTGCACTTTACATGCAACATTCATTATTGCATTACTTACATACATCTTACCTAATGCGTTAAGATGATATCCATGCGTAGTATGAAATATTTTGCCAATCTTACTTAGATCAACTACACTGTCATTTTTCCCAGCTCCCGCCAAGTGAACTTTGTGGTGGACAAACACTGTGTGCGTCAGGGTTTGCCCAAGTGGACCCAGCCCGAAAAAACCCACCGGCCCATCTGAAAAAAAAAAACACCTGCGTTTTTGAGCCTTTTTGTTAGTATATTGTTGGTACAGCTAAGATAATTACTTTGAAAGTGATTTTTATCAGATTTTGGACTTTCCTGGGCGAATTAGATGCTTTTACGTTAAGGTATACAACAACATAATACTTTTACAAACTTCTGAATGCACTGAATGAATTAAAAAAATAATTTTAAAAACCTTAGCTTGAGGTAAATATATAACAGATTAATGTATAGCCTGTTTGAAGTAAGATATGCAATTTTATATTTTAGAAAATACGTTCCGTGAAAAGTGTGCTTGCTGACTCGGCGACGCCGAGGGACGTTATCCCTCATCGGGTTTAAAGCCATAGGTTCCGGTACTACCAGTAAATATGTACTGCATTAGTAAAACTATTAGTACGATGGTAACAGAAGTATTCTTCAGTAAAATTTGGTTTTCCAACAACAACAGTTTAGTTCAGTTATTTGTGGCTACTCTTCAAATAAGCATTCTGCAGAATCAACACCAGCAATAGCGTAAAAATTCTTGTCAAATTTAAGAAGCTTAATGCTCGGAGTTCCGAAGATTACGTAGCTCTTACTTTTTCAAATGCTGAATTAAAACTTCCTTACTAGTGGAAGTTTCGATGTACACCAAGAAACAGCTACATTTTCGAAGGAAAAAAAAAAAAACATCGCGAAAGAAGTGCTCGGGGAAAATCCCGCAATTCAACGCTCAAAGCGTCGTAACTGAATAATTCCAACAATAACACTATTTATTTTACGTTGGAAGATATTGAATTTTATTTAAGACATTTTGAAACATTTACTTTATAAAATATTGCAGTAAATGTTAACATTATATCGCCTGTCATTTATGGTAACCCGCCGAGTGACACGGTCATGCGGGTTGCATATAAATACGTTTATTTTTACCTATGATGAACTAACAAAGGATTTGTACGTTATGGACACTTGAATGGTCAATTATCTCAAGACACTGGTAATTGAAAATTAAAGTGATATGATAAAAACCATCTAGGGTCCAAATCCTAATAACCCCCCAAAAATGAAAGAAATTGGTTCAGCCGTATTAGCGTGATGAGGGAACAAAGGATTTGTGCGTTCTCTTTTATATATAAGACTAGCAGCGTTCACCCCGCTTCGCTGGGGTCACCCCGGAACGCAATAAACTTTGTTACTTAGATAATTTTTACTTTTTCGCTTTCAAGTGATATGATAAAAACCATAGTAGATTGCAGTAAATGTTAACATTATATCGCCTGTCATTTATGTTAACCCGCCGAGTGACACGGTCATGCGGGTTGCATATAAATACGTTTATTTTTATACCTATGATGAACTAACAAAGGATTTGTACGTTATGGACACTTGAATGGTCAATTATCTCAAGACACTGGTAATTAAAAATTAAAGTGATATGATAAAAACCATCTAGGGTCCAAATCCTAATAACCCCCCAAAAATGAAAGAAATTGGTTCAGCCGTATTAGCGTGATGAGGGAACAAAGGATTTGTGCGTTCTCTTTTATATATATAGATGAATTATGTCTGTGTTAATTGTTTTAAATTAATTTCCTGGAAAGAGCCGTCTTGCAACAAGTGCTCGGGAAATTCCCGTAATTGAACGCACAAAGTATCGGAATGAACTCCCAACCAGTGGCGGCGGTTGGACGTTAAAAGTGGGGGGGGGGGTCAAGACATGATCTGAATATTTGATATCAATGTTAGTTTTTCTGGTTGTTTGTAACACTTTATTTGACGAAAGGTTGTATAACTATTAGGATACTGTCTTTTTCAGTTAAAATACCGTATATCTTGTTTCATATTTATTAAGTAAATTGACAAGAGCAACGCAAGTAGATACTAGCCCTTTGTACTCTTAAACAACGAAGGTATAAGAAGAGATTTGATTCCTTGCTCATAAATATCTGTCTGGAAAATTGTGTAATCAGATTAGGGGCCTATTTAATAACAAATTTGCAAAACAAATAAACAGAAAGGATAATATTAATCAAATAATCATAGTAATGAATAGTGAGGCTTGTTTTGCATAAGTTTTATTGAAACTGAAATTTAATGATCATATTATATTTTTAATTCCACGCATGCTATTATATGTGTTATTACTCTTAGAATGACAATGAATACTACAAGCATATGCTACGACATTTAAAGAAATACTTTCGCAGCTTCCCGAAACATGTTCGCTGCCATTAAGTACAGTTTTCACTTTCTTGGAATATATCAAATCTCAGCAATACTTAGAGTCACTCCATATTTTTTATAAGATGGCGTCAAGCTCGAAGTCGATGCAAAGTGGTGCTCTTATTGTTTATCTTTTTCTCGTGGTTGTGTGTAGTGTTTATGTGCGTGCTCTACTGTCTTCATGTAGTAACGGTGCTGTGACTTTCCCAAATGAAGCATTGCCAATGAAACATGGACTGAAGTGTAGTGGAAGATCATTTCATTTTATTGCTGCTGCCTTCATACCAAGAGGACCGCCATGTGCTCTCTCTGGTACTGCTAACAGTGACGGAGGAACTACCAGTGATTTTGTGACAAGGGATGAGTCAAAAGCAAAAAAACAGTGCCTCATTCTCGTTTGTTTTCTCCTCCTTTGTGGTGATATTCATGTAAACCCTGGCCCACCCTGTCCATATTACACTAGTGCTTTCAATATATATTATCAAAATGTTCGTAGCATTAAAAACAAATTACTTGAGTGCTCATTGAACCTAGATGAGATAAGGGAACTGGATTGTTTCGCAGTGACCGAATCGTGGCTGAATGAATCAGTGAACGACAGTGAAATTAGCTTTTCTAATAATTTCACCATTTATCGTAAAGACCGCATAACTCGTGGAGGTGGAGTGATGATTTGTGTAAATAATAAGTGGAAGAGCAAGAGAAGACTAGATCTCGAACGGGATTGTGAACTTATTTGGGTGGAAGTATTTATTCCAAAGCGTCGTTCTGTGTTTATTGGATGCTTCTATAGGCCGCACAAGAACACCCCCCAGCACATCTTAGAAGCTTGCCATGACTCACTGTTACATGCGTTGTCACACGGTGACGTCATCCTATTGGGTGATTTCAACCTTTCCATCACGTGGCAGGACAGCAAGCATAGAGTCGCTAAAGATGGAAACGACAGTTATTTCATGGACAATTTTATTCATGGACTTGGTCTAGGTCAACATAATATGCATAATACCCGCAATAATAGCAATCTTGACTATATTCTTTCTAACTTAGAACCTCGTTGTATTGTCCCATGCAGAAATCTTTTTCCCTCGGATCACGATTCCTTGGATGTTTCTTTCGATTTCCTCCCCTCCACTACTACAAACCAGCCCCTCAAAAGTAGGTCACAACTTCTATGGAAGAAAGCTCCCTGGGGTGACATCTGCCGGGCTATTGAACTATTTCCTTGGTCTTCGTTAGAGGTAGGAACTGTTGACGACGCTGTGGACTTATTTACATCCGTTGTCCACTCAGCCATAAAGGACTTTGTGCCAGTGAAAGCATCAAAATCGAACAGGTTTCCGGTCTGGTACGACAATGAACTTCGTGACCTTCTTAAAAACAAAAAGCTTGCCTGGACTCTATGGAAATCACATCCGAGTGACTACACATACAAAAACTTTGCTAGAATTAGAAGTCTTGCCAAGAAGGTACAGCGCCGTAAATATTTTGAATACATGGACTCAATTGGTGATTTTACTGTTAGTAACCCTAAAGTCTTTTGGTCTGTAATTAAATCTAGAACAAAATCTCCGGGCATACCGGCAACAATTCAAGATGAAAATACTGAAGCGAGTGATGATCAAAGACCAGACCTCTTCAATAACTACTTCTGCAAAACATTTACTTCCCTTTCCTCTACAACCCATCTCCCCCCTCTCCACCCCATCTGTTCGGACACCTTATCCATTCTCTCTACCACCCCGGGCGAAGTTCTGGCTCTCTTGCTATCGTTATCTCCACATAGATCACTTGGACCTGATAAAATTAGTCCTCTCTTTCTTAACAAAACTGCTTCAGTTATTGCGGTTCCTCTATCTATCTTATTCAATAGATGCTTCAAGGAAGGGTATTATCCCACCAGTTGGAAACTAGCTCACGTGACCCCAATATATAAATCAGGACTTAAAGATCATGTATCCTCCTATAGGCCAATATCTCTTCTTTCTGTAATATCAATTATCTGCGAAAAAATAATTAAAGACAGGCTGCTTAAATTCACCTCACCTTACATCCATAGTTCTCAGCACGGCTTTCTACCGAAAAGCTCAAGTCTCTCAAACTTAAGTACTCTTCTTTCCTGTGCAGTCAAATGTATGAATAACAATACTCAATTAGATGTTATCTACTTTGATCTCTCGAAGGCCTTTGATTCTGTCAGTCACATTCATCTTCTTCATAAACTCTCCAATAGATTTAATGTACATGGCAAATTTCTCTCTCTAATCACAAGCTACTTGAAGGACCGTAAACAGAGAGTTGTTCTTTCAGGGGCGACTTCTAACCCCCAACCCGTGATCTCAGGGGTGCCTCAGGGGAGTGTGCTGGGCCTCTACTCTTTGTCCTGTATATGGATGATCTCGACACGCACTTATCAGCTCAACCTAGTGGCCTTCTGCTTTTTGCTGACGATTGTAAGTTATACAGAGAAATATCGTGTCTCCATGACACAATTGCTCTACAGGAAGACATAAATTACCTTACACGCTGGTGTGAAATGTGGCACTTGAAACTCAACAGTAAGAAATGTGACAGTATTACTATTACTTTGAAAAAGTCTCCTGTTCCCTCCACATACCATATCAACGATTCCCCTATCACACATTCTGCTAGTCATAACGATCTTGGTGTCATCTTTGATTCAAAACTCACCTTCTCTGACCACATCTCCTCAATACTAAAGAATTCAATGCGCATGTTGGGACTTCTTTATCGGTTCACCGAACTACGCACTGTTTCTTCATTAGCAACTTTTTATAAGACTTTAATAGCGCCCAAGATTGAATACTGCTCTCCCATATGGGCAATGGCAGCACCTACACATCTCTCCAGACTTGATTCTGTTCTCAATTTCTTCATTGCTATAGTCCGTTTTCGTGTTCCTGCACTTCGAATATTATCTAAGAAGGAGCTCTTGCGACATCTTAATATTCAGACTCCTGAAGTACGCAGAATTATCTCTGACCTGAAATATCTACATAAAATAGTTAATGGAACCTTAAGATCGGAAATATTACTTCAGGAACTATCCTTACGTGTCCCTTCCCGCATCACTCGGAATACCCACCTATTCCATCTTGCCCGTCCTAGGTTGGCTGTTATACAGAGGTCTCTTTTTTATAGAATACCAAAGTGTTATAATCAAGTAACAACTGATGTGGACATTTTTTTCGAACTACCCAGTGTTTGAAAGAGCAATTAAACGAGCTTTGACGGAATAGTTTTACTTTTACACTCTTTTTTTCTATGTTGTTGTTATTGTTGTCTTGTTTTTTTTTTCTTTCTTTTGTTAGCATGACCCTGTGTAAAATGGCAAAGTTATGCTGTATCTGGGAAATTGTTCAATAAATAAATAAATAAATAAATATTTCAGTTATACAAAATAATCCTAAAACCTAGAATTATGCTAAATTCACTAAATTTAATTGTATATACAAAACTGTATATGTACACCCCTAAACTCGTATATTACACTTCAAAATTAATATTCCTTACTGAGTTCCTTCGTGGCTAAGCGGTTAGCGTACATGCCTTTGACGTGGGAGACCCGGGCTCGATTCCCGGGAGGAGCTCACGTGGTTCGAACTCCACGTTGATCATTAAGTCCACGTCTCATATAACTTCGCTGCTAAACAGGATGTTAAACTGAAAAAAAAATCAAATCAAAATATTCCTTATTATTAGAAAGAAGAAAATACATTTTAGGAACTGTCGATTTTTGTGCAATTAAAGAATAACTTGTGAAGGACTTCTTTTCTTGCAAAATGTTATCTCAATTAGTTCCAGGGCGGCTTACTAACATATCGAGCCCTCGCAAGAAGAAATGAAAGTACGCTCGAATTGTGGCTCTCCAATAGGTTAATTTTCGGGCCATTTTTAATGGCAGTTCAAACACACGCAATTCCTGTAGCTTTCCTAATTCCACGGGAAGACAACCAATACGTACTCATGGAAAGACAAATATTTTATAGCATCATTTTCACTCTATGAATCAATAATACATACAAAACTTTATATTTCCAAATGAAACTATATACATTAATGGGTAATTTCAAAAAAGTGGGGGGAACTGCCCCCTCTAATCGCCGCCCATGACTCCAACAATAAAACTATTTATTTTACACTGGAAAATATTTATGTCGTATAACACATTTTGAAACATTTATTTTATAAAACACGAATTATATATCTTTGTTTTAAATTAATATATTTTGTGTTTATATTTGGCGTCTTTCGTCTGTCTGTACTACACATACTACAGGGTATCACTTTCAGTCTTTTAAATTTAAATTTTCAGGGTACAAGCACGAGACACACTAAATTTCCTGTATAGATTTTGCCGGCATACCAACGTAAAATTTCAAAATGGCGGCCATTCTTTTCTCAAAATAACGGATATCTACGCTACAAAGTGCAATTTTTGGTCTTTTAAGTTGACATGCTCAAAGTAGAAGCACGAGACACTCTAAATTAGCTGTATATACTTTGACAGCGATCCAACGTAAAATTTCAAAATGGCGGACGTTTTTTCAAACCTGCAGTGAATAGAAAATTGTTGTGACAATTGTGACAATGATAATCTTGAAATATAAATCACATTTTAACACTTTTACCCCCAAAACATTTAAATATTTCGAAGAAAAAAAAACAATTAAACCCGAACAAACCCACATGGGCCCACGTGGGTTGGGCTTTTTTTTTTAAAAAAAAAAACCTGGTTTTTCAAACCCCGGTGTGTGTGGGTTTTCTCGGAGTTCTCCCACTTTCTTCATTCTACCATTTCATTCATTTTTCATCATCACCGTCTCCTTTAGCCTTGCCGGCATAACCGTGAGACGTAAAACTCAATACTTTCATTTCATTTCATTACACTGACATTTTTGAAATATTTAGAAAGCTTGTAGATTTCTTCATTCACTCGATTTACTTCTTCATTAACACATGACCACGTGGGTAAATCATAGCGATAAGGTACAGTGAAAATAAGAACATTTGCAAATAACAAAACTTGTAATCGTCGTCTTAGTGTCTGTAGGAATACACTGGCTTCATTCTTCGCAATATCATTCGTACCTGCTAGAAAGACTGCAAAGTCCCTTACACCCGTATCAGCACATTCCTGAGTAGTTTCAGTACTAACATCCTTGAAGGTTGAACCTGGTTTTATAGTTCCTTTGACTTGTTGATACCTTTGGTAGTAAAGTCTAGAGGTTACACTTCTTCCTTCACTGTCAGCGTATATGCGAATCATACCCGTTGTTGATGATGGGCCCTTTACTTCTTCTTTGTACAAGGGAGACTAAAATTATCCGCTGGTTTGTTTTTGTCACTTAATACTTCAACTTCAAGGGCAAGAAATCGATTTTTTAGTGGGATGGTTGACAGCTGCATACTGTCACTACATTTATTCGACTTTCTCGAGTTCACTGGTATTTTAGTCCATTTATTACTATTAACGCCGTTGGACATATTTGAATTTTGTTTAACAACAGATGTAAAGGAATTTTACTACATCACACGAGACAATAGAATTTTCACTTCTTATGGCAACTTCGTCTTTGTGAACATATTGATTTTGAACTACAGAAGTACTTTGAGGCCATACAGTGTATTTGGTTGGTTCTGGAACTTTAGCATTTTTTCTTACAACATCACTCCAGATTTTACTATTTAGCCTTGTACTATCATCATCACAGTCAGTACCGATACTCTGTAACTGTCTTTGGTGTTGAAGTTTATGAACGTCCTGTCCTAAAAGTTCAACAAGTTTTCTTAACGACGATAGTTCTTCGTATAATTTAGTAATAACTTCAACTGAAACTAACATTTCACCTTGTTGATTGTCTTTTGTTTTTTCTAGACTACTGCACGGGATGCACACCCAAGTTAAAACACTAATATTTTTGTCAATCAAGCTATACTTGCAAAAATGAAAGTATTCCTGGCATCTTTCGCACTTTATACCGTTCTTCAATATTCTTTTACACTTACCACATTTCGTGTTATCTGTATTTTTACCTGAAATATGGAGACCATCCAAACTACCAGACACACTGTCCGCCATTTTAAATTTTAAGCTCACAGTTTCCGTATTACTTTCACTCTGTTTCGGAGCAGATCATTCTCTTTCTACAATTGTTGAAAAGAATAATGAAAGGACGACCATTAAAATGAAAGTATGGGTGAGTATGTTCGAGGACATAATCATTTTACCCCTACATTTTATTATCTATTTTTATTTATCCCTTTCGACGTCTGTTGAACCGCGTTTGGTGCGAGCGAGTCCGGGTTAGATTCCTGGTGGAGACATTCGGTCGGAAAGGTGTTAACAACCCTTTTAGATCAGCCATCTTTAGTGAGTTTTTTTCTGTTTTCCTCCTTCACACCAGGCTAATGCCGAGACGATTCCTAATATACAGGTCTCAGGCCATCTGCTTTCTTATTCTTCCTCACTTTACCAGATAATATGATCACCGAGGGGCGTCGTCCCTCATATGTGACTCGCTGCAATGACCATAGATGCCGAAAACCCAGGAATAACTAACTAACTAACTCTATGGCCTATGGAACTCGAAGATTCAATGACACGTTCACAAAAGCTCTCCATTGACTTCTATCCTTAGCCAACTGGATCCATTTTCTAATTTATATTTATATTTCTGCGAGATTCATCTTAATATTGTCCTCCCATCTGCGCCTAGGTCTTCCTACTGGTTGTTTTCCGATTGGTCTTCTAGTTAAGACTTTGAAAACGTTTCTACTTTCTTCCATCCTACCTACATGACCTGCCCACCTCAGCCTCCTAGACTTGATAGCCCTAACAACGTTTGGTAAACCGTATAAATTATGTAGTTCCTCGTTATGAAGTTTCCGCCATTCCCCATTCCCGTTCCTCTTGGGTCCGGATATTCGTCTCAGGATCTTGTTCTCAAATACTTTCAGTCTACGTTCTTCCCTCAGAGTAAGCAACCATGTTTCGCAACCCATACAGAACAACAGGCATGATTATCGTTTTATATATTTTAAGACAATAAAAGATTTTGAACTGAATAATAACACGAATTCCCTGCTTTTGGTCGACATTTAATTTCTTCGTGGATATTGTTTTCGTTCATTAATATTGATCCTAGATATTTTAAAGTATCCACTTTATCAAACGTATTTTTTGGTATTTTAACGGATAAATAATTTGCCATATTACGATCCCAACGAACTTCTATGTATTTAGTTTTCTCTTCATTTACTTCTAAACTAACTCATGTAAGCGTTTAATAAGACCAATGTATTTCTTTCTATTGTTCTCCTATCATCCCCTATTAAATTTACATCATCAGCATACGCCATAGAAAACCCAGGAATATAATTCCTAATGTCTGACACCTGATGAAGAAACGCTGAGTTACTCCGAAACGTAATAGAAATGACATAGAAACTGTGAACAGTAAGTTTAAATTTTATTTCTTTCATTGAACACTTAAATTGTTTCATTCGTTCACAAGTAATTCATAAGCTAATATGTAAAGGATTTTCACTTGCTGGTATTTGTATATATACAAATTGTACGATAAAATGAACAGAATAAGAAAATTAATCTAATTTGTATTATTTCCTAATTGGTTTCAGTGCTAACAACTTACAAATTGAACACAATGAATGGATGAATAAAGATCGTAATCCAAGAGTACATGACTTCGATCATACCATAGGAAAGTACAGAAGACACCAAATGGCAACTCACTTCATGGCTTTGGTTAATCAATCACCAAAGTACCTTCTCCGGTAAGGGAGTGTGTGGAAATGTGTGTTTGTATGTTCTAAGCTAAGAATTCACATAAAATAGAGTATATATAAATATAATGAAATACAAAGTAAGTACATAAGATTATAATTATTCATTATGAGAATGCGTGTGAGTGGACATGCGTTGACCACGTGTAATGTATAGAATGATGAAAAGATCATTTTAGCGCTATTCTGCGAATCAGTGGCGTATTTTGTGGGCTACCGGCAGTAGCCCTAGAATATTATAAAATAAAGTTATTGTAATATGAACTAAATTATATTGATAATTTTATACTTTAGTATCTTCTTTCAATGACTAAAGTTTCTGAGAACTGTATGTATTTAGAAACATCCACTAACTTCTTTATACGCAGTCTGTCTCGCTTCCGTAAGAGATCTTCGATATGGCAACGCAGCAGAAACCACTTGGCGAGTGAGAATCGTGTGGTTATGAGCGCATTCCCCTTCGCTCCACCTCCACCCACAATAGTATTTTGTTATAATCGGCACAGCTGTTATAATTATTCGTTTTATTTGCGTTTCGTTGCGAAAGCTCTTACAGATTGAGGCCCATCGTTGGCTAATCGCCTATTTCAGCGTTCTTTATTACTCGCATAATTACCATTTACTTTGGTCATCAAAATGTAGGGATACTTCGTGCAGCAAATGAAGGTAAAAATATACAATCGTTTTTTCATAATACTAATAAGATAATGTAGTTTCTTATAGTAAAGAGAAAATCATATTTACCTACTTGTTAAAAGGAAAGTGTGTTGTAAAGTTTTCTCCTATTTTGCAGACTATAATAACGTGGAAACTAAACTCTAATAGTAATAATAATAACAGGTGTTCTAAATGTTAATGGTAGTCCAAGCCATCAAACCAGTATACGCCACTGCTGCGAGTGAAATCTCTTGACTAACTGTTGTGGCAAAGAGTTCCCTTGTGGCGAATGATTGTTATCGTACGCTTCTTCAGCGCGGGAAACCCGAGTTCGATTCCCAGCGGGTGCTCATGTGGTTCGGATCCTACGTTTGCTGTAGTTCCACGTTTCATATGGCCTCGCTGCAGAACAGAACGCTAAACCCCATATATATATATATATATATATATATATATATATATATATATATATATATATATAATATGTATACCAGATGTTTCAGTTAAAACGTCCAGTGCGTGTAAATCACAAGCATTTGATGATAAGAGAATGAAACAATTAGTGAAAGAGAAAAATATTATACGACGCATCGAATGGAGTGTTCTAATTGCCTCACAGATCCCCTATCGGTGGGATTCTGGGATCACCGAAAATTTTAAATAACAATATGTTTTTTACATCAGAATAAAGATAATGATGATCGGGCAGTAGACTGCATAATGTGACGCATCTGAGTTACATGCATATTATTCGTAAGGCCGCAACGAACCGTATCTCGATGCTAGACCGCGGCAATAGGTGTAGATTAGTGTGTGTCGACCATTCGACAGCATCTACTCAAAGCTGGAGTGGGAACTACATACCTTTGCGTCAGCTTCCTTTGACCCAGAACCACAAACACCTCAGACTACAGAGGTATTCTGAGTCTGTGTGTGAGAATTATTGCATTCTTATTTGTGATATAGGACAAGATCTTGACGTATTCTTAATGCTAGTTTAAGTTGACAAATACATACACCTACTGTTAAAGTGTCTGGCTTGAAAAGGTTTTAAAAATGGGGAAGGGGGGAAGAAACGAAAAATTGATAAAGCTAGTAGGAAAGAAATACATTTATTTTTTTGAAAATTGGGGAAAAACACGGTCTTTCATTAAAAGATTGAGTGAAAAACTTTTTTTTTTTTTTTTTTCGAACGAAGTTCCTTTTTAAAAAGAGCTTTCTAAACACTGCTACATTTTTATGTATTTCAAATCTCGATAATATACTTTGGTTTTCTTTATTCTCGAAATTGTGAAAATAAATAAATAAATAAAACACGATTCGACTCAGACTTTCTCTTCATATATAACTTTATTTATTTCGTATTTTTAGAGATGCATTCCTGTCCAGAAGCTCTTCTCCTGAAGGTTTTATGCTGCTTCGCCAAAATTATGCAACTAGCCACGCAGTTCTGTGTATTGCTCATTGGTTACTAGGAATAGGAGACCGCCATCTATCCAACTTCCTTGTTTCTGAGAAAACCGGACGAGCCATTGGAATCGACTTTGGATATGCATTCGGAATAGCAACTCAAGTGCTTCCAACTCCAGAATTAGTGCCTTTTCGATTGACACCTCAGATATTAAATTTGATGAGCCCGCTAAGGGAAACAGGTAAAATTTAGATGGATAATCTCTTTATTACACTGAGCGTTTGTATGTAAATATACAGGTATCTCCGATGTCTTCAACTGATTTCTAAATGTTGTAGCTTGGAAATGGCTGATCGCATTTAAATTAAACGCCTACAGTTCAAAAGATAGGTGTTTAAGTTTGTTCATGCACGTATACACTTACCCGGTTTGAAAATGCTGTATTGACTGGTTACAAAATGCGAAAAACTAGTTATATCAAGTTGTCTTTTTTATGGGCCTACAGCACATGGCCTCTAGTCACACAGCACATACCAAGTCGATGTTCGAGCTCTTTCCATACTGTAAATATTGATGGAAGTTGGTGAGTTGACTTATAGTTGGTCGCTCCTGCATGCTATTGACGTTTCCCGCCAACCGAACAAAACGTTAACACTCCAAGGATGTTATAAAATAGAGGATCTACCCATACAACAAAATCGTGAAGCCATACATCACAGCTTCGCCACAGCTACTTTGCCCACTCCGCGCCACTAAGATCGCTGTTTCGAGCCAACAAACATGGCGGAAACGAGAGTAGTCAATCAGATATGCCGGCTCAGACGATGCTCGATTGTTTTTCGGCTTCATTGAGTTCATATGATGATACGTATGGGCAGATCTTCTATTATATAACATCCTTGTAACACTCCCTCTTTGGAACTGTAGGTGTTTCACTTAAATACGATTAGCCGTTTTCAAGTTACGAGGGGAAGCCAAAAAGTAAAGGGACTTGAGAAAAAGTACATTTATTCTAATGATAGAAAACTGAAACATACATTATTTTTCTACATAATCTCCGTGCACTTTTCCCAACGTTTCACAAGTGTTTTGATTCCGTCGGAAAAAAGTTTTTCGGTTTCACATGTAACTAATTTTACACCGCATCAATGACTAGCTGATCGTGGTGTTTTAATTTCTTAACTTCTGGTGATGATGAGTGTTTCCAAGCCATACTCGCAGCCTTAATTTCGGGTTCGTGATGTACCCAAGTTTCATCTACAGTAACGATTTGCTGTAAAAATCCATCTACCTCGCGACGATAACGGGCCAAATGTTTACGAGAGATGTCCAACCTTTTTACCTTATGCTGCGCTGACAATTCTTTCGGGATCCACCTTGCACACACTTTCCGAAAATTTAGCCTCTCGTGTCGTCGCCAGTTGTTGACGTCGATGGCCTGCCCGATTTTTCCTCGTCACATAAAGAAGTTCTTCCCTGTTTGAAATGCTCTATCCATTCGTAGATCTTGCTTCGCGTTAAATAACTGTCATCATACTCTGCTTGCGTTCCACAGGTTTAACATCTTCCGTAAACAAAAAGCGAATCACTGCTCTCATTTCCTCCTTGGTGCAGATCGACAATGGAGCTGCCACGTTTAACGGTCTGCTACACTCCAACGACTAACGCAGGAATAAGAGTGGCACGTTGCATAGAAGTGTTGCAGACAGACACTAATTCAACACTGCATACTAGCAGTGTTACCAAACCCTAATGCGAGAAATTGCAAGTCCCTTTACTTTTTGACTTCTCGTCTATCACTTCGAAATCGGTTGGAGACTTTAAAGACATCCTGTACTTGTCATGTGGACGGATGTAAAATTTTGATGAGTAAAATATGTTACTCTGAATTCAGCTATTCATTTATATATGTGTGTGTGACACCTAATGGCTCACACCTTTGGTGTGTAGGATTTCTGATTTAATCCCAGTTCGTGAGCTTATAGACAGGGTCATATTCTTCTTGTTTCCTTTCACTTTATATATATATATATTTGACAGGTACTTCTGTTATCATTTAATTGTATCTGCAATCCATCTCTTTTTCTTTTTATATTTATCAAGTAAAATACATTAAATTTTTGAAGCAATGCTTACACAAGGTATTCCCACGAAACATAAAATCTGTTTTCCACATAGGTCAAAATAATACAAAAGTTGTGATTTATAAAAGTGGTTTAACACGTTAACTGACAAGGGTGAATTTTGTTGTTCACCGGTAAAATGCCAAACGTACGTGATTATATTATTCGTGTTTTGTTTATATATATATATATATTATAACCCGCCTGGGTGCGTATCTTGTCCGGTACGCCTTTCTTTCTTGTCTGATAGTTTTCTGTCTTCGTCCTGGTTATCGTGACTCACTTCGGGTCATCATGAAATTTGTGACAATCCACATAATATTAAATAAATTAATGGTGCTGCAGATGGAATTGTACTTGCAAGTAACCCATACAGTCTTACCGTAGTTGATGAGAAATTTGATTACGAAACTTAAAAATTCTTTTCTTGATTAAAACCTCTACATTCCTAAGTTTTACGACGTGGTTTCAAGCGATTTTAAGTAATTAACGTTCCTCTGGAATATGATCGATAATTCCAGTAAAATTTCACGTTCAAATAAGTGCATTTACCTTTCTTCACTTGTGCATAATTAATTCACTAATATTTCAAACGATGATTCGTTAAATAAACGATTTTTGTAACACAGACTGCACTTCTTGGTCCATTCAATCATCCATGGCGGCACAGAGTACCACTTCGCGCGTTTAGCATCAAGCGTTTGTCTTCTTACGCCTCATACTAACTACGCTTATTATTGAAAAGCACCTTTTCATAGACAATATACATATCGTTGAATGTCATTTTTATTCGCTATCAAAGTTACATAATCAAAATACTAAAAGTGATAAAGGTAAGCATCGATGATGCTGGAATTCGCAGGATTATTTCTTGAAACAGTGCAAACACTTTACTTTCCTTTGTGCCTGGAACAGGGAATGCAAGTCACCACTGCACAGAGTTGTCAACACGTTGAAAAAGATAAAACCATAACACAAAATTTGCGTCAACGTACAGTGCATGGAGCCTTATTCCACTTCAGACAAGAGTAACTGGGAAAAATTAAAATGGAATGGGAGTGAGGGGGGACACACGCTCATATATGGCGCGCGGAAGGGACGATGATCTTTGAAGATTATCAGAATCCTGGAATCTTGAATCTTCCCTCTTCTTAAAAGTTTATTTTTCCGGTTATTACTCCTCTTCTTTCTTGAACTATTAAAATTTGATGTATGATTTTTCACTAACACTTTACACAAACGTAGATGGGCTATTTATTTTTATGGGCTATTCACTTTATTTATTTTTTTTACACGTACAAGATAGTATCTTTGCTCATAATACAATGTTTTAATACAAATTGAATAACATATTGATTATCTATTATATTTCATTTTATATCACCTATATATAGTTCTCATATTATGTTCATTCATATTAAATGACCTATATAGTTTGTACACCATTACATATGAATCATAAAATTTCAACTTTTTTTTTTTCTTTTGTTTGTAAGTGTCTGACTCGTGTTGTTACATCTTACACTAAACATCCTTATTATACTACACTAAATATATTGAATTTTCAATATTTTAAAGGGTATGAAGTATAAAATACAAAATAACTATTTTCATACGTATATATACTTACTTATAACTAATTTTCAAAATAACTTTTAATAATATATTATTTTCATTATTCAGACATTTAAAATACAACATTTAAACAACACTATATCAACTTATCAATTAACCTCAAATATAATGCAATAATATAGTAGCATGAACATACGAAATAAATTCTCTTATTAGTAAATAATTTTTCAAAACATTACACATTAAAAATTTTATTTTCACACAATATTGAATACGTTTTTGTCGAAATTTAATAAAATTCATCGGCGCCTTTAAGATCCACAGATAAATTTTTACAAAGTAATAATTCAGTTATGATTCTCTCTGACCACTCGACAAGGTCTGCCTGGCTAAGTTTCGAAGATACCTACCCACAATAAATCATTTGTTTCCCATCCCGAGATGAGGCCTGAATATAGAACACAAGGTTAAAATTCAAAATAATAAAGAATGGGACTTACCAAAATTGCTTACTCCGAGCTTTAAAGAAATATTACATTACCCAAAATATGTATGGGGGGGAACCTCATCTCCATAACTTGGCATATATCTTTGCTGGTTTTTCCATTACTTTGGAAAAGAAAATATCAACGGCCATCTGGAAGTCGCATCGCTAATCACAGATGCCTGCTTATATCATATCAAATAACTTTTTTTTTTTACATCTCTTGAACTCGTTCATTCAATAACACATACGGATTTTGTAAATTTACCAACGCAAATTCCAATACATCAGATGAGCATAGATTTTTACAGTACAGAAAATTCAAATATTTGTCAACATTCAACAATTTCTCCAAAATTTTGTGTATTCGTTCATTATTATTTCTTGATTGAACCCTTTGAGACAAACATACTGATACTGTGGTTAATGCGTTGCAGGGAACAGTTTCAACACTACTTTCTAAATCTGAATTTTTAAATTCACTTGACATTACATCGTGATATTTTTGAGAACTGTGTTTTACAGCTAAATCTAACCAAATTTTTCGAGTTTGTTTCGTAGATTTCCACACCTTAAGTCGATCTACAGAGTACGAGCCAATTGATTTACCAGTTAAAGGATCTAAAAATTTACCAATTTTCTCAACTTCTTATGCGGTTCAAAAAGGAAATTTTAATTTTATTTATTATCATTATTATTTATTTATTTATTTATTTATTGTAATATTCGTGAATCTTAAACATTGCTAAGGTCAAATTTCCAAAATATATACAGTCCGGTTTTTTTGCAAACATATATTTTCATCCTATTCCCACTCTTGGTTTTTTGAGTGCAACAAGAATTTTGAATTTTATTCCAGAACATTTAATAAACATACTTTCATAATTACCTGTGGTTTCTGCAACAAATATTTACTTTGATAAGCACTGACTTTCCATACGCGTATGACTTTCCACCGTCAATAATGACATCAAATTGCATATTGGCAGAAATTTTAACTTTCGACTTACCACATTGCTTCACTAACTTGCAATTTCCACGTATTTTGTAATTTTGTTTACTGCACTTATTTCCTTTCAAAATTTTCTTGCGGGAAATTTTCTGCCTAATTTCGTATGAAGCACTGAATTTACTTTTCTGATCAAACTAGTTTTTCATTTTCCCTGTGTGATTACACGTAGGTACCGTCACCGGATGTTCGAGCCATCTAGCACATGCTCGTTTGACTAACCTAGCTTTGACTTTTTCGTCACATTTATTTTGAATTTTTAACGCTTTGCTACTACACGGTTTTTTCACCTGATTTTTAAATTTTTCACGGACACCATCATGATTTTTAACAGCTAATTTCTGCATATAGTTTCCTTCGGCATTAACTTTTAGTTTTCTGAACAACTTATGATGCTCACTGGATTCTGACTTTTTGCTTTTTTTTTTCATTTATCTTTTCTGATTGTGGTTTCTCTGGAGTGATTACATTGGTTTTTTCATTACTACTTGCCACCATGCAATTGCCTTTGTGCCCACCTTGTCTTTTCATAAAATTTCTACGGACAAATCTTGAAATTTTCTCAAAAGATCGCAAAATTCTGTGCATGCCTTTTATTTTTCGTTTTAATTTACTCAATTTTTGTTTCTTACCATGCTTATGCTTGCTACGCCGTGACCAATATTTGTACCTCCTGACGGATTTGTTCAAAGTATATTCCAACTTACCAAAACTATTTTGACAAATTTCAACTTGTTTACGCCATGATATTTCACCAACATTATTTTCATCAATGCTACAAGTGCCTGAACTGATTTTATCATTCATTACATATATCTGGGTGCATAGAAAACAATAAAAACTTATGCGCTTAAAGTTCGTAACATACACATTTGTCACTACCAAGTGGGAACTGTTACCGCTGTTTTGCCTATTGTCAATCTGAACCATAACTATGTTCACGAAGTACGAACATATGTCATTACTTGAAATACATGCTAACCTATCTGTTTGTGACGTGCTTTGGACGCATCCTATCTCTATTAAATTCAAAATGTGACTAATGAGTAAAGAGCGCACTTTCTTGCCTCCATTAATTAACGTTACTACATTAGTACAATTACACGCACAAAACCTATCAGTGCACTTTCTTCCGTAACATGACAAATATATTATGTTCAACACATCTATCTGCTGTTTAGACTTCGAACGAACATCAGGCCTACTTGACGTAACAGTTTGGCTAACTGAACCTTTACCTTTGTTTGACACTGGCTGACTACTTATTTGTTTAACAGTGCAAGCGCTAGCGACAGCTGAATCATATACAACCTTTTGGCACCCTTGTTCTACATCTGCATAACTAAACTTTTCAATTGGCGCTTCGATTGATTCAATTTTCTCAAATGCTCGGTCCCCCTTTTCTTCACATTTACCCCAAAATTATTTCTTTACTACTTCTACTTGTACCTGGAGTTTATTGTCAATGTGCTTTTTTTTTTTTTTTTTTTGTTGTTTCGCTAACTTTCACAAATGTACTTTCCAAAGATTCGCTAATCTTTTCAATTTTGCTTTCTAATGATTCATTGACTTTTTTTTACCTTGTTTTCTAAAGATTCACGTACCTTGTTAGTTTGTTCAACAAGTAAAGCTTACATTTCATCTTTATTTGCTTTAATTGCATCCAACAATAACTTAACGTTACTTTCATCCATTTTGCACAATTATATAAAAATTCTAAACACGAGTCAGAAACTTACCTTTACGTTTCTAACCATGAATCACTACTTTTGCTTTCACGGTGCAGGAGTCCTGTGCCTGTTTGGTGCGCCATTTTTATAACCTGCCTGGGTTCGATACCTGCCTGTCCCTGTTCGGGCGCCATTCCTATAACCCTCCTGGGTTCGTATCTTGTCCGGTACGCCTTTCTTTCTTGTCTGATAGTTTTCTGTCTTCGTCCTGGTTATCGTGACTCACTTCGGCTCATCATGAAATTTGTGACAATCCACATAATATTAAATAAATTAATGGTGCTGCAGATGGAATTGTACTTGCAAGTAACCCATACAGTCTTACCGTAGTTGATGAGAAATTTGATTACGAAACTTAAAAATTCTTTTCTTGATTAAAACCTCTACATTCCTAAGTTTTACGACGTGGTTTCAAGCGATTTTAAGTAATTAACGTTCCTCTGGAATATGATCGATAATTCCAGTAAAATTTCACGTTCAAATAAGTGCATTTACCTTTCTTCACTTGTGCATAATTAATTCACTAATATTTCAAACGATGATTCGTTAAATAAACGATTTTTGTAACACAGACTGCACTTCTTGGTCCATTCAATCATCCATGGCGGCACAGAGTACCACTTCGCGCGTTTAGCATCAAGCGTTTGTCTTCTTACGCCTCATACTAACTACGCTTATTATTGAAAAGCACCTTTTCATAGACAATATACATATCGTTGAATGTCATTTTTATTCGCTATCAAAGTTACATAATCAAAATACTAAAAGTGATAAAGGTAAGCATCGATGATGCTGGAATTCGCAGGATTATTTCTTGAAACAGTGCAAACATTTTACTTTCCTTTGTGCCTGGAACAGGGAATGCAAGTCACCACTGCACAGAGTTGTCAACACGTTGAAAAAGATAAAACCATAACACAAAATTTGCGTCAACGTACAGTGCATGGAGCCTTATTCCACTTCAGACAAGAGTAACTGGGAAAAATTAAAATGGAATGGGAGTGAGGGGGGACACACGCTCATAATATATATATATATATATATATATTAACATAACGTTAATCTTGAAACATAATATAAGACAAGTTATTGAATCCGCTCACATGAAAGTTGGCGTCCGATCGGACCTGTATGTGGGGTTTTTGTTATGGGCAAGAGGATAAATTAAAATTGAACTTACAACTCTGTTTGATAGCCATTTGTTGATTATTACACGTGCAAGCTAGCTTCGTGTGAGAAATGTGGATGAATTTCTTTTGCTCTTAGTGCTAATAAATAGTTTCTTTGTGCAATGAAAAACGAAGAAATATGCACAGAACTTGATCTCATTGGTAGTAACAGTATAGTGATCTGGGACTGCACAACACTCACATCTTGTCAAAATAAATTACAATAAATAATGAATCCATTGTTAAACTTTTAACATGTCATTTAAATAGCAACACGTAGGTCCGATCAGCGGCACAAAAACAGCGGAATATCACATGTTACTTAATATTCAGCGTTCCTAGCGGCGTTAATCAGCAACATCTAACAATAAATAAATAAATAAATAAAACTACAGCTTAAATTTCTCCTATATTCTGTGTGATAAAAACCCTTCAATTCATTAACACTAGGGGCAGAAATTTACAATACAAGTACTCTACACAACTCGACTAATTAGAACTTGTGAGTCCGATCGGACCCCAATGGTAGCCAACGTGTTAAATATTATTTACATGTGAGTTTTAGATTTTTATCAAGACAAAAGAATTGTGTTCAATAATGACATTGATTTATGAAATATGAAAGATTTTATTATTATTATTATTATTATTATTATTATTATTATTATTATTATTAAAGAAAATCATAATTCATATAATAGTACAGTGGTGGGAAGGAAGAGATAAGACACTTTTGTGGGTAATTCCTTTTAAATCCAATGTTCTCAATATGGTTTCTGATCCCATACGTTACATATTACATTTGGGAACGCTGTGGCTCAGTGGTAGAGCGTGGGGTCCTTGGTTCGATCCCAGATCGCGCCAAGTGAACTTCGTGGTTGACAAACACCGAGTGCGTGGGTATTCTCGGGGTTCTGCCGTTTCCTCCCACTTTCTTCATTCCAACATTTCATTCATTTCACGTTGTCATCGTCTCCTTAGCCTAGGCAGCATAACCGTGGGACGTAAAACTGAAAGCCGTGAGTTCTATATTCATTGGTCAAATATCGGCCAGAATTTTAACAAATAAAATTATTGTATTTACCGTAGAATGGGGTGACTTTGGCAGATCGTGTATTATTTTATTTTACTGGCAATTGCATAAATCAGAAGTACTGCTTCTTAATTTATGTCTGTTCAAAGAATAAAAGTCCCACGCGACACACCTAACACAGTAGCCACTGCCGTCACACTCACTCCACATAACCGCGCACCAACAATTTGCCCTTTTTAAAAATCTGAGAGGTTTCCCATTTTACACTACCTCCGTCTGCTGCAGCCACTGGACACTGCTGTTCCACTGCGCCTGACGTAGTATGGAGACCGTCCTAACACACCACCACCAGCAGTCCGGCGCTGCGGGCGCCACGACACCACTGCCAACCCATACATCTGACGTGTTGCCAACTACAGATGTTTCCATTTTTCTGATCACCATCTGTAGTTAGAAAGTGTTTTTAAAAATCCCGGTTTTTTTTTTTTTTTTTCAAATATTACGCAATAAAATGAGTTTGTTATAGATATCAGCTCACTAGTATAAATGAGGAGTAAACATTAAAAAAAAAAAAGTTGGTGTTACGTGAAATACTGTAGTTTAAATATATTCCTATATCAGCTCCTAAAACCTTTCTTTGTTTTCAATGTAATAGGTCTTTTGAGTGAGACTATGGTTCACACATTGAAAGCTTTGCGTATGAATTACGATATTTTATTGGCTACAATGGAGGTGTTTGCTCAGGAACCGTCCTTGGATTGGACTGAATTTGCATTGAGGCAGCTTGAACAATCTGAAAATTCAAAAGGTACGTAATTTAAAATATTAAAAATTTAGAATTATGTAGAAGTTATTTACATGTAGGGGAGCATTTTATATATATATATATATATATATATATATATATATATATATATATATATATATATATATATAAAATTATGTCTTTTGTGTTGCCGTGTTGTTCTATATGTATTCCTCCATAAAGGCATAGTCTCTCTTGCTCTAGTTGTGATGAAATGCCCTTGTTTCAGGTTGTGGCAGTTCTTCACTTTTTGTTATTGACAAAATGTCGCCTAATAAAATTGTTAAGTTAGTAAAGACAAATGTTCCCTGGCGAATAGAACGTGTGAGAATCAAGTTAGAACCCGCAGTCATGGATTATTACCAAGTCAACCGTTGAGGTCCCCTTCATGTGGCGGATCCTTATCGTCGGGAATGAAGGGGCCACCGTGACTTATTGGGAGTGGGAGTTCCTCCTTACTTCTGGTGTGAGTTCCTTGGTTCGATCCCGGGCTAAGTAAGTTTGTGGTAGACAGGGCCGAATATCGCTCTCCTTGCTGGTCTAGTGGTTAGCGCGTGCGTCTGTGGTATACATAGTCTCGAGTCCGATTCCCGGTGGGAGAGCACTCAAAATTTAATTTCATAATTACTCCCTTTCATTAATCATCCATCCCCTAAGAACAAATCATAGGATGTCAAATAAAATATATATATATATTATTTTCATTTCATTTCAGAAGTATAAAAGAAATTTTGCAGTTATAATGGATGGCAATCAACATGTGCGCTTAAATTGTCCGTGAAAGTTAATAGACTAAACATATATAAGGAACATTTCAATATAAAATTATATACATATAAATCTACAACTAGTAATATTAGTATATCATATCTGAAAAGGACATAGTCATAATACTACTTGTTTTCGTGACCTCCCTCGAAATTTTGAAAGTTGGTAAAAATAAAACCTAAAATTACGTTTTCAGTCCCCACATTACCAAACACTGAGTGCCCCTAGATCCCCAAAAATTTTAAAGTTGTTAAAAGAAACCCTAAAATTGTGTTTTAGTTTCCCCATTGCCAAAAACATTCCGGGGAAGACCCCCGGACCCACCAGAAATGAAATCCTGGCTATGCTCTGTGCATATGTTAAATATAGTAGATATCTATAGTACTATAGAATTTCATACTAAACTATTAAATACAACAGTGTATCACGAAGTCAATCTTACAAGTTTTGACATGCATTTCGAACAATTGAATATTTTTCGAAAATATAGGTAATGCAACTCAGGGTGCGAATTAGGCGATTTTTCCGGGGGGAGGGGGATAAAATAAAAAAGAAAATACCCCGTTTAAACCAAATTTCTATAATCGCGCCAACCCTGCTGATAATAATGATGAAACTTAACACATTGGCTTATGTTTAGGGGAAAAGTACACCAATATTATACCGTTTTTATCCCAATCTACAGCAGCAGATCTCAGTAACATTTATTTTTCAAAAAAGCACACATGCAGCTCCCAACACACACCTAACCTAACCAAAATACTTTTTACAATGAATTTGCTATTAATAACTTTCAAACGGATTTACGTTTAGCACATTGGATTGAAGAATTTTAATGATGTAAGAAATATAACTGAGGGTAGGAGGGGAAAAGAGCATCCTCCTTGGTAATTTTTTTCTGCCTTCCAGCCAGGGATAAAAGTTTTCCAGAGGAGAATTTTCCCCCTATTCCTGGCCGTAACTCGCATCCTGATGTAACTGACCCTCTTGCCCCACTCTACAGGCAGCCATGCATACAGCAATAATTATACTTTAAGACGTGTTTTAAAAATTTAGCAACAGCTACCAACAATCCTTACATTGTGGAAAATATAAGAGAATGACGTCTTAAATACGCCATAATAAGAATAAATACCATAGTCTCTTTGTCAATTTGGCCTTACAAGAATTGATTTTGGAAAGTTATTTTGCAATTTAAGGTTAAAATAACAGCCCCTACTTGCACTGCGTGTTAACATGACTGAATAAAACATAACACCTGCGTATAATTTCTTATTTGTATCGAATTTTATATTTGTACGACATAATGAAATACACATTGATATGTATTCGTTGGGTACAAGATTTCTTAACAACTGTATCTTTTTGAAAAGAATTCAAGTCAGTTAAACCTAATGTACGCTAGTGAGAACATCGTAGATAGCTACTTATGAAAGGTATAATCAGGTTGAAATCTTTATCGACTGCAGGCAGATGATGAGACGGTATCAGACCTTACAGAACTGATGGAAGATGGATGACACATTTTCCATTGGATTATTCGAGTTAGATGACAAAACTTCATAAGCAGCTACCTTTCAGTACGCACTAGTATACATTCGGTTTTCCTGACTTGATTTACAAAAAAAATACATCCACAGGATTTTTCGCAGGAGGGGTCAAAGTTTGTCGTGTGGTTTTGTATTTTGAATATAGCTATAGTAACTGAAAGAATATGCAAAGAAGTCGCACTGATGCTGATTTATTTAATACCATCTCGGTATTCACGGTAGTATCACATGACATAATCAGTGAGAATGCCAGGAGCTTTTACCTAGTGGCTGTGTTCAAAGTAAAAGAGTGTGTGCTCGCAGAATAATGATGTACATTTTTACACAAATTCAAAGAAAACCAATTTTTACGTCCAGAGGTGTGTGTAAGGAAATTTGGGGGAGTTAGTGGTATTGTGAGATGCAGCATACTCTCTGGACATAAAATCAATTTTCAGAACAGAAGTTGTAAACGTAAAACAGAATAAAGAAAATACTGCGGCATTAAATTCAAAAAATATTTGCTTATGCCCGGAAACTTAATATAAACTATTCATTTACTTGTTAGGGAGAAGCCATACCCTTCCTTGTGGAGTCCATGGATGTATCTGTATTGCAATATGTTGTTGTGTACTTAACAATCGAGAGTAGCAGAGCCATCTTAACGGTATATAGCCACTTGGTCCGGGGACCCCGCCACTTGGTCCGGGGACCCCGCGAGCAGAATGGCGTGTATTAATTACGTGTATTAGGAGCAAAATTTAGTCATAAGGACCACAACACAATTGTTTGCTCTGAGGTCTAATATGCTGTTTAAACGGCACTGGAGAGTAGAATAAATGGCATTAGCGCGGGGCCCGCTTAGGAACAATCGGTCCAATCGACTTAAGGCCGGCCCTGGTGGTAGACAGCATCATGTCCGTGAGTTTTCTCGAAGTACTTCCGTTTCCTCCCACCTTCTCATTCCATTATTCAATTGCGTCAGTCATCGTCTCCTTTAGCCTAAAGGACATAATTGTGGGACGTTAAACTGAAAGATCTCAGTTTTCGTCGGAAAGGGGTAGAGCTGAGAGGGCGGTCCCTTTTATCCTCATGTCTTCGTATGCCCTCCTAATCACGAATTCATTGGTAGTTTGTGGGAGTCCTGGGAAGAGAATGATCAGCGCGCGTCTTTCTCTATCTGAAGGGGACGTGCACACAACCTGACCTGCTGGAATATGCTGTCTGATATGTAGTTTTTTATTTATTGTATTTCCTTCTTTCTCCGGGGCCACATGTTTTTGGTGATTTTTCTCCCACGCTGATCATCCGGTTAGGGCGTGCCAAGGGATTACTAGGGGAATAGTGTAAGTTCTCTTTGGAAGCGCTTCAGTATGAGTTGCGACTTTCACACATTCTTTCTGTTTATAGCTGTGTTAAAAAACTTTATTTTATGAGTAAAATAAACTTTAAATACGGGTCCTGGCTCTCCCCCTTGTAAAAATCCAAATCAAGAGTGAGTGAGGTCACAACTTAACACGGCGAGCATGAGGAAAAGACACGTATCGCGATTCTTATAGTCCAAGATATTGCAATAAAAGACAAGGATGTGAAAATACCACTAGAGAATCTAACTGCCCGAGTGTTATTAAAGGCTTTTCCCCTTTTGTTATTAATAAAGTTAGCATACGCACAGCCAGACAAGTTAGGAATAACAGTTTGTGGAAACGATCGAAGAGAAGCAAACAGCGAAGCTACTTAAATTAGACGTCATTAGCCAGGCGAACGTATCAGTCGAACTTCACGTCTACTGAACACCAGGCGAGGAGTGATTTCGTGTTAAGATTTCCAAAACACCACCGAAAAGGAGACTAAATTGGAGTTTGCTAACCAACATGTTGTAGAAGTAGCTCGCATTAAAAGTAAGAAGTCAGCTGAACTGCTTATTACACAGTCAGTGATTCATACTTTCAGTTCGCCTACACTTCCGGAATATGTGAAGCTTGGCTATTATTGCCGTCAAATTCGTCTATATATTCCTAGTCCCATTAGTTGTTTCACTTGGGGCACTTGGGGCATCCAGGACTTATGTAGCGTAACAGCTGCTTGCTATGTGTGCTAATTGTCGAGTCTTCGTGCGGAGCTCAGTACAGGGATTAAGCCCTTGTGCTAACTGCAAGAGCATTCATTCTGCTTGGTTTAGGTACTGTCCGGCCTTTCAACAAGATAAACGTATCCGGGAACTTACGATTATTGAGATTTCCATTCCCGATGTTAAGCGTCGCCTAAAAGAGGGTCTTCCAATTTCACTCATTTTTTATTTTGCGTGTGTAGCCTCTACATCTCGAAAATCTGTCGCAACGCAGACATCTGATATTTCCACTCAAACTCATGCTGTCCCTCCTAACCGTCCTCAACCGACAACCCTAGTAGTAGCTTCGCCTTTATATGGCTATATGGTTTAATTCATAGGAAACTTTCTCGCTAAGCGATTCAGAGCGCTTTCTACAAGGCCGTTGTCTCCTCAAGACAAGTGTCTTAACCGGTTAACTGAAAAGCTCGAGTATATTCGAGATTTTAATTTTACAAATAATTTAAAACCTCGAGTATATTCGGGCATTATTACAATTGATCACTGTTGAACGGTACAAAGTTTACAAGCTCGAGTATATTCGAGGTTTTATTGAAAGCACATTTTAGGCTTACGTAAATCATTGTTGCCTTCAGTAAAAATAATCACACTGTTGCCATTCGTTTTGTTCCTAAAATGTTAGAAGATATTAGATGTTAGAATTTAGCAATAAAAAATAGGTAAAAATTGAAACGCTCCTTTGGAAATAATTGGTAAGTTAACCGGTTAATGTCACATTATTCGCTGTCGGTTTCAGCAGTGTTTGTCTGAGATCCTAGCTCCTGTATGTGATCTGCTTTATGTTGAAACCTTATTTACTATCGCTCGCGACACCTTCACGGTACCTCGTGACAACTTCAACTCACTTTGAATCGTCGTTTGTACGCTGATTGAACGAGATAAGATTTCGATTTTCCGCCGAGAAATCTTATTGTGTATATTTCTGCCGCCAATGCCTGTGTCTTGTTGACCGGACTTATATCTCGATGTTACCCGTCTGTTTCTGTTGATACGGTCCGCTTCCTGGATCTGCTTTTTGACCACCGGTTGACGTGGTCACCCCAACATGTACTTACCTTTAAATACTCTTTTCTCCGCACTCTGAACATGCTTCATGCCCTTTTTTGCTGTTCTTCGAGTGCTAATCGTACTATTTTGTTACAATTATACCGTAGTTTGCGTATTCGTCTACTCGTTCCTGTTTACTTTTAACAACTTGACTCTCTTCATCACTTGGGAATCCATCTATCTATTAGTACTCTCGCTAGTCTTTATGTGAAAGCAAACGAACCATCTTTAACCTTTCGCCGTATGAGGTTCTTGTAGAATTATTCTATGTACGTATGTCAGATGGATTCTTGATCATCCGTGCAGATTTCATCTGCTTGGGAGACTGGTTAATGACCTTCATGCAGCACGCCTTCGGACTACCTACCCTTGATAATCTCCTTACAGATGATTGTGCGTGAGCGTCTGTTTGTTTCACGCTTGCACTGTTCCACCCTGGCTGTTAATTGTACCACGGTTCGACCTTAGGTTGGTATCTCATGGGAAAGGAATACCACCAATCGTTTAGAGCGTTGCTCGAGAGATACCCAGATTTCTGGTATTTTATACGGATGTTCTGAGAACGGGAATTATATTGGTTTTACCTGTCACAGATGAGACCAACTCAGAATTCAGTGTGCAACCTCTTTCCAGTCTTCACTCTGCTGAACTAACTGCAGTTAAGCTTGTCCTTAGTCATTTTTTTAAAAATTATTTTATTAATCGTCTTCTGGTTTGTACAGTCTCTTGAAGCGGAGTTTACAGAGCTTCGTCAGTAAGCACGCCGTTGTTCAAGACACTCTAATGAGATACCATCAGCTACTGCAATAGGGCTGTGTTATCGTTATCTACTGTTTGTTGGGATATGTCGACATTCGAAGAAAGGACCGTGCTGACATAGCTGCCAAGCACATCTCTTTGGCTAGAAGTGCATTGGAACATTGTCTTCCTCGCTCTGATCTTTGTAACTATTTTAAACATCTTATGCGTCCTCATTGACAACCCGGTTGGAACTAGGCGAATGAGAATAAACTTCACGTTGTGAAGCCACTGCTGGAGGATTGGCAAACATCTTCCTACGCTATCGCCAAGATGAAGTGCTCTTGGCGTGTAACAGTGGACATCCAACAATTGCAACAACAGTGGGACTCTGACAAAAAATATCTAAGTCCAAATAATTGGCAGAAAAGAACTTTTAGTTCTGAATTTTTTAGGGTGATCGCTCAAAAACACGAATTTATGATAACGTAGGTGACGCCCAAGAGATTTCCATATGAATATCGCCTTTGTCATCAAGATATGTAAAACAGCTAAGGGACATTGTAAGAATGAAGCTTGTTTTAAAGACTCACAGCCCGTTAGAAATCGAAGAGTGCTGCTGAGGAAATTGTAAAGAAGTAAAGCTGTTCCACACATAAGTAATAACAAATATGACAACTTACTGTGGCCAAGTGCAGTTTGGTTACACTAAACTGTTTCAACAACAATGTCTTGTGTCTTCGTCAGTAACTCTCAGCTACCCAAATGAAAGTTGTTTCATTTCTCGGAATACAAAAGATGTTCTAGCAAAGTATTTGTTTAAGGTTTTCACAAGAAGAGTTTTGAAGTACATTAGATTTACATTAATGAGAGTTGAAGCCTCATCATTTTTCAACAGGGCATACGAAAAAAAAATTGGAACATAAATTTCTGAGAAGTGAAAAAACATGTAAGTTTCCCAGAGTCACTGACGAAATCAACAGAGATTGCTGCAACAATTCAGTGCAATTAACGTGCATTTGGACGCAGAAAGTTGTTATACTTTTTAATATGAATATGCATCACATCGTATCTTTAAATGAGTACTGTTCCACACACACTATAGCAGAGAAGTTCTATGTTATAACACTGGGAACACTGTGGCTCTGGTAGAGCGCTAACCTCTTGTGCATGAGGTCCCTGGTTCGATCTTCGGCTGAGTAAGTTTGTGGTGGACAACATCGTATCCGTGAGCTCTCGAGATACTTCCTTTTCTTCCCACATTCTCATTCCACCAATTGTTCCATCATCATTCATCACGTGCCTTCATCATCTGTCTCCCTTAGCCTAAAAGGATATAATTATGGGGCGTTGAACTGACATTTGTTTTTTAACTTTGGATGAAACTTGTAAACAACTAATAAACTGGGGACCGAGGTGGTTCAGTGGTAAAGCGTTCACGTGTGATGCGTGGGGTCCCTAGTTCGATCCTAGCTCTCACGAAGTAAACTTTGTTGTAGACGAACCGTGTACGTGGATATTCTCGAAGTCCTCCCGTTTCCTCCCATTATCATCACCGTCTCCCTTAGCCTCGGTGCATAACGTGGGACGTTAAAGTCTTTTTTTTTTTTTTTTTTTTAATGTAATGATCTGTGATCTGTATACATTAAATCCAGTGCCAACGATGAGGAAGGAGTCCAGGATCGCAAAAACTTAACACAGAAAGGGTGGCAATGCTTGTTGTAGAATGATGGATCACCCTTTATACTTTTGAGGTCAGATGCTATTTTGGATTTAACAATTACTCGGAAATTGTTTGTTACTGCAGTTTATTTTGCGCACAGTAAGATATGGAGACTGTGATATTACGGAAGAATCTCTGTCGCATGGGATCTCTAGTTCGATGTTATCTTGCGGGAAGTAAGGTTTGTGGTGGACAAACACAGTGTGCATGGGTTCTCCCAGCGTTTTCATTCCACAATTTCGTTCATTATCATCGTTTTCCGTAACTTCGGTGCATAATCGTTGAAAGGCGTACATTTTCTTTTTTCGCTGACCTTCATACTTTTAATTTATATGTAATCTTCAATATAGTAGTTCGACTTTTTTTCGTAAACCATCAACTTCAAAGAAGACTTTAGAAAATTTGGAATTCTAACTTATCATTGAAGGAAAAAATCGAACTCACAAATAAAGAATGAAAAACAGCACTTTTTATATAAACTATCAATCTGATGAAGGGGCGCAGTCACAGGGAATCCACCGGGTCCGCCCTCCCCTCAAAAAACCTTCCTAACTCAACATACATTTGTACACTTTCTCAATAGAACTATGTTTAACTGAGATAATTGATGTAGCATGAAAATTTGAGCTGACACTTCATCTGTACTATTTCTCTTATAAAACAATCTAGTTCTATCATTTTTTTCTGAAAATATCGTCTTTTCGGGTGCAAAATAATACCCGTTCAATACAACATAAACGTAGTGGCTTATAGTATTGGACCCCTGCCTCCAAGCTGGGACCCTTCAACAAAAAATTCTGGGTGCGCTCCTGGTCTGGTGTATACGTTGAACTGTCTTCCGAACATTATTTAACATATAAAGTCCATACATTGTTTCATGCAATAGTAGTTATATACATAATATAATATTTGATATAGTTCTTCTTTGCTGGAATATAATTTCTATTAACATTTATTTTATTTTTAGACTCTCAAGATGGAGGCGATTTCACATGGTTTCCTCGTGAGAAAGTTCGAATAGCCCGCCGTAAGTTAGAAGGTGCAAATCCTGCCATCATCACAATGGAAGAACTGAAAGCTGGACACAGCAAAAGACCTTCGTGTAAAGCAACGCAATTGCTCGTGAGAGGAGAAGCTTCTGATGTTCGAGCAAGTTTACCAGAAGGAAATCTTACACCACAACAGCAGGTTGAGTATAAAATTGCTAGAACTCATAGGTATATACAAGGTGTAATCAAAAAGTACGGTGAATGTAGTTACACAGTGCCATCTATCGACGTTCAACTAGTAAGCCCGGTAACCTAAACCTTTGGTACAGTCAGTGTCAAGTTTGAACGAGTTGTGACATGTTAGCTGGCTTCCAGAGGCAGAAGAGTGAGAACGTGTTAAGAGTGACTATCGCGCCAACATTAACTTTGGCTTTAAGCTGCATAAAAGTGCCAAAGAAGCTCATGAAATGTCGAATTCTGTGTATGGCGATGAAGCGGTAGCATTGAAGACTGTGTACAAGTGGTATGGGGATTCAAAAGCGGCAAGGAGTCGATTGAAAACGAACAACGATCGAGACTTCCTTCCACGTCAAAAACAGATGAAAACGTACAAAAAGTGGTACAAATAATTTGTTCAAATATTCGAATGACTATTCTAGAGCTTTCCAAAGAACTAAACATCTCATATGGGTCTGTGAAAAGCATTTTAACCGCCGATTAAATGGGCAAATGGCTTCCTCCTACATCACGAAAACACACCGTGCCATACATTACTTTTGATCCGCGAGTCTTTTGCCGAAAAATGTTATGTCTGTCCACATCTACCTTACTTACCAGATTTAGCACCATACGACTTCTGGCTATTCCCAAAAATTAAAACCGTCATTAAAGGAAAACGTTTTAACACCATTTTTGACATTGAGAGGGCCACGACAGACCAGCTGAACACCCGTCCAGAAATGCTTCCAGTCATGGATTCAAAGTTGGGATAAGTACATTGCTAGCCAAGGACAGTACTTTGAAGGAGATTAAATCAAATTCCATGTAAATTTAATACTTTGCTTCTAATAAAATTATTCACCTTACTTTTGATCACATTTCGTAGTTGCGTGACTTAACCCACCACAATATTGTAAATCAAAAGTACAAAGTTTCTCGTAAAAGTGTGTAGCTCATGACTTAATAATGGTAGAGACTTGGGTAACTTATGGTGAAACGTAAACACTGAGTGATTAATTAAAATAATGAATTTAATGAACAATTTAAAAAAGAAAAAAAACTTCTTCATGTAAGTTAATTTGTAAGTAATTAAGGTTGAGGTTGAGGCTTTATAATTTGAGTTACAATGCTGGACTTTGCCAAGGTAAAACTGGCCGCCAAGAGACTCGAGTATAATCCGATGAATGACTGACTGTCCAAGAGAATGTCAGTATGAATTAATCATCAGTGTACGATCGCAAGTGTCCCTTGTTCTTCTTGAGAAAGACAGAATCCACGTCTGTGTGACAAAGAGGTTCACAAAGAAATAAAGTTAAGTATTCCTAGAATTTGAAACTATTATTAAAGAATGTAGAAGATTTGTTTGTGTAATCTTAGACCCAACCATGGGCGGCGATTAGGGGGGAGGGCAAGAGGGGGCAGTTGACCCCCCCACTTTTTTTGACATGACGCCCTAATTTGTATACTTTCATCTGGAAATGTAAACAGGGTGTCCACACAATTTGGAGAAAAATCTCTGACTTTTTCCTTACTTTCCATGACGAAAGTTCCAGATTTCCCTGACCCCCCTGGATAACTTAAAAATATAGAAAAAAGAAAAAAACAACCTCCACACTCCACATAGTTGGCCTTGTTCTCTTCCGCTTCTGTTTCTTTCTTTTTCCAATTTTCTTTCCAAAGGAATGTAAATTTACAAACATGTGCATTAATCCGATATTGATCAGGCCTACCTATTACACAAAATGTAAAGTTACAAACGAAAGTGTGCAGTATACAGAGTACTTAAGATATGAAAAAAATTACACATTATAATACCAATTACACAGCGTTATAATATTGCCTATAGTAATAAACAGTTCATACATGGATTTTACTGATTATTAAAAAACAAAAAAACACACACACACATATTATGTAACACACATTTTTGCTGGTGCAGTTGTTAAATGCAACCCATTTAGAAATTTGTTTTCATCCTTTCTCGCATAGTTTTCTTCTCATTGATCTGAATATCCTTCTTGTTGCCTCCGCAGTTTAATTTTCTTCTCTTCTTCCTCCAGCTCCTTTAGTTGTTGCTGAATCTTCCGTTTCTCTCTCCTCTTCTCGTCTCCAGCATTTATTTTTCTTTTCTTTTCCAAATACACCTGATATTGTCTATTGAACTTCTCACTGAATTTATCATACCTCTTGTAATTATTAATCCTGATGATCTACCTCTTCTCATCACAGAATCATATATGATCCGTTGAGCCACCAGAGATTCTTCTTGTAAGTTCTCAACAATGAGAATTTTATTTATTGTAAAAACACTTTCAAAAAATGCGTTTCCGTGAAAGAAGATAAAACATAATTTCATAACTGACTGTAAGTCAACGAAGTTCTTCCCATTTCCTAAGACTAAGTAAAAAACTCATCAAGTCCAATACCGTCTCTGTCATTGGCTATGAACTCATTCGAGTGTTCCTTAAATTCTTCAGTCTGAGCTTTCACTGTGAGCTGGAGATACTATTTCTTTGCGTTCTCAGCCACTTGTCCAGATATCCTCTTGGCACCATGCAATTCTTCTAGAACAGTGTTTATCCTTTTGAGCAAATATGCCAGGATGCAGTTAGATATGTTTCTCGCAGAAAATTAGTTTCAACAACTATATCAGAGAACACTGACTCCCTCAATATCATCATTAAGAACACCACATTTTACATCCAGTAACAGTAAAGAAATCAACCCTATTTCATAAATTCAGTAATTGAACAATGGACCTAAATCGATTTTTCACTGACTTTCCTTGACCAACCTGCCATTTCCCTGACTTCACCTGATACATTTTTACTTATCTGACTTTCACTTATTTTCCAGAATGTGGACACCCTGTTAATGGTTTTGTATGTATTACTGTTTCATAGAAAGAAATGGTGCCATATGATATTTGCCGTTCCGTGAGTACGTATTGGTTATGGTCTTCCCGTGGAGTTAGAAAGCTACAGGAATTGCGTTTTAATATCAATTCAAAGCAATTAATATTGCAATTGCATATTTCTTTAAATGTCATAGCATATGCTTGCAGCATTTACTATATTTCATTTTCTAAGAGTAAAAACATTCATTTAATGGCATGTGTGGAATTAAAAGTATAAGTTGTTCATTAATTCCCAGTTTCAATATAACTTCTGCAAAACAAGCGTCATTATTCATTACTGTGATTAATATTGCCCCTTCTATTTATTTGTTTTGCAAATTTATTAAATAATTTAATCACACAACTTTCCAGACAGAATTTTAAGATGTTCATGAGCAAGAACTCAAATCTCTTCTTACACTTTCGTTGTTTTAGAGTATAAAGGGCTCGTACCTACCTGTATTGCTCTTATGAATTTACTTAATAAAATAAAAATACGATGTACGGTATATTTAAGTGAAAAACGATAGTATCCTATTAGTTATACAACCTTTCATCAGTGTTAGAAACAACCAAGAAATCTTACACTAATATACAATTTTTCAGATCATGTCTTGCCCCCCCCCCCCCCCCACACTTTTAACTTCCAACCGCCGCCACTGGACCCAACACAAATGTTTTCATAGGAAGAAAGCACAAAAGTAGAATGTGAATAATTGTGACAGATGTGCAACTTGGTCAAAGACTTACTTGAACAATAATGCCAAAGTACTCCCCTGAGACATGCCATGATTTATTGAACATCCGATACTATATTTGAGGCGCCTAGTTCCAAAATCAGCCGCATCCATTTAGCTTGGTTTCGAGTAATCTGGCAAAACGTGCAGTAAATCTCCATATATACTCATACAAAGTCCCATATTTGAACTAGTTTTTTAATGATATACACTATGTGATCAAAAGTATCCGGACACCTGCCTGAAAATGACTTACAAGTTCGTGGCGCCCTCCTTCGGTATTTCTGGAATTCAATATGGTGTTGGCCCACCCTTAGCCTTGATGACAGCTTCCATTCTTTCAGTCATACTTTCAATCAGGTGCTGGAAGGTTTCTTGGGGAGTGGCAGCCCATTCACGGAGTACTAAACTGAGGAGAGGTATGGATGTAAGGCGGTGAGGCCTGGCACGAAATCGGCGTTTCAAAACATCCCAAAGGTGTTCTATAGGATTCAAATTAGGACTCTGTGCAGGCCAGTTCATTACAGGGATGTTATGGTCGTGTAACCACTCCGCCACAGGCTGTGTAGTATGAACAGATGCTCGATCATGTTGAAAGATGCAATCACCATCTCCAAATTTCTCTTCAACAGTGGGAAGCAAGAAAGTGCTTAAAACATCAATGTAGGCCTGCGCTGTGTGAGTGTCATGCAAAACAACAAGGGGTGCAAGTCCCCTCCAAGAAAAACACTACCACCTCCGAATTTTACTGTTGGCACTACACATGCCGACAGATGACGTTCACCGGGCATTCGCCATGCTCACACCATGCCATCGGATCGCCACATTGTGTACCGTGATTCGTCACTCCACACAACGTTTTCTCACTGTTCAATCGTCCAATGTTTACGCTCCTTATACCAAGCGAGGCGTCGTTTGGCATTTACCTACCTTATGAGCAGCCGCTCGACCATGAAATTCAAGTTTTCTCACCTCACGCCTAACTGTCATAGTACTTGGAGTGGATCCTGATGCAGTTTGGAATTCCTGTGTGATTGTCTGGATAGATGTCTGCCTATTACACTTTACGACCCTCTTCAACTATCGGCGGTCTCTTTCAGTCAACAGACGAGAGACGAGGTCGGCCTGTACGCTTTTGTGCTGTACGTGTCCCTTTACGTTTCCACTTCACTATCACATCAAACACAGTGGACTTAAGGATGTTTAGGAGTGTGAAAATCTCGCGTACAGACTTCTGACACAAGTGATACCCAATCATCTGACCACGTTCGAAGTCTGTGAGTTCCGCGGAATGCCCCATTCTGCTTTCTCATGATGGCTAATGACTACTGAGGTCGCTGATGATGATTACCTTGCAGTAGGTGGCAACACAATGCACCTAATATGAAAAACGTATGTTTTTCGGGGTGTCTGGATACTTTTGATCACATAGTGTATTAAGTTTTTAATCAAAATACTGTTTCCATGGAATTCCTGTAGATCAAACATATAACAAACAATATATAACTCAATTTCGGTTTTAAAAAAATGGATTTGGCAGTTTTTAATACTAGGCGCCTCATTTGATGTTAGTACCCGCTTCATGGAGTGGACTCTCTTCGTGCAAAACTAGTGGAGCTGGAAGGATTATTTTACCTTTTTTTCTTCTTCTTTCTCGCGTTTAACACTGCTGCTGGCTCGTGGGTGCTTAGTTTGGGACGAGGATAATGATTGAATATCTTTCTCCAACTTAGTTGGACGCGCACACATTCGTACTGCTGTTGTGTCGTCTGCTGTTTGTATTCCCTGCTGTGCCGCGTCATGTGAAAAATTGATATATATGTATATAAAATGAAAATCACTAATAGCATATAGCTGTATAGAAAAGCAAAAGGCTAATACTCACCGTAATAAATATATACCAGAATTTATCCTACATGGAACAGGTAGCTCTTTCGGAAGAAACTTCTTCCATCTTCGGCCTGTTACGGACACAAAAATGATTTAAGAACATGAAGGAATGGTTAAAAAAAAGAAAAAAAAGTTAAAAGGTTAAGATATATAGAAAACAAATCTTCTGTCAAGTACTAAACACATGGGAATAGACACTCAGTGTCATTGCACACTGCTGTTCACTGTTTTCTTGCTTTCCAAATGACGAAAGTATATAGTGAAAAGATTATTCCACATGATATTTATTTGTCCCCTCCAAATTAAGTATGGGTCTCACTTTATGGATATAATATGATTCTTTAATTGTTGGTCCCGTTGCTCCGCGATGTGTTGATTATAGTCTGTAAGATGCGTTGCTACACCAGACAACTGCGGGTTCCGAGATTTCGAGGTGCGTACGTGTTCAGTTATTCGAGTGCAAATATTCCTTTTTGTTTGACCTATATACACTGTCACACTGACCTTTCACCCGATAAACGTCACTGCTTTGTAGAAGGTCAGTAAAAAATGCCTGGTATTTATTTATGGATTTCGGAGGAACTTCTGAAATTTCGATGTTGTGTCTTGGCAGAATCATCTTAATTTTTGCCGAGAAATATGGAACCAAAGGGACACCAATCCATTTGTCAGTTGCGGCTTCTGTTGGTTGATGGTGGGGATTGTAATATGAAAATCACTATGTGACAATAACTCTTCCACCACCCGACCGATCTCGACGAAATTTTCAACATGAGGTTCGGGCCTGGGACGGTTTTTATCATTTCACTTTGACAGTGCAACTTAGGGGGGGGGGGAATAGGGGGGAAAGATATTTAAAAATGATCGAAAATTACTGATATTAGTGCCGAATTCATAGTTTTTGGAGTCACTCAAACGAACAGTGACATTTCCAATGCCGTTTAAATCGAAATTCAGCCCCGCATCTTGGGAGAGGGGGAGAAATATAAAAATGATCGGAAATGGCCGATATTGGTGCCGAATCCATAGTTGTTGGGGTCGCTGAGATGAACAATGTCACTTCCGCTGCCGTTTAAATCCAAATTCAGCTCCACAACTTACAAGAGGGGGAGGGAGATATATCGGGATCGCTGAAACGATCAGTAACACTTCCAATGCCGTTTAAAACTAAATTCATCCCCATTGTCCTTTATGTCCAAAATGAAACGTATTTTCTCCGTGCGAAGAATGGGCAGTATGCTAGTGTCTAATAAATAATTAAAGCTTAAATGAAAAAAAAAAATAATAATAAATCTTAATCAACAAAAATCCGAAATCCGCACCTTTTTTATTTTATAATGGTATTTACCTCGGATACAAATCTGAGCAAATGAGTAATATTTCATTGTGAGCAGTAGTTTCTGTGCTATATATATCTTTGCTAAGAAGGACATTTAAACTCCATCCATTCAATTATTGTATATTGTTCACGAAATATTTGCGTATGAAATATCAAAATCATTTTGTATCCGTTTCAGAAGAAATGTCCGAACAAAAAATCTACTCCATCAGTAAGCTACCCATTCTTTACTTTGCTGAGATAATTTAAATGTGTTATATTTGTGAGATCAGCAAGTTTCAATTTCCATCCTCCAGTAAACTAAACTACCCTTTCTTTTGGGTTTAAAAGAAAGTACGAAACTGTTCTCTGGAGAATCCAATAGGGACCCTACATTTGAAATGATACCGATGTATTGAATGGTATGTTCTCTGCATATAAGAACTGACGATCTGAGATCAAATTTTTCGGTATTTAGAAGTAACGAAACTTGTAGATCCGTTGAAACTTCGATTCCTCCACCCACTCATGGCTATAAGACACTCCACTCATACAGTTTATCATTGCAGAAAAGTAAAAATGACAACACAGTAATTGTCTTTTAAGGAAGATGAGGCCATTTTGACGTAATACATAGATGACATCCTCCGCTGTTTATAACTTACCGGAAAAATATTTGTTGTGTTTGCAAGGGGAAACCGTAGTCTTAGCGATAGGAGCGTTGAATTCATGTCCACGTGGTCCTGGGTTCGATTCTCGGCTGATGCTTCCCAATGTTCGGCGTCACTCACAGTCGTGAGGCAAACTGAAGAGTCTCGTGGAAACAAGAGTGACGGCCACTAAGTCTAGAAAGCTCCCGATCAACGTTGCCAACCCGATCAGAAGATATTATCGTATGTAGCACTTAAAATTATCGTTTTTGCCGTAAAATTATCGTATATTTTGTTTCAAGTCTAAATATCAAGCTGTATTATTATTATTATTATTATTATTATTATTATTATTATTATTATTATTATTATTATTATTATTATTATTATTATTATTATTATTATTATTATTAAGAGGAAACTAACGCGAAAACGAACAGCTAAAACTATATTCTTGAATCTCCTTAGAAAACAAGACTGAAGTTCTATTCTTTACGAGTCTACGAAAAGAATTATGTAGTTTTCCTTCAACATTTTATATGTTTACTTGTGAAAACTTATCTACATCAAGTAGCTAGTAATTCTCTCTTATTGATCGAATAGATAACGCGGGTTTCATGTGTATGTTAAATCCCAGTGATCCGATTAACCAATTACATAGTAATAATAAACATAAGTAAACAGGTGAATTGGTTCGCATTTGTAATGTTTTGAGTAATTTTGTCACATTTGTTGCAAGATTCATAATTTTTTCAGGCAATGAATGAAATTTCTTTCGAATTTCAAATACCCCCAGAACTATTTTTGCATTTTAGCTGAAGCTATTAAATTATCTTATACTTTCCTATAATCGTACATTAGCTATCGTACATCGTACGGGGGTCAAAATTATCGTATAATTCGATAATTATCGTACATGTTGGCAACGCTGCTCCCGATACACCGGTTAGCGACAGGGCGTCGCAGCAGATGGTAAACATTTGGCGCAAAATACAATGACTCATTCTGTTCACATTAAACGAGCACTAGCATTTCTCAATCCTAAGGCTAGAAAATCACAAAGTAGCTCCAGATATATATCAGAACTGTAGCAAGAGCACTATCTGTAGCAGTGCCAGATGTTCAACTTGTTGATGAATGGAAAGGTCTGCAGCTTGAGCATGAACCTGCTGGAAGTCAAATTACTTCACGTATTAACAGTTACTGGGCTGTTTTTATGGGACTTAAGGAGGCGGATGGTTCACCAAAATTTCCTCTAGTAAGTAAAGTAATAAAAGCTGCACTCTGCTTGTCCCACGGTAATGCTATTATTGAAAAGAGATTTTCAGTATCAAAAAATGCTCTGACAGAGGAAAAGACTCAGATGTCTTGTAGAACCTTAAACAATGTTTTGATTGTAAAAGATGCCTTAAAGTTTTATGACAACAAGTTTCATCTGGTTCCAATTTCTAAAAAGATGATTACTTTGGGTCAAAATGCTCATAAGCATTACTAACAGTTTCTGGAGGAAAAGCGACTAGCCCAGGAAACAAGTGCCACACTTAGAGAAGAGGAAGAGAAGTTGTAAAAAGCAGAACAAAAACTGGAAAATGCAAGAAGTGCTAAGAAGAACATAGAAGAAATTGAAAACCAGCTTAGTGAGAGGAGTGAGTCCAAAGAATCTGCAAACTCTCTGCTTGGTGAAGCTACCTTCGGAAGGCTCTTAAAAAAGGGGACCTGAAGTAGGCGCAAATCGCTTAAAAGATATTGGAAGATGTCATATCATTGAAAGAAGAGGAATGCAAAGAGCACAAGGACATTTAAGCTCTTCAGGAAAGTGTTGAAAAGAAGAGAAATGCTCTAATTACATCGATTTTTTAATGCACAAACAAGAACTGAAATTGATCCAAATGCAAAGGTTTATATATATATATATATATATATATATATATATATATATATATATATATATATATATATATATATATTAAATATAATATTCCTGAGATGTCAGATCATAATGATGTTATTGTTGAGTTATCTTTATATATGTTCAAAAAATAATGCCTTGGATCATTTGTGAAGATTTGAAGGTAGATAAATATATTTTTTTATTTCTGAACTTAACCGGCGTCTTCGCAGGGGTAAATCACTAATGCACAGTCAGAGAAGTAGTAAAATTTATCGAAGTGCAATGGTTTTGTTATATATTATGTTACGTATATTATATATAATGTTTCTGAGATATCAGATCATAATGATGTTATTGTTTCTTTGAAAAAAGCAAGTACCCATCCAGGATCAGAAGTAAAAACTCTTCTGTTGAAGACTTTACAGCTGAATTGTCCGTCAGCTTTCCTTATATATATATATTTTTTTAAAATTAAAAATGTGTTTAATCATTTGTAAAGATTAGAAAATGGATAAATATATATATATTTTTATTTCTGGTCTTAACCGGCATCTTGGTACTATAAAAAAAGTTACATTTTCTAACTTATGACTGAAAGTTGATTTGTAAAGTTCCTTATCAGAGGCGGGAGGGTCTACGAAGTCTCCTCTTGTGCTTCATTTGGTCTACAAAGTAGTTATTTTCAATGCCATTAGACGCTCCGATACTCTGATGTATACTCTCATCAAATTTTTTGAAGCACGTCCTCACCCTAGTTAAACATCAAAAGTACCCGTTTATATGAATAATTTTGTACTCTGCAATAATTTGTGAATTCAGTTCCTCTATCCTAACCACAGAATTGTAAGTGCATTTTTTTTTTTAAAGTACACTGCTTAATTTGGATTCCAATATTTGTATTATTCATCTTTACAGGTACAGTGCCTTCTGGAACAAGCAATGGATTACAGTATTTTGGGTGTCGCATACTGTGGATGGGAACCGTGGTTTTAAGAAAGTGCTGGTTTCCATGTGGAGCAAGTTAACATTGTTGTAAGATTTTCAATTACAGTTTTGTATGTAAGGTTTCTAGTTAATGTTCATGTACGTTATTTTTGATAAAATACTTATACGGCGTATTGTTTTGTTGTACATAAAGTGTGTTGTATTATACTTGTAAGTGTATACTTTAAAAAAAAAAAACTTGGGAAATATTTTGAAGTAAGGTCAATTTCAAATTAGGGTATTAAATTCTATAATACCGTACACGTGTCTGTAATGTGAATTAGGTAATGTTGTAATTTCAGTTCAAATTTTGTGTCATACTTCATTGTTGTGTGAATCAGTTCTGAATGCCACTTTTATAATGTTCCAAAATAGCTTAGTGCTTTATGTATAAATCAGATGTTAAAACATGGTGTAAAGGTTACCAAACCTACGTTAAGACCGTTAAGATCTATAATCTTTAACTAATATAAGTCTTTGTTTAACTTGTTTAAGCAAAGTGTAAGTTTGTTCATTTTTAATGTTGTAGTGTCATGTTGTAGTAGACAATTTTAATACGAATTGTTCTACCATTTGATAAACCTAACGCATGCCCCATTGAAATCGTTCATGGGAAAGCTTAACAATGAAACAACGTTTAACATTTTGTTTCTGTTCCGGAAAATCACAGTTCCAGTAAAATTACATTCAAAAAACATGTGATAGTTTAAATATACATTTGTATATAGAGATTACTTTTGAACTTTTATATTAATATGTGCATTTACTATGTAGTTAATGCAGGGGTGCCCGCAAATGGGGGCTACGACGCAAGCTGCGTCATTGAAATATTTGGGGGGTTAAAAATCTATATAAATATGTTTGAGGGGGTGTAAAAATTAATTGAAAAGATTTTTTTCATGGAAGAACACCTACGGATAGACAATTGAGGGGAGGTGCGTCATGGACATGAAGCGGAGTGGGCACCGCTGAGTTAATGTTCCTGTGCGCATTGTGTATTGTGTTGATTAATATTGTTTGTGAGAAATGACTTTTTGTATGTCTGTAAATATTGTAATTGTATTTTATAAGATCGTGCCTTGAATTCCTACAGTCAAGTTCCGTATATAATTCTGGAAGAGTATTAACTTTACCAGTTGTTATTTTTCGTGTTATTACAGTGTAATTGTGTGACAAACTAGTGCTATATTTTTATTATATTAAACACAATTTGAAATAAAATAGAAACGTGATCGTGTAAGCATAGGAACAGCTGTAAGTTGTTCAAACATCCAGTAATGGCATTGATTTCTGTAGAATTTATTGGTTCTTTAAAATTTTCAACCAGATTTTATGGCTTTTTCAAAAAAAGAATAAAGAAATTTCAATGGTAGACGCTTTACGTGATAAAAAGTTATCAAGGAACTGTTTTAAAAGTTCGTTATTGAATTCTCTATGTCTGTGTGCGTGTGTGTGTGTTTATGTTCGTCTGTCTGTTATTTCCGAATCTTTCTTTCAATTTTGAGCCTTCTCGTTGAATATCCTGAATATTCAGATGTCAGAGAACGTCATGGATTACCCTATACCCTTGCTTGTGGTTTGGGAGATGATCTGAGGGTTGTGGACCGGGTACTTGATTTTATTTGCTCTATAGATACTTCTCACGTTCTCTGAACCTTTTTAGTATGTATATAATTTGTTTCTTGCTGCTAACATTTTTTTTCTTCTTTTGCTTTTCATTCCTTTTTTATATATTGTTATTGTTATTGCTTTTAAGTCTATTTATTCTTTTATCCTTTCTTTGATTATTAATTAGGAGCGATTTTTATCTAGTATTTTTTTTTAATTTGTCGTTCTCTTGTTGAGGTCATTGTTGGAGCAATCATATCTATCGTGACGTCCCCATCTCGCATTGTATCATTCATTAATTCATTCAATTTTGAGTCCTCCATTCGATAGAGCATCAACAACTATCTGAAAGAAGTGTTGGAAATTTTCGCGTCAATCTTACCGTTCTTAATTACGGATAAATTTCGAAAAAAAAATAATTCTTTTTAAGTTCGTTCTGGCAATCTCTTCGACAATTCTCAATTTTTTTTCTTATTATTATTTATATCAGTGGCAGGCTGTAGGTAAGAAATTAGTAAGTTGCATTCTAGTTCAAAAAGTGTATGTAAATGTATTTAACGGGTCAGTAAATATGCGCTCTTAAATACAGTTAGTATTGATATCGAAGATAACATAAATAGCACGTTTTAAGATTTTTTTTCTGAAAATGTTACATTTCGCTTCAAAATAATTTAATTAGCACTCACTATAGTTAAAAGGGAGGGAATATGTTACAAATGTATAACATTAGGGTTCGTCTTTTGTTTGTAACCGCACTAGACTTAAAACACTAGGCGTCCTTCAATCTTCCCAGCCAACTTTTTCACTCCTTCAGTTTGAGTTTCTTTTTAATAATCTGTGCAGAAACTACTAAATTTCCCATATTCTCTTTTCTTTGAAAATGAACGAAATCGGACATAAAAGAGTAGTATAGTTAGTATAACAGAGTTAAAAATATTTGAAAACGAATAAATAAAAACTTTTGAAAACGTATCTTCGTTACAAAATGCACTTCTTTCTCACCTCAAGTGTCAGTAGGTAGGCATCATGGAAATTTTTTAAACTTTTTTATACTTTGATAAGGTAATGCACTAGAATATATATATATATATATATATAGGGTGCGTTCCATACTGATTAACACTTTCCGTTTTATCTTCTTTCAGGGTCCACCATTCAGCTCGTCATTACAGTTGGAAGGAATTAGTACTTAGGCCTGCGTTCAGGTGGAAGAAGAATACAGAGAAGTGTAATTCCTGGAAACTACAGCACATTTCAGCAACAGCTGTAAGTACTTGAGCGGACAACATAAAAAGTGCTCAGCAAGGACAGCGAGGTGGCCATCTTAAGGTGTTCGTGCACTATGCGGTGCAGAGTGATTCTGGCAAGTCCTGTAGCCGCCTCTAGTTCCGTGAACGTGATGTTCCTCGTGTTCTGAATAAGCCGCTCCACTCTTGAAATGTTCACTGGTGTTGTCACAGTCATTTTCTTCCAGAACTGGTTCCCTTCTCCGTTGATGTGCGACCACGTTTCCAGCCGTCCACTTAGTTGTATACGTTTTTGCGTGACGGTGTGCACTCACCAAACAATGCCATCAATTGTCTGTGAATTTCCGCAGTCTGTACACCTTCTTTCCACAGAAACCACGTTGTCCAGCGCTGTCCTTGCTGATCATCTTCCATGTTGTCCGTTCACGTCCTTACAGCTGTTAGTAAAATGTGCTCTAGTTTCCAGGGATTACATTTCTCTGTATTGTTCCTCCACCTAAAGACAGATCTAAGTACTGCTTCCTTCCAACTGTAATGACGAGCTCAACGGTGGACCCTGAAAGAAAGAAAGAAAAAAAAAGGAGTGTAAATCAATAGGAAACGCCCGTCTATATATATTCATCCCTAAATAAATATATCATAAATAAGGCAATTTATATGGATATTAAATCGCGCCCAATGCTTTTAATTTTACTACCGTTTTTTTTCTTTTCTTTCTTCACCGAAAAATACTTCTCTTGTATTGCATTTTGTAAAAGCATTATTTTTCGAAGGCTTTTTACGGTTATTTTCTACTCTGTATTCTATATTCAATGCCCTAAACATACTTGTAAAAGGTAATAGTACCTAAATGTTACATTAGAGGCTCCACATTAAGGTGTCGAACCGTTCTGTCATGTGTTGAACTAATGCTTAATTAACTAACGTTGCCTACGTATACTCAACCTAAAATACATTTCGAATAATTAATTTATTTTCACAGAAAGCAATAAGAAAATCAAAAATTATGAAAATTTCCTGTTGTCATTGGGCTTACATATTTATAAAACATTCCACAGTTTTAGTTAATGTGAAAGTACGTTAAATTTAAGCTGCAAAATTTGACTCTTAACAAGCAGAAAAGTAACTTACTAAAAGCACTATATAAAACAAACGATTAAGTCCATTCGAAATGTAATGAAAGTTTTACACCCAGTACTACACATGTTCTGCTACTAATTTTCTCAGGTGCTTTTTTTAATGAAATTAGGAGATTTGGCATAGAACTTCGAAATTTCTTTTTCCTCTGAAACCAAGATTTTCGTTTTAACTTTCTCTTCTTCAGTGCGAGAAACAATGTAACTTCTAGTAGTAATAGCGAAAACCTGTAAACATACACTGACGCCACTGATTGTTACCAATTTCGTATGTCTCTTATAACCAGCTCTGAAAATAATTGTGTACTCATATGAATATCATATGGGGAAACTTCTTCCATTCTCTTTCCTTTCCTTCTTTTTTTAATTTTCCCTTTTATTGAAGAACAGTCAGAGTAGTTGAAATTGAAGGAGTCAGAAAGTTTACAGAAATCATTGAACTAAGTAATATATATATATATATATATATATATATATATATATATATATATATATATATATATATATATATATATATATATATATATATATATATATATATATATATATATATATATATATGTTGAATATGGAGAAGAATAATATGTAAATTGTGTTTTGTTTTCTAAAGGTTCTGCCTTCTGAAGTCAAAACACCGTATCTGCAGATTTGCCGCAACTGTATGCACATCGTATGACCGTGAAGCATTAGGTGATACAAGCAGAAAGCCATGTCTACGAGGGTGATTCAAAAAGTAATGCCTCCAAGGTAATACCTTTATTTGTGTTTGACAGCACCGATACAGGTATCACTGAAAAACTTGTAATGTCAGCTACAAAAAGTGGCATCATTTTTCAACATAGTCCCCTTTACGGGCAACACACGTGCGCCAACGCGAAACAAAGTTTTTCATGCCGTCGGTGAAGAATTGTGGTAGCTACTGGCGACACCACTACCGAACTGCTACTTCCACCTCTGCGTCACAACTGTAGTGTTGGCGCTTAAGGTGATCCTTAAGTTTAGGGAAGAGTCAAAAGTCGCAGGGCGCAAGATCCGAACTCTAGGCAGGATGAGGCAGAATGTCAACAACACTTTACCAGCAGAAGGGACAACTTTGAACGTGTGGTGGTACTCCATCGACTGACGCTTCGTTTCCGGCTCATAATGGTGTATCCGTGACTCGTCGGTGGTGATGAATGTTCTTGGGCGCACAACCTTCTGCAGTGAGAAATTCAATGACAGTCCGGTGGTGGAGCAAGAAGAGATAGAAAGGTGAAACAAGTGGCATTCTATAGCTTAAACATCAGTGCATTAATGATAAACAGTTAAGAATGTTTGCAGTAATATCGGCCAAGTATTGAGCTTCACGTCATTACTTTTTGAATCACCCTCTTGTACTGCCAAAGTTATAGGTATAAGCATTACCGTATGTGTGCGTTTTGCTGGTGTTAGCTACACCGAAAATTAAGATTTTCTCAAAACTAATTTTTCAGCAGATTCGGTCTTTTGCCTGCGGGCAACAGTATTGAGAAATCAAATAAAATAAGTACTTGTATTCCATATTTTGTATTTGACTTTATATTCCTATGATGTGAATGTTGTATTTCGCTAAAAAGTGTTACACGTTTCTTGAAAGAGTTCTTTTGAATGTAAAGAACATCTTCAAATGTTACTTAAGTCAATAAATTACATTTTGAAACGGAAAAAAAAACTACTGGTAATTAATAATATCTATAGAACGATAGTGTTATTTATTATCACCATCATACGACTGTAACCTAATCGTACTGTCGAATGATAATATCGACACTCGGTCGAAAAAGATTTAAAGCTTTTTCAGGCCAGCCATCTTGAGTGAGGTTTTCTTGAAGTTTCTTCATTCACACCAGGCAAATGCCGGGATAATACCTAACATATTGATCTCAGGCCGGTTCCTTCCTTCCCCAATCCTTTCCTCGGATAGTGTGGTCGCAGAAGGACGTCGTCCCTCATACGTGACGGGCTAAAATGGCCATAGATGCCGAAAGCTCAGAAATATACTCCTAATCTGAATGACAATATCACTATCTCGGTGCTAAGGAGATTTTGAATATTTACAAGAAAAATGTTAAAATGAACGAATAAGTAAAAAAGAGATGTTAATCTTTCAGATATGTTATATACCATGTCAAAATTTACATATAAAGGCCGAACATTATGTTATTATTACGGACACATGATAGAACAACCACGGCCGTGAGTTTTTGCCAACACAAACTCCAAATAAAATGATATTGAAATAATTTATTCGTAAACGCAACGGGAGTTCATAAATAAGGTATTGCCAATTTTGAATAAATACAATAACGCATCAGAGAATCGAACCAATGCTTCCTAAACAGGCGAGAGAGGGCATATCTCTAATGGAATATCAAAAGTAAAAATCACAATTTCACTTTGTTGTGGCACCTACGAGGAATATATTTGTCCATGAAAAAAACTTAATATTGTACATGAAAATAATATAGTTTTCTTATCTTTAAATAAGCAGAACTTAATGTGAGTTCTTCATTAAATAATAATTGCGAAAGTGGAGGAAATTAGTGTTTATTCAACTAAAGGCGTAAAAAAACAAAAGAAAAAGAAAAAAGCTGACAAAATCGAATAGCAAATCACCTATAACACACATATCACTGTTGATATTACCCCTACTATTCAAGTGTTATTGATAACCCAAGAAATATATATATATATATATATATATATATATATATATATATATATATATATATTGACCATTCAGCTTTTGTATATCAATGAATTTAATGGATTTTGTACGTTTGATAATATTGTAAAATAAATTATCCTTCATCCTTTTACAATAAGTTAAATGTTCTGAATTTGCTATTTAAATGTTACATGGGTATTCTCAAATAAGACTTCGTATATTATATAAAAACATTGGAATTATGGCTCGCACTGCCGTTAGCTAATAAGTAACCTCATGAGTCAAACATGACTCTAGCAAACTTCACAGAAATGCAAATAATTGAAGTGGTTAGATTCTACATACTATGACATCAATATAAAATGACACTGAAAGGGAAAATGTAAACGTCCCTGTGCACAATAGTCAACAGCATACATACGTCCTCCGGTAAATATAGGACATTTACAGGCATCTTCGGATCACGCAGCCTAGCGTCCAAGATGTCTTCAGGAACATAACTGGAATTTAAAGCATCTACGTTAACTGAAGTTTTCAGAAGTGTAATCACATTGATAATCCTCTAATTGTCACCAATTTAGAAATCCATCAAAATTATAAATTTTCAGGAAATAGCTTTAGCAACGAACAGCAGATATCTGTCAAGTTTTGAAATTGGTGTTAATAATTCTTCTCTCTATTAGGAATCCAACTGCAGTACAAGTAAATTAAATTACAAATGTTGATAATCCAGAATTAGGTGTTTCTATACAGTTCACAGCAGAAGTCAAATGTCATGTATCGGTTTCTGAAAGGATTTTCCTCTAACATTAGACTTCCCCAAATATAATACCATATATATGACAACAATGACTCGTCCAGTAATCGAACCCTTGACCTATATTTGTCTGTTACTGTTAGCTGCGGGTCTGAACTCGTAAAATTGTCCTGATAAGGTTTATTTGAGATCTCTGTCCAGCTTAAGGTTGAATGTGATTCTTCTGACTTACACCAGGACAGCGGTGTTATTTGCTAAACAAATGGGAAAAGCCGGCGTCTTCTTTTGATCCGACCAGTTCCATAACACACTCAATAGCTCAAAAGACTGCATGAACTTTGCAGCAGCCTTTCCTGGGAAAATTTCTATAGTCGTTGGAACAGGAGAAACCGTTATTGATTGGTAAACCTTTGCGATATTTCTACCCCTTAGCGTTGTTGCATAAGCATGGGACATTAAACTAAGAAAAATTCGAAACAGAGTTCTTAAAAAGGTAATAGAACTGATCAATAATGGTGTGATACGAAGATCTGATAGTGCATGTTAACGCAATTTGCTTGTAGTTCCAAAACCAAACAGTGATGATGTGAGGCTTGTTTTAAATCTTAGGGTTTTGTCTAAAAAAAAAAGACTAAGATAGCAGATCCAATGCAGGGCGTCGCCGAAACTTTAGACCAGCTCAGTTGAGCGTCTTTTATGCCGTCGTTGGACTTCGTCTCTTCATTCTTCCAATTACCATTCGCAAAAGAGGATCAAGATGATGCTGCATTCTCTGTTCGCGATCTTGACTTACCGTATTCGCAGTATTGTTCAACAAAACTGCCACAAGGTCACTCAAATTCCACTTTGAATCTTAGGTGTGTTTTGAAAAACATCCTTCAACACACCCCACCATCCCAATTAGTACTCTGTGTAAACGACTTCAGTATAGGACGAACATTGAGGACCTTTTAGCCTCATTAGACAATATACTCATACTCAGGCGCGGATCCAAGGGGGACTACAGTCTCCCCCTTGACACTCGGGTATACACTGAATAAAATGTGCTTCAATCCTGCTTTACACTGGATAAAGCTGCAAACTATGGTTTAGCCCCTCCCTTGATCATATCCTGGATTCGCCCCTGCTCATACTTGCTAAGAAATCGGTCTTCGGTGTGCAAAAGGTTGAAATTTTCAGTCATATCATTTCAAACGGAATAACTAAACCCAACCCTGCAAACATTCAAGCCTTTTTGGCACTTACACGTCCGGCTACCGTTAAGCAATTATATCTTTAATTGCTGCCCCCTGTACGGCACTCAGAAGAAAAACACGTAAACTTCATTGGACATGAAATGACATTGGCATATGAAAAAAATTAAACTTCTATTACACAAGAACCGATATTAGAAATGTTTTCAACCGAAAATACTGATTATTTATTAGTGACCGATTCCAGTTCTCTAGCATGCGGTTCAGTGTTGATGCAAAAACGAAAAGTTTCTACCGTTTGGCATTCAATGGTGTATGTTTCACCCCACCACTCCCTCGAGTAAAGACTACCCGTCTAAGAGCAGAAGTTATTTGCTATTTACCACTCCCTTTTAAGTTTCGGAAGTATATATTAGGAGCTCCGTTTACGCTATTAACTGACAACTCAGCGTTATTAACTTAGGGATACTACAAATTTATCTCCTAACCTTTAAGAAGGACAGATTTCATTTTTAACTTTATTTTAAATTAGGTTCAATTAAAAATTCACAAAATTGCATAGCCGCCTTTTATTATGACCACCTCTCGAATTTGGTAGTCAGGAATTCGAGTCAGTCTCGAATTCATCTAGTTGAATCTAAATCAAATTCACTTCAACTTTCGGCTCTTAAGGACACGGACATTGGTGAATTGCAAAGGCATTATAAGTTCTTTTCGAAAATTATTCATGTCTTACAAGTACAGGACACACAAATCTCAGATAAACTACATGGAACAGTACTTTTCCGAATATTTTATATTGCCGTTATTTTTACAAAGATACTCAGACCTTTACTGTGTATCCCGAACCAATTAAAGAACACAATATTTGAAGAATTGCATACGTCTACTGCAATACACCAAGGTTTCCAAGACATGTACTTGTTAATCCGTTCGAAATATTTTATTCCAAAATTAAAACCATGGTTGCACTCCAAAATTCGCTATTGTCTCTATTGCGCCGAATATCGACGAGCATACATGTTGAGACACACCCGCCCATGATCTTATTTCAGGGCTTTTATATCGACGCATATGGTAAATTACCAACAAGTCACGAGGGGAAGTCTCACTTTTATGTTGTGACTTCATATGTCATAATAGAGTGGTTTCCGATGTAACAGCTGATACATTCAGTGAATTTCTTGTGAATGATATCATTATACTCCTGGTACCCCTAAATTTATTTATCGTGACCAATTGTCCGCCCACACCGCCTTAAAAATAAAGAGATGTTTGCAAGCATTGAACATCAATATTAAGTATTGCTTACCAGCAGCACACAGATCAATTGGAAAGGTAGAAGTGAGCATCCAAAGTTAACAGCAAGTCCTCAGGTATCTCATATGGCCATATCCAACTTGCTAGACTGATCACCTTCAAGAGCGACGGCAAGTCTATACCATATCCCATTAACGCAACTTGGCATTTCGGGCTTTCAATTGGTTCTTGGCCTAACCTCTATCTTTCCCATAGATTAAGTACTCAAAATTCCATGCGAAGAACTAGATAATCAAACCAGATTAGCTCAACATCTCGAATTACGTTCATTAGTTAATTATCAACAAACAAAAAGTTTGAAAAAGTGAAAAAGTTGAGTATAGTAACCCCTACTGTTTTTTTACTCCCAACAGTTGGTCTTGATCAAGAGAATTTATACCAAAAAAAGAGAATCCAGTACACTTTTACCTGCCTATCATGGCCCTTATAAAATAATTCAATAGCTAGATGCAAATTCCTTCTTACTGGAAAAAGACCAAATTGAGAAACCAAGAGCGAAACAAAGGTTGAAACTATATCCCACCACCAGAGCAAGAAAACTCACAATTCATCACCAAGTACAAGCAATTCCTTAAATCTTCACGGAATTGGTAAGTCTCACATGCACTGAAACGCTAATAAGCCACAGGAACTTCAAAATCAACTCCATATCTCATTCTTCAAACTACAAATTCCTTCATTTTGAAAAAATAGAGTATGATAGGGAATAAAACACTTAAGATAAACTGTGCTCAATTCACTTTTTCCTCGCCCCTTCTCGTTGGAATTCCCAAACATCTTCCTTCTTGCAATTCCTTCCCCTCCCTCCCCGCAGTTTAGTTCTAACCATATATCAGGTCATACTTTCTCCTGTATTCAGAACACCTGATTCAAACATTCCATAGCTCACCTTTCCTTCCCCACCCTTCTCCACTCTGTTCCCATAATACTGGTGTCTCAACACATTCAGGACATTCAAGATGCCACAATTGCATTGCTCTTGCAATGACTTCCCCTTCCCTCTTTACTACATAGCTCATTTCTCCTATACAACACGTTTCCTCGTTTACCCGTTTCCATCCTCCCGTGCTAATGGCATCTGCATACCAATACTCAAATAGCTGCTATTTTAATGCTCAGTAGACAAAATTACAGTCACTTCAATTTTTCTTGCCAGCATGTAGATTCTGTGACCTTCAGTGTTGCACGGTCAATGCATGTTTACAAACTGCATTCAAGCATTTCACATTATTAAAAGACTGGAGACAAATTTTTAAGCATAATCTCATCATGGTATAGTTTCCTTATAGTTGCTCTTTTAATAGTAATACAAAAATTTACATACCTAAATTAAACGGGCTGTGAACACTCAGTTTCAATTGATTACTTGTTTTCCTGTCCTCATGACACTTGTGCTAATATTGATTAACTAAATAAAGCTTAACGATCCTTTATCCCACCTAATTTAGCACTCCTTCCTTTACACCTTATCCTTCCTTTCGACGACTTCCTGAAGCAGTCTTTGATACCGTTCCTGAGCGGACTAACATCATGTGACATTACGTTACACTCGGGTGATGCAACTTTAATGCAAATTTAATCTCACCCAAGTTATTACATAATCCAGTGGAATTCGTTTCCCACTCCTGGCAATTTGATGCCGTTGTTCCGTTTCCAATAGCACGAGGCAAAACTAATCGCATTTTAGTGGCTCTAGATTTATCGACAAGATATGTTGCTACGAGAGTTGTAAATTCAAGCACATCGGAAAATATTGGAAAATAATTAGAAGCTATTTTACGTTTTGGAGCTTTTCAAAATATTTACCGTGGCCAACATCCCGTCCGCAAATCGCTATATCTTCAGAAATTAGCCGAGACATATAATTTCACACACAAGTATTCACCAGCCTTCAATGACACTAACATCGGCCTCGTAGCGGTAACAAACAAAACTATCCCAAATTCTTTGAAATTCTTCGTCCAAGGAAGTCAAACAGAATGGAAAAAATTGCTACAACATTTAACGTTCGTAATAAATACATATGTGCAAACGGGAACTAAACAGTCAGCTTGTTCTTTTACTTTTTGGCTACGAACGTAGAACGTGTGCAGAGTGCCAAATAGGGACATCCCTTGAAGTGCAAACAGGAAGAGAATCTCTCACGAAAATTAGGGACATAAAGTGAATCTTAAAAGGGCTTTCTAACAGCAGAAGAAAAATTACGTTAGACATCATCAAACATTTTATTCAGTCAAGAAGACTTAATTTTCTTCCCGTTTAAAAGAAAAGGACCACACGCAAGTATTTTCCGACTCTTCCCACGGACCAGCGAAAATTATTTGTAAACTGAATCCGAACTTTTACAGGGTCTAATTACCGAATGTATCTAAAACAATAATGCATATCTCCATGAATCGGATTAAACCATTCTTTGAACAATAAAGAAAAAGCGAGAAAAGAAAATTAGAGTATTTCCCACTAACAGACACTGAACGTGACATCTTGTTCACCGTTCTCCAGCCAGTGGCGGATCCAGAGGAAGGGGCGATTGCCCCCAGAAGAGGAAACTTTTATATATATATATATATATATATATATATATATATATATATATATATATATATATATATAACCCATCCTAGAGTTTGGAACTCTTAAAAGTAGCTCTAAGTAGCACTATTACAACCCACCGCTCCCCCCAGAAGTCTGTCCTGGATCCGCTCTTGTATCCAGGACGCATTTATAACGAACCTTCATTTTTTTCGTTCCAGTACCTTGTAATAATCTTTTACTACATGAAAAAGCGGTCTCAACATACACAAATATCGGAATCCCTTTAAAATCTAAGACCACCAGTTCTCACAATCAGTCAAAAATTTTCCGATACGACCCAGGAGATCGCTGTTCACTATTTGATAAATTATCGTAGACAATATTGTAATGATCCTCACTTTTCGGTATATATTAGTTCTTCAAGCACATAACTATAAAACACGTGCTATTGTTTATAAAAGCAGACGAAACACAGAAGAACCAAGAAGACAAGAAGCCGACGCGGTGAAACCCGAAGATTATCAACTTGCCCAGAAGTTACCTATAAAAAGAGACAATGAGAGGACCAAATCATCAGTTACCACTGATCAATTAATCTCAAACCTACTCTTAACTCGCATTGGATAAAGGAGTATCCTACTACTACTACCACCATATCTCCGGAACAGCATTGGAGGAAGGATATTCCTAGCTACAAGCCATCTCTGGAACTGCTTTGGGCGAAAGAGGTTTTCCGCTCACCGTCTCTTAGTCGCTTCGGACTAAGATTCCTTAATAACCAAACCCTTGAGCTGCTTTGGACGAAAAGGGGTTCCGTACAGGGACGGATTTAGGGGTGCAAAAATGCACATGCACCCCCCTCCTTGTAAATATACACTACTTAAAGTGAGAAGCTAGCAGTGAAAATGGTAACACTTTCCGAAAATTTCTGCTGTCATGTTTCCGTTTGGACTTAAATAAAGGGAAATTTTGCAAAATCAATAGCTTAAGTCAGAGTTTCTCAATCTGTGGTACGCGTACCACTAATGGTTAGGCATGGGTGCGAGACGCGAGAACGCGACAAGTCTCGTCTCGCAAACGAGACGAGAACGCGAGACGAGACTTATAATATTTTGCGAGACGAGACCTGATATCTTTTGCGAGACGAGACTTCAGCAAGTCTCGCGCGAGAAGTCTCGCGAGACTTCTCGCGGTCTCGCATAGTTTACATTTGTGATATTGATATGGTATTCTTTTGCAAGTACCATCATACATATTGAAGAGAAGATAGTTAATAATGTCAGGATCGAGTTTTGTAATAAACATGGGTGTACCGACAGTAGAGCGCCAGCAAAGAGAGTGATGGCAAAAGAGCGACGACCAGGAGAGCGTTAGCCAAAAGATCGACGGGTCAAAAGGCGACGCACAAAGAAAGCGACAGCCAGGAGAGCGACGGTCAAAAAGGGCGTCGTACAGAGATCGATAAACTATGGATCAAATGCTTGAAACGTGGTTATAATTCAAAATCAGTAAAAATGGACCAAAAAATTGCTATAATGAGGTTTTTGATCTTGTTAATTATCAATTTGACATCAAATAAAAAAATGGAGGACCAAATTTGGAAAAAGTAAAATTGGCGAACTGGACTTGGTACATTGGTGCATTTGACTTTGTTGATTACAAACTTACTAATTTGACATTAAAATTTAAAAATTCAAAATGGCGGATCCATATAGCGGACTGCGTCTGAAAAAGTTTGAGATTCGAGAGGGGAAGATACTTTGTCTACTTCAATAGCTAGGACAGAGTCAGTCTACCAGTCATTTATTAATTAAAATATAACTTAATGAAATCATTTTAATTTTTCAGTTAAACAATTGTTCTTCTCCCCCTTATTTTTCGAAAGCTTAGTCCTCAACCATATAGAGTCATTCCACCTGAAAGCGAAAAATCGAGCAAGATGGTCGATTATGTGAATGATAATAACTAGAAATATATATAAAGTTCTAAACCGTGTGGAACAAATAGGCACAGTGGAATACTAACAATATTTTGATTCCAGCAAGAAATATGCTTCCTCCACAAGTGGTGAAAATTTCAATTTGTATTTCGACTTCTGTCCCGGCATGTATTTACGTGGCTGCACGTTCCTTGCTGCTTCACGTTTCTTAACAGCTGTAAAAGTCCACAAAAACATTCTTGTAAACAAAGTCCGGGTGTAAAAAGGAATGCAATCACAAACGAGAGTTGATTTTGTTTGTAGCGATTGCAGACAACACAACAATCTTGATGTAGCGTTGGAGCTTCAAAAGGCTGTAATGGTCACATCTGTTTTGGAGATTGATATGTATTGCTTTCTTTTCTTTCTTTCTTTCTCTCGTTCTTTCTTTCTTTCTTTCTTTCTTCTTCTTCTTCTTCTTTTGAATTTTGGAGCAACAACAACAATATAAAGTGACAACATGAAAACAGATACTTTAGTGAGGCTCAGAAACACAAATTTGAGCGTTTTAGTCATTTCCGATCAGAAGTTAGAGGGGACATAGCTCAACACCCGTTCTCTATGCACTATATACTTTATACCACTAGCACTAATAGGAATTAGAAACACAAAAGATGATTTTTTTTCTATAGAAAGTACAGATGATACTTATTATTCTGTCAAAATTACGTTCCCTTTGACACAACAAATTTTTCAATATTTCCTCCGAAAATATAATTTTGGTTTAATTCATCGACTTGGACTCCAAAAAAGATCCAAATATTTCGTAACCAAAATATGTATTTGCGTCACTACTACGTGGTAAAAAAAAAAGGACTGTCCACATATCTATAGTGCAATTTTGAATTTATTTATTTATTTATTTTCGATAGAGCTCCAAGAAAATGAACATAACTTAAGATTCAACCATGGCCGTATCTTCAACATGAATGGCGTGCATTACAAACCATTCCATTTTCCTTCCTATCACATATTGATAAGTGTTCAAACACTCAAATCTCGAATGCGACCGCACGAAGATTTTGGCATAATTTGTCATTTCCACATGGAATAACTCTATAGGTATTGTCTACATGTTCAGCCGAATCTCCATGGAAGTTATTCCCTTCATCACCTTCGTTTGAATCGTCTAAATTTTTGCCAGCTTTAATTAAAAGGTTTACAGCTTCAGATGACAAATTCTTCATTTTCTTATGAAATGATTTGCCCAAAGAAGAAATGAAAGGATCTGTTGTTGCCAAAAGCCTTCGGAACTTATCATCCATATTTTCAATAAGAAAACAATTTCGAGAGAAATTCTGACAAGCTGACAAGAAGTCAGACGGTTCAGACGATGAATTCGATACAGATTCGGCTGAATGTGTAGACACTTATATGGTTGAGGATGAAGCTTTCGCAAAAGAAGGAGAACAACAACAATTGTTTCGCTGAAAATATCTTCAGTAAATTGTCCACTGATTTCGCGTGTTTATTCTTTATATAACTCTTCCTGTACCATTACCATGCTAAATAAACCCCAAAACTGAATTGAATTCAGGCCTGGTCATACCAAAAGTGAAAATGTTTACTATTTGCCTAAACAAACAGCTAAATTTCCGTATTTTGTTTTGTTTAATCTTGTTTTTGAGGCGAGAGATAGAGACTGGGCGAGACAAAATCAAATCTGTCTTGCCTCGTGACCAGGACTGGTGATATTCAAGAAACAGTTCACATTTGTTTCGAGATAATACATTAACGACATCTCAAGATAGACTAATTTTTCCTCTTGTTGCATCTCGTGAGCATCACTAGTTAATATAAAAACTACTAATACTATAGAATTAAACTCGTTTGGACCCGACACTACTCGAAACTTGAGCAAATATCGAGTCGAATTGGAGATTTTTTGAACCGAGTTCTCGAGTGGATATAAAATATTTTTATTTCAAGTGAAGCCAAATTTAAAGAAAATTTGTTTGAACTTGCTCGTCCCCAACCCTCGAACACAATGGGTCCAGAAAAGGTAAATCAATATTGTGCGTTCGTGCTGTACTTTGCAATAAGGAACAATGCTGTCATAATTATGAACTCCCCAAAGATGTTAATGTTCTACAAAATTCATACCCTAGAAGTGCATGGTTCTCATCGAAACATTCCTTCCCCACAACATCATCACCTGAAATCGTAGAGACAATCGCAGACGAAGGCAAGTCAGTAACTAATAGTTTATTTCTAAACTTTTGGGCTAGCATTTATTTGAACATTTACTATAAATTATGTCTACTAGTGGAAATAAAAAAATACAATTTTCCTTTGTATTATGAAATTTGTATTGATTTTTTTTATGTTTTACTGTTATTTTGGTAGTTTCAAAGTATCTAGTTAACGGGGTAAGTGTTGTGACTTTTCGGCAACACTGATAGTTGCTTAGTTAGCTGTTCTTGTTTCTTGAAATGATTTGGTCAGGTTGTCACAATTACTGATTTCATGATAGGTTTAACAAGGTTAATCAAAATCTAGTTATTTTAGGAGATTTCCTCATGACAAAAGATTCAAGAAGTAAAGATTGTGTTAGTTTTTCTTTGTCACTACTTTCCCAAAATGCAATAAAATAGATTCTTCTATTATCTACACTGTTTTCTTGATTTTCTCTTTGGGGTCGTAAGCCAAGATCTTTGGTCATAAAGTTCTTGAGGAGGGGGAGGCAAATAGGGGAAAAAACCGACACGTTTTGTCTTGTATCTACCCTCCTTCTGATGATGAGACAACATCTTGACAAATCATAAAAGCAAGATAGCAAACACCAGTACAATACATTTTTTTTTATTTATTTCTTTATTGAGGACATACTGTATTTGGAAGCTGTCTTTCGGAAAATTTTGTAGACGGAAACAATGAACTTAGGTAACATTGCATATTCGCGGCTGCGGTTTCCGGTCTTCTGTTATTGCAACCTCGGTAAAAAATATCCTAGTTCAAAAATATACGGCTCACTTTGATTTTTCCTTCAGTGCAGAAATTCGAGGCGTCGGTCAGAGGATACCATATCTTCTCTCTCTCTCTGTTTCTGTCTGTCTCTGACACTCTGACTTCGTTCTTCCTATTTTCAATGCATTATATATATATATATATATATATATATATATATATATATATATATATATATATATATATATATATATATATATATATATATATATATATATATATATATATATATATATATAAGGGAAAAAGACACGTATTTAGTTCCAATGTGATGTAAAGCCTCTGGGTTTAGAACAGATTTGTTCCCCCTGCCCACCAAATTGTTTTCTTACGGTAATTTGTTTTATGAAGGCAGAAAAAGGGCCTATTGGCTTGTTTAAGAAGGAAAATTTTTTAGTCAAAATAAAGCAGTTGTTTCTTTCCGTAAACATAAATTTAGGATAAATGGATTTATGGCTGCAAGACGGATCCTAATTGTACGGAGTGAAGGTATTTACGAGGGTCAATACGAAAGTTTTGAGATGTGAACTCTGGAATGGGTTTATATTTATATATATAAAATAAAGTTTCCCCTTCTGGGGGCGATCGCTCCCCCTAGATCCGCCCCTGCCTTCAATATTGTTCGCGCGTTTATTAATATTTATTTACGTGGCTGTATTTGCCAAAATTTCGTTTGTCAGTTTAATCTGATTTAAACTTAGCTGATCTTTCTCCTTGCGTCGTGTGTGATTGTCAGGGCCGCATTTACACATATCTGAACCCCTAACCAAAGCTCACGCACGTGGATTTCTTACTGTTGTATTTTCTATCCGCTTGTTAAATTGTCCAGACAAGTCGAAAAAGAATAGTGTATGTTTACATATGTGAATTGTATCCATTGTATAACTTCCATTCATGTAAAACTTTGTATGCAAAAGAAATCGTAACAAATTGTAAGAACTTCCTAGTTACTTATTATGCTGATGAACGTATTTCTCTCAAATTGACATTCTTCTTCACACTTCGAGATTTTGGATTTGAGACCCCACAGGTAGTACTATCTCTTTTCCCCGTTTGAGTACTATCTCTTTGATGGCATATAAGCTGAGGACCTCCCAGTTTCATGCAGTTTGGTCTCTAATATAGTCACCCATAACTAATAGATCAACACCCTAACCTTTCAGAGATAAACAGCCTAGTCTGCAATGCTGTCCTATGAGAAGTCACACTCTCAGTTACCATCTACGATAATGTTCTGTTTCACTGGACAAGCAGTGAATCCAGTGGATTTCGCGTCCAATTTCATTCATCGATCTACAGGGACAAGCCGTTGTTAGGTTCATAAGAGCGAAGGCATCTACATCATCAACTGCAAGTTAGTGAGAGAGAAATATGTTATTTGCATACACAAGTTCACTGCACTGTCTTTATTTATTTATTTTATTTATTTGCCTGTTTGCACACAAATGAGAGCATTCTTTCTTTCTTTCTTCTTCACTCTTAAAAGTGTTGAGGTGTGCCTCCGACTTCGAAAAAGTCTTCTTTTTCTTCTTTCTTTCTTCACCATATAAAGGTGTTTTATTTCTTATGCACCCTCCTATTGTTGTGCAACAAATGTTGATAGTAAAAGTTTTTTTTCTATGTTTTTACTTCTGAGTATGTGAGTTTTTCTTGGAAGTAATATATTAGATTTATTTTCCTTGTTTCTTCAATTGGTTATTACATGTTTTCTGTGAGTTTGTTTTTGATTGTGTTTTATTTTTTTTTTCGTTTTGCATATTACTTCCTTGTAAGAATTAATTAGAATTGGGAGTATATCCAAAAGAAGATAGTACGGTATATTATTATTATTTATATTTTTTTATATATCAATTCCTGATTTCACTATATATTGTATGAGTGCTTTTATTCCTTTCCAGTTCTTGGATGCCAAAATACTTTCATACGAGAGAGGTCCATGTCCCAAAGTGGAGTGCAGTTGTTGGAGTAAATTGTTTCGACGTGATTTAAATAGCTCGCATTCAAATATTGAGTGATTCAGAGTACTAATACCTTTGTCACACCAACAATGATAAGTGTCCTTTTTTTATTTGAAATAATTTGGACGGAGTTAGTACAGTGTTAAATAAGTCTTCTTTTAGGCTATAAGTGTTGTGTTTGGTAGTTAAACTCAGCTGATTATTTCCATAAGTTCCCATATATCTTCTTCAGTTGAAGGAATATTACGAGTAATACAAATAAACATCTTAAATATTACTTTTTCTATATAAAGATATCTTCTTCAACATGATTGAATATACTGAGATTTATTTTATTTTATTTTATTTATTTATTTTAAATATTCCTTCTTATATTTCTACCGAATTTTCTGTTTAATTGTTTCTTTGGTTTTTTATAAACTTATGCCATTATGTACAATAAATTGAATCATATACCTAATTGCCTTAAAATTATATGTTGCCATGATATATTTATAGGAAAAGGGACCCATACCTAGAATATTATTTAATTTTGAAAGAGGTTTCTATTTGATTGTAAAAATTGCATTCAAATAGAATATGATCTAGTGTACCTATACCCTTATCGCACCAACAATGGTAAGTATCTTTTTTTAATTTGAAATAACTTGACTGGAGTAAGTGCAGTACCAAAAAGTTTTCTATAATATATTACTATTTCTTTTCGTGACCAACTGTGTATAAAATCTCTGGGTTTATGGGTGTGGTTTCCAATTGTTTCCCAATAAAGGTGTCCTGGACCATATTTGTTATTTTGTTGCCAATGTGATTTTGCAATTGAAAAATGTCGATCAAGAATGTAGAAATAATTTTGATAAGGAATTTTTATATAACTTGGTTTTCCTTCTTTACATGCACTCTATGCAGCGATGTCGATAAGGTCCCCATTTTCTAGGTCTATGTGAGAGCGAAGAAAATAGAAATATATAAAGAATTTTTTCTTTCAGCTTTTGAAATAAATGTTTTATATTTAGAATTAACCAAGTTACGCTTCCATTCCACTGTACAAATGCAAGATACAATTAGGTTTTGTTGTTTGATATATAATAAGGCTTGGCGGATGGCAAAAGCTTCTGCTACAAAAAGAGATAATGATAGAGGTAATTTATATTTCAAAGTTATGTTTTGTGATGGAATGAATATTGCAGCTCCCACTGAAGAATCTGGATATTTAGATGCATCTGTATAAATCAAAACTGTATTAGGTGGTAATTTTTGAATTTGTTCTGTCCAAATGTTTTTGTATATTTTATTTCGTAATTCTGGATTATCTATTTTAAAGAAATTTGGAATATTGGCTTGAATACTGACTAGATTCGTTGTATGCTGCCAAGTAAATCAAGGAATAAGAGGTACTTTATGAATGAAAGGTTTTAGGTATTTTAAACTACTATATGCTTGATATATCCACGGTCGATTATTGAAATATGGTGTGATTTTTTAAAATAAATTTTCCAGATGTTCTAACTTACTAATCATTGAAGAAGTAGTTCTGCTAAATCTTGATAAAATTAATTTTCCAACCGATTTTTGCAATAAGATAATTAGTGGAATTCATTTAGTTTCTTCTAATATTGCTTGTTTTGGCAAAAACTAGGTTGTGGAAAGATAATCTTCAGTAAGTTATAAATGATGTTATCAAATCGTTTATAAAATTGGATTTGATTATGTGGATAGAATACTCCACCATACATAAACTTAGTCATTACACTTTGTTTTAGAATTATTACTAGACTAAAAGGATTGATACCATATTTCTTAGTTGCTATGCACTGAAAAAGATCGCTTCCTGTGAAAGATAATTGAGATGTTGATTCCAATTTAATTTTTTGTCCAAAAATAAACCTAAATATTTAATATAAGATTCATTCGATAATTGAATATTTTGAATATTAATCTTAGTTATAGGTATGGATTTTTTCCGTGAAAAGATTATAAACTTGTTTTTTTTTTTTAAATTTATTTTTAATCCATTTTGATTGGTCCAGTTAACTAATGATAGAAGGGAGAGTATTCTCGAGTACTCATACAGGTGTCAAAATTACAAAATAATTACATATATGCTATTAAAAAATTTACAGATAAAGTAATACATACATAACTATAGCTTCTATAAGATTACACATTCATAACATAATTAACAAAAACATTTATACATTGTCTTCAAAAAACTCATTTACCAAGTAGCAACATTTATCTACTAAGAACTTGTGAAGATCACATTTAAACTATGATTTGTTTTGCTTTAGAAAGTCAGGTAACTTATTGAAAATTTTTGTACAGTTAATATATACGCTTTTTTGAAGAAAAACGAGAAATTTTGGGGGATAACACGCAAATTATTAACGAATCGAGTATTGCATTTATGGACGCTACTGTTTTCAATAAATAAGTATTTGTTACTTACAGTAGACAAGATAATTTTATATAGATGCACACAAGTAATGGTAATATTTTTTGTCCTCGAAAGATGGACTTACAAGAAGTCTTTGGTGAGAATGCAAACACAACCCTTAGTGCTTTCTTTTGTCTTTTGTAAGTTAAACGTGCTAATACATTCAGTAGAATAACCCCAAAAATAATAAAGTAAGTTATTAAAGAATGGAATTTTGCATAGTACACTGAAACTAAAGCCTCTGTTGTGGCATTACCTTTTAGTCTACGGAGGCCGAAACAAATACTATTTTTTTTTTTTGTTGAATTGAGAAATATGCTCGTTCCAAGTTAGTTTCGAACTAATGGTGACACCAAGAAATTTAGTTGAAATAGAAAAGTAGACTCTTTTGTTATTTACCATTACGTAAGGAATAAATTTATTTTGAAGAGAATAAAAATTTAACAAGGACGTTTTATCGTTGTTTAAAACTAATTTATTGCTACTTAACCAGTTATTTAATCGTGAAAACGCAGTGTTTAGATTATATTCAATATCATGCCGTGAGTTACCTATAATAATAACATTAGTGTCATCAGCAAATAAAACCCATTTATTAGGCAACATTTCATGTGTCAAATCATTAATGTAAATAAGAAAAAGCAATGGACCAAGCACTGATCCTTGAGGTACACCAGTTAGTATTGTACCTTTATAACTACTAAACTTATGCATTTTGCCATTATTTCCGTTCGTAATTTTAACTATTTGATACCTATTCTTCAAGTAAGACTCGATCCATTTATTGGCAATTCCTCTTATACCACAAAAGCATATTTTTTTAAGTAAGAGATCATAATTTTCAGTGTCAAATGCTTTAGTAAGATCAACAAAGAGTCCAATTGCCCATTTTTATTATTTGTCGCATGCATATCAGTACTAAGAAAATCGAAAATTAAAGAATCAGTAAATTTGCCAGTTAAAAGTACATAAATATTCAATGAAAGACTATTAAACTCAGATATAAAACATACTTCTGTGTCTAGCAATTCATTTTTGCAAAATGACTAAGATTATCAATACGAGACTTGTAAAGTACATATATCCTTATGACACTGGATATTGTAGTGTTTAAGCTCTAGCTTCATTGCTGTAACAGTGTCAAGTCGTCAATACCTTTGGGATGTCATTGAACTTCAGATTCGAGTTCATCGACCTCTCCGCGGAATTTACGGTAAGTAAGTGACTTGTATCTGAAGATATGATATACCATTCATCCAGCCACCTATCAAGATCTCATTATTTCTGTTCCAAACCACATTGCTTCTGTCTTGTGACCCAAAGATAGGCATATTAGATATTAAGTAGGTTGTCTGGTCAGTATATAGACCTATTCGTATATAATCTCGCAGAGTTGAGCTCTTGCTCAATGTTTAGCGTTGAAAGTCAAAAAGTCACATGTTGACATTATTAAAGTAGTTGACAAATTCCTCTACCAAAAGGTCCACCGGTTTGAAAAAATGTGAGCAGGGTCCAGATGTTTTGGTGAATTTTCATATACAGGGTTTTTATAAAGTATGGACGGATATAATTCGCTTATAATTTACATAAAAATGCTCATATTGAAATCAAATAAAGTGCAAACGGTAGCGGAAGGATTAAATTTTTACCTGTAATCTGCACCAGCTCAGTTCATTCACCGCCACACCTCCAACTGGGCGCCATTTACGTCCACACATTCGCGTAGGCGGCGCTGGAATCCACTCACAGCGTTCCGCCGTGTTTGATCCGAAATGCCAGCCACAGACGCCCTGATTTTGTCCTTTAAGTTCTCCAAACCACTTGGCTTCTTTGCAGAAACTACTGTTTTCACATGACCCCAAAGCCAGAAGTCGCAGGGCGTAAGGTCGGTTGATCTTGGCGGCCAAGCGGTCGGGCCACCGCGGCCAATCCATCGGTTAGGGAATTTCTCGTCAAGGAACTGTCTCACCTTGATTGCATAGTGAGGAGGTGCCCCGTCCTGTTGGAACACGATGTCGTTCTGGATTCCACGTGCCTCCAGTTCCGGAATGAGGTATTTCTGCAACATATCCAGGTACGAATCTCCATTCACGGTCTCCTGAAAGGAGAACGTCGCCATGTTTCAACTGCTTGAGCATGGCGTCACAGAAGATGAACCGGATGTCCAAATCTTCATCATGCAGATCCTGGACTATCTTGATTTTGTAACCTTTGGCCTTGATCGTCTTCTTGGCTACCTTAAACACGGTTGTCTGTGGAATTCCGAGTTCCATGGACCGTCTAGGAATCGACTTCTGTGGGCTGTTGATGATGCTTTCCCTTACCCTGCTCACTGTTGCAGGCGATGTTGGCGGCCTCCCACTTCGAGGACGGTCCAGGACGCTTCCTGTCTCCAACAACTTAGCATGCCACTTTCGGATTGCACTCTCAGTCGGTGCCGGCTTTTTGAACTCTTTGGTGAACTTTCGACACACCAGAATTGGTGATTTTAGCTCTGCGTACCACAGAACACATTGCGCTTTCTCTTTCACCGACGCCATCTTTGATACGGTAAAAAAATAGTCTTCTCAGAGAAGTTTTTCATTTATTTATTTCTTTAAAAGACACACACACCAATACAGCTTACAACTTACTTTTAACAGTCAACATTGAAACAACAATGAAAACAACAATGGATGGAATTTGGTAAGAAACTGACCCTTGGCCTCCCTCTCCCTCTGTCAACGTGTTCAGAGTTGCCGCTTATGTAACAGTGTTGCCAACTAAAAATTTAATCTTTCCGCTACCGTTTGCACTTTATTTGATTTCATTATGAGCATTTTTATGAAAATTATAAGCAAAGTAAATCTGTCCAGACTTTATGAAAACCCTGTACGTTATTAGTTGTCAACATTTTAGTGTTATTTTACTTAAGAGAAGCCCGTTTTGGTTAAGAAACGTTTTTGTTCTATGCAGTTGCTTAATAATAATAATAATAATAATAATAATAATAATAATAATAATAATAATAATAATAATAATAATAATAATAACCCAGATAGCAAAAATGACTCGCAACAAACTTGCAGCAGATTTGCAATTCAAGTCTGGCAAACTTGCAGCAGACTTGTGATGCAAGTTTGATGCAAGTTTAATGCAAACTTCCTAGTTGACGCTCTTCAAACTTGCAGCACGCCTGCAGTGTAAGTGTATGGTAACTTTGCAAAGCAAGTTTCTGCAAGGGATGTAGTTGCACAGCAAACCTACTGCAAGTGCACAGCAAGTCGGCAGCAAGTTAGTGCAGGTTTGACGCAAGTCTATGCAAGGACACCACTTGCACTGCAAGTCTACAGCAAGTTTGTAGTAAGTCTTCTGCAAGTATATACTTGCATTGCAAGTCTAGAGCAGGTCTTCAGCAAGTGAATGTAGTAAGTCTTCTGCAGGTATACACTTGCATTGCATTGCATGGCTTTTACAAACCGAATATTTACTGTATACAAACAATCACACAGTATATTTTTCTCAACAACTCTGTCAAACAATACACGTTTAAAATATATATTATCTCAACATACTGGATGCTTACGTAATTATCTTAATTATCCACTTCTTTCAACGCTTCACACACTTTGCACCTACTACAAATGGCGGCCTGGCGGGAATATTTCTAACATTAGACTTTTGGCCACCTGTTGGTAGAAACTAGAACTGACACACTTGCTACAAAGTTGCAGCAAGCCTCCGAGGCAAGTAAAATCTAGCAAGTGAAAATCAAATTACAACATTTGCGGGTAACTCTTTCAAAACGCCTGAGCAGGTGTACAGTGCACGGAAAGTCTAGAAAGTTAAAATCAAATATAGTGAAAGACTTGCTGCAAACCAACATGCTATTAGGGTAATAATAATATGTAAAATTTGGTCTCTTTTGACATGTGTCCTTAGTTACACCAAGATGGCTATATTCTGAGATGTGCAAAGGCCAAGGGCTTCTACTGGTGGATTTTCTAATACATTGAGCCACTGGGACTGCTGCATCGTATGAAATAAGATTGGCAAAATTGCGTCATGAGTTTTGTGTAACACTCTGAAATAAATGCTGAAAATCAAACTTCTTTATGTTTATGCACGTCCCATATTATTGCTCCAGGTGAAGTTTGGGTGGGAGGTGCTTGAGCAAGCGACATACAATTCTGATCTGACACCTTCAGATCATGTTTCTTGCCCGATGAAGGAATACTTGGTCGACCAACATTTCAACTCCGATGACGAAATCAAATTAGTTGTGTATGGATAGTTATACTTTCCGAACACTGACTCTTTTCAACAGAGTATTCTGAAAATTGTGTCAGGACCAGACGCAGCTCTTCAGGGTAGACAGGGTAGGCTAAGCCTACGCTGATTTACTTGAATAATTTATGAATTAAATTTTTAACAATTTCAGACCCAAAATTCACCCCTTGGCAAAAAATTTGAAATTTACATATTGTGTTCACTATGTAGCTGAGTATTGTTGCACGGAACCCTATGGTTATGACATCACACGATGTTCTTGTTTATGGACAAATTGATTCAATGATAAAAAATCTTATCCTTTAGAGGACGAATGGCTCAGGGGTGAGCGAGCAGTTTAAACCTCCATCGCTCCGCTCCTAATTAACTTAAAGAGATGGCTATTAGGCAGTGGCGTAACTAAAGGCTTGGGGGCCCTCCCGCAGATAATGTGGAATGGGGTTCCCTTCTCTACGTCCCACATCACGATTTGGGCCCCCTGATGGCTTGATACCCCCCGCGATGCGGGGCCCTTATTTACGCCCCTGCTATTAGGGGTCTATCTCTTCAGGAAGGATGAAACTTTCCAACGGTGTGCATTTTGTCCACCGAAAGGGTAGGCCCATCAACGGAAGGGTAGGGGGAAAATTTGGTTGTTTTTGGTTTCCCCTCCCTCGAAGCATTTGGGGGAGGGAAACTCTCCCCTCAAAGGAACTACAAGCATAATAAGTGGTATCAATAAAGATAAATAAATTCCTAACTAATGATACCCCGTGTATGGCCATTCTTGCGCAAGACAAATGACAGTGTTGTCAACTTCGAGAAAATATATCCTTTTTTCAAACTTCTTCTTCTTCTTTTACGGGTTGTGTACTAGAAGCACAAAGTTACCTCATTGGAATCTGTGTCCCATAGGCTTTTCAACGAGGTATGGCTTATGTCTCTGTGACGATTAGGGGTGTCAGGGTAGACCAAAATATTTCGAAAAATTCTCATAGGAAACACGTTTGGAATTTTTTCTCACTTTGTATTGAGCTTTCGCCCTTAATGTTTTTACATGATTGTATACACATGAAAAACATTTTTTCCAGCGTATGACGACAAATAAGTGTTGCCATAGTCCCACAAGCTTCGACAAATGTATTTTCTCAAATTTTCTTCTTCTTTTACGAGTTGGGTACGTGAGACATAAATTTACCTCCGCAGTCAAGCTCCGCAGCATAAACAGAATTACTTCTCCGCAAGACCACAAACAATCAAAGCAAAAAGTTTCCACGTCTACACAGGACTGCACGAGAAATACCGGACCATTCTCAAAGTAAACTCAATACCCCGATAGCACAGAAGTTTTCCGTAAACTTGCCTATTGATCGGCATAGCAAATAATGTGAAAGTGTTCATTTTGTATTTGCGGAAAATTCAATGCAAACCTGTAATGTTTGTGGCAAATGAAATATCATTTGCAATTTTTATGAAAGAGTAAATGTAATGCAACAAATTTCATACAAATGTAATTTCAAACATTCGCAACAGCAAACATTTGGCACATTTCAGAAAATTTCCTTTCACCTATCTAGTGCGCTTGACAGTTTCAATTCAAACTTGGAATGTCTTAGCAAAATAAATATTATTTTCAACTTTTATGATATAGAAATTTCATTCAGCAAATTATATACAGATGTAGTTTCAAACATTTGCAACTGCAAACTTTTGACAAATTTGCTTCAAGCTACCTACCCACAATTCAATGCGCTTGGCAGTTTCACGTAAGAGACGTCATATTTTTGTTTTGTTTTTTGTTGTGTACTCCTAGTTATTGTACGTATTGTTGTATATTGTAAATACCTTTGGCGTGTGAGTGCTGTACAAATTGGTAAGTCCACAGTAATAGTTGAATATTCTTTTATTTTGTGTAAAATAAAAATGTTACAGGAGTAGATGTGAATTATACGATGTTCGTATAGCGCTTGCTAGTGAATCGAGTCGGACCTTTCAATCTGATAGCGCGAAAGGTTTATTGGATGCAAATATTTTACTCTTTATTTTACTTACCTTTAGAAAATTTACAAGTAGAATTGATTAATTTCTTTGTGAAGAACTTAACATGAGGTGAAAACAATGATCTAATGCACAAAGTGACGTGCAGGTTTACTTTTGGCGCACCACACGAAATAATTGTTGAAAAATTGGTACTTTCATTGATCTCCTTCATATTGTCTCCTAAAAGATTACGCTGGATTATATTCGAAAATATCTCACTATGAATAGATAAAATTCAAGGGAGACACCAGAAGTAATTGTTGAAAAGTTGCAATTCTTTTTCGATTTTCATATAAATACGCCTTCGTGGTGTATGACATAAGAACTACAGTCCAAAAACACAACCAGCCTGTGCTAAATGGCCACAAAAAAGCACGAGTGTTATCTAACCGAGCCAGGGCGGTGCAATGCTGATGTGCCTGCGCGGGGTACGTTCGTAGGAAGTAGGCGCGTCAATAATCGTGCGTATACGCGTAAGCAAAGGTAGTGAAACTAAATAGGGTTTGGCAAAGATCCGAATCTGAATAGAACTTGTCATGGTTTCATAATATTATCTATTCCAGGCAACCTGATAGTAAACTCCCCCTCCCCAGTTACAAGTAAAGAAGGGGAAAGCAAGTCGACCTTCACAGGGAGGGGAGCTTTTCTATTAAAGAGAATCGTGTAAACTAAATTCGTACGTCGATTCACTCGCACCTGATGTTGAGAAAGCACTCCGGTTCCGTTTAGCTATCAATCTCGATTAACAATTACTGTTTCTAACTTTTGTCTTTAAGAAAAGCGTAGCTTATTATTTATGTACTAAAATTTTGGCTTTATTCGTATTTATTAAATTGCATTTCTAAAAATAAGAACTAATTCGTTATAAAGTTAATTTCCATTATTGTTTCATTTGAGAATCAGTATGATTTGTCTTTTCGTGTCTATTTATATATGTTGATTTTATAGAGGATTTGAAGTCAATGCAAGTAAACACTCATTAATTGCATTGACGTCCAGGTTGGGGTCCTGGTGGCTTCGTGGTAGAGCGTTCACCTCTGATGCATGTGATCACCGTTTCGATCCCAGATCGCGCCAAGTGGGCTTTGTGGTGGACAAATGTAATTTTTGTGTGTTTTCTCGGAGTTCTCCCGTTTCGTCCTACTTTCTTCTTTCCACAGTTTCATCATTCTCCTTTAGCCACCACATCATTCTCCTTTAGCCACCACATATCCGCGGCACGTAAAACCCAAAGATTTCATTTCCAACCTTCTGTTACTCCCCCTCCCCCTCAACGGTCGTCAGGACTCTTGACAACTCCTTTTTTTATGAAAATAGTCATGTAACGATTCAAAAGTCCATTTCCTCTGTTATCAATGGACTATACTTAAGACCGACGAAAGGGCCGGGCGAGGCTTGCAACCGCACAAGGAGACACATTTAGGGCATTTTAGGATTTGAGGAGCGCCAAATTTACTATAATGGTTAAGCTCCCATAATTATAATTTTGCTTGCAAAGAGTAGGCTGAGACATGGGCCTGTTCAAATTACGTGGCACCTGTATTTACTATTTTTTGTCAGGCTTTAATCAATCTAGGATTGTTTTTCTAAGTTCACCATAACAATTTTTCCGCCCTTAATAAACTCCCAATACTTCAATGTTGATTAATATTGTATGTGTGATGTTTCATCGTAAATTTAGCGCCGAGCAAAATAAAAAAAATAAAATAAAAATGCCGTAGTCTTATTTTCATCGGATCAGGTGCATGTACGTACGCAAAAAAAATATATATAAATTTTTTTTCGTGTTATTTTTAATGCATGAACAACTGTTTATAAGAGAGGAAACGAGTTTTTTTTTTTTAATTTCAGGTTCTACCAGGGTTGCCAATAGTCCCGATTCTGTCCTGACTGTACCGATTTCTGACTTATCTGTCCCACGTCCCGACCGGACACTCGTCGGGGTGCATATTGCCTCCATTTATCTATTTTCAAAGTTAATTAATATTTTACTGTTTTTTTTTTTCAAAGGAATAACTTATTGTTTTTACACGCACAATTTTATGTATAGAATCAATGTAACAAATTTGTCTTTTAGTTTGACTCATGAAAAAAATAGTTAGCAGCTCGTCTTTAATCTACAGTTATTCCCTAATTGTTTTGAGTTGATAATCCACCCGATTATGATGATAATATATTCCATGCAGCGCTAAAAATATTGTTTTGGCAATCTCTACATAAAAGCGACTGCTACCGGAGTAGCAGTAACGCTAGCGCTCATTTCAGCGGGTGGCCGCCACGCTAACTATACCGGATACCGTACGTCTGCCAAATCTGATACCAGTGTCGGCGTCTTCTGCTTCGCAATCGCATTGTTTACCTTAAGCTGTACTGTGCAGTTTTATTCTGTTCTTCGACGTACTGTATTTTTTACATACTATGATCGATGATGATGAAGATATCATCAATAATGGACCATATACATTGAAATTTCGGAAGGAAGAGGGGCTCCAAAACGGATTTTCTCTTAAGAAAAGTTGGCAACTCTGGGTTCTGCAGTTATCATTCTTATCCTATGTTCATACCTATTGTACTTGGTTTTCGATTGTATATTATGAAATTATTGTATCAATACAGTAAACACCCACTTAATTACTAACCCTGCCATCACTTGCCATTCCAACACCATGTCACAACCCCAAATGCCAAAAGAAAATGAACAATACAACTTTCAATAAAATGTTCATTGTATTAACAAATGTGTTACTTTCGTCACTAATACAGGTAAATGTATTTAAGTGTTTTAAAATATCTAGTGTTATTATGAAAGTTACAATTTACCTACTATTTAGACATACTTAGATACACTCTATACCTCCGTGTGCGGAGGCTGATGGTAGCAGACGGAACAATAACTGCACTTTTTTTGCACATGCTCTTGAGCGTGGTTGGGGGAAAAAACTTCTTTTTCCTATCAGGTTATGTGGAATAGAGAATAGTAACGCTCCACATATAAACATAATATACAGCTTCTGTACACTGTGCAGAAATACACAGCCGCGCCTGTGGAAAATAACATGTAATAGAGTCATCTTTCATATGCACTCAGTTATTTTATCGGGTGACGTGGTGGCTCAGTGGTAGAGCGTTCACCTATGGTGGTTGGGGTCCCTGGTTCGATCCAGCTCGCGCCGTGTGGACTGTGGTGGACAAACACCGTGCTCGTAGGTTTTCTTGGTGTTTTTCCGTTTCCTCTCACATTCTTCGTTCCACCATTTCACTCACCTCTCATCACCGTCTTTAGCCTAACCGGCATAAACGTGGGACGTAAAACTTACAGATTTCATTTCAGTTTTGACAGTTATTTTAACCATCGTAAAGCACTTCCATCTTATCCATCAAAAGTGTAATAGAAGGCCTTTAGGTGGAATAGGTGTTTGAAAGGAATAGGCTTAAATGTTGATGATGCGTGCTGGTGGGTAGGCAGTGTTTCAGAAAAACAAATCCGGGGGTTATTTAAAATGAAATGAAATATTTAGTTTTACGTCCCGTGGTTATGCCTTGTAGGCTAAATGAGACTGTGATGATGATGAATGAAATGGTGGAATGAAGAAAGTAGGATGAAACGGGTAAACTTCGAGAAAACCCACGCACACGGTGTTTGTTCACCACGAAGCCCACTTGGCGCAAGCTGGGATGGAACTAGGAACCCCACGCACCAGAGATGAACATTCTACGACTGAGCCACCGCGGCGTATTTAAAGGTCACGGGGGAGGTAACTTTGGAAACCAAAGTTCAATAATTATATATCTGATGGTTATAAATTTTGCTCGTTCTCGAACGTACTAAAGGTCAAATTTGTATTGTTTCTTGTTTCGAATACTAAAAAATAATCGTATCATATCAAATATTCTTACATTCTTTGCGAATTCCTCAGGGGTCTCCATCACCAGTAAATGTCATCATAGGCGTATGCCACAGTAACTACAAAACATTGGTGGTTTACAAGAGTGTAGTCTAAAATATATCATTAATGTAGCCCTCTGTGCGCGCTGATTTCCGTAACTTCGTATTCAAAATTCGATCAACAAAATTATTTGTATAGCTGCTACGAGCTCTTTTTTTCTAGTGGAAGATCGATGTTGTGGTTGAAGTATTGTTTACCTGTTTGAAAATTTAAGAGCTTACTAGAGATAACAGCAAGAAACGTAGTTACACTTGGAAATTGGTGTTAAGGGTGGCTTGATATTAAAATCAAGATGGTGACTTTTTGAAAATTCCATAGTTCAATTTTATATGATACATCCAAATCAAATTCAAATCAATTGATTCAATATGTTGATTTCTGACATTTTCGAAATGTTACGGTATCCACTCCAGCGGTTATTCTATGCATTCTTGTTTAATGCTTTCCCGCCCTTTTGCATTCAAGACAGCGGCGTAAGAGGAAGTCCGACTCTAATAATTTTCGATTTTATGGTGTAATTAGATAAACTATATTCAATCGCATTGCAATTATTCTTAAAACAAGGAATTCTCTGTAAACAAAATATCGACTGCATTAAAAGCTTGTAGCTATATCGTTGTTAGCAGGAATTTGTTTTAAAATAATCCTACAAATAGCCATAATACATAGAAAATAAATCATTTTTAAGTTAACGGCTTAATGTATCCGAAATCAATTAAAAACAAGCAGTATATTAATAGCACAAAAAAAGCTACAACGAAGTTATAACCAGTTTCTCGAATGGCTTTATCCGGAAAGCCGATCCGTACAATTTTGGTCTCATTTTCTGCTTGTTACCCTTTATAACGTCGTCTCACATAAATCATGAACAGTTTGAAGACTGGATTGCAGGTTAGGAACAATTCATATAGCTATCCAATGCATTTAAACTGGCGGGAAAATTTTTCCGGGCTCCATAGCTCTTAATCCGGAAAGTCAATCAGGACGATTTGAGTGTTTTCTTCCTCTCGTAACCCGTGAAACGTAGTCTTCATGTACTGTAGCATCATGTACTTCTGTGCTGCGATTAATTTTGTTTTTCTTTCTTTTTCATGTGTTCTTTTTTGGGTAGGATGGTTTTATTTGTTAGGTATTTCCATCAAATGTTATGACATCTTATTTTCCTTTCGGAAGATTAAATGTAATTTTAAGTAGATGACTTTGACACACGCCTGCATTTTTTTTCCAGCTACGAATTCTGGTATCACAAGGAGGCACGGATGAGGAAAGTTTGCAGCGATTGCTTAGCGTTGCAGTTTTAATCGTTTAAAAACACTGAATTATGCAAAATAATCCACGGTTAGTACTAGTTACATCTATATATATAAAAGAGAACGCAAAATCCTTTGTTACCTCATCACGCTAATACGGCTGAACCAATTTCTTTTATTTTTGGGGGGTTATTAGGATTTGGACCCTAGATGGTTTTTATCATATCACTTTAATTTTTAATTACCAGTGTCTTGAGATAATTGACCATTCAAGTGTCCATAACGTACAAATCCTTTGTTAGTTCATCATAGGTAAAAATAAACGTATTTATATGCAACCCGCATGACCGTGCAACTCGGCGGGTTAACATAAATGACAGGCGATATAATGTTAACATTTACTGCAATCTACTATGGTTTTTATCATATCACTTAGCGAAAACTTCCGGGGTGACCGCAGCGAAGCGGGGCGGGTTAACATAAATGACAGGCGATATAATGTTAACATTTACTGCAATCTTCTATGGTTTTTATCATATCACTTGAAAGCGAAAAAGTAAAAATTATCTAAGTAACAAAGTTTATTGCGTTCCGGGGTGACCGCAGCGAAGCGGGGTGAACGCTGCTAGTATATTTTAATATAAGGTGTATGAAAATTCGGTATGGATAAAAGTACGTAGTTTGAGTTAAATTTATAGTGTACATATTCGTTATAAATATTAAGTATTGGAATTTGAAAAATGCGCGGATTTGTGTCGTGTGACATTGACTTTTTTTAAAAAAAGGTAATATAGAATTAGTTTTTAGTTAAGTGAATAATGATAGTTTTTTACGACTTCGCACAATAAACCATAAACGTAATTTGTGTTCATATTGTAAAAATAAAGTGCGGAATTCTAATAAAAGAAACGGACCAGAATATATTAAATTGCACCGTACGTTCCAAATGTGAGAACTTGAATTTGGATTTTTTCGTAATGCACACCATGGGCCATAATATAAACATTTTCTTCGGTTTTGGATGGTAAATGTAATGTTTTTAGGTTTGATACCCTGAGAGAATCCTACCACTCAATCAGAAACGGCGGATAAAAGGAGCTTATAGTATTGAATGCTTTTCGTTTCTGATTAAATACTTTTAGTTTCTGCCCATCCAAGTGTAATGAGGCAAACTGCTCAATCGAGGCCTTTTAAAAATGAAAATAGGTATATTTCTCGTGGTTTGTTTCTAGTGTTTTGTTTTAATGAATGCATTTGATAACATTTATCCTATTGCACTTTGTTGTACGTTTACTTTGGAACGCAAGATATTTTATAGAGGATACTGTTGTTGCAGTGTGCGAAGCCACTAAAAGTGACGAGTCTAGGAGAAAAAAAAAGCTTTTTTTCAATTTTTATACAATTCGAAATTGAAAGTGACCGAAGTTGAGCCATCTTTCGATATGTAGGTTTTTTGGTATTGAATATAAAAGCAATCCTAGTAACGCTCACTTTGGCCTTCTTATCCAGCTAGACTCTGCATTTGACAACTGCTGTGGTATTTGAAAAGTGTCGGACAAGGCAACCACTATGTTCAAATAAAGTGTGTAAAAATTAGAATAAACCATTTGATGTTTAATATTTTCATCAAAAATATTCTTTTTCAATGCAGATGCTGTTATGAAATCACATCCCAACACAACCCAAGCTTCAATAAAGAAATACATACAAGGATTTGTGAATCAAGCCAAAACGAGGTTAACTCGAAGGTGAGTAACAATTTTACGTTCGTTCGTACTCAGGAACTTTTACGGTAAGCATTGGATAGCAAAACTAACGGAATATTTGATAGATAGAATAATGAGCTAGGTTCGTTTTCTGTAGCCACGTTGTAAGGATGGGTATAGGTAGGCAAAAGATGTAGAAAATAAAGGAATACATTCCACTACGCTGCAGAAGCAACGCAAGAAGCAAGCATATGCGTAGAACTAAAGCAGGTAGCAAAGTACACAGGAACACAAAGAAGAACGAACAGAGATTGCATATGGCGTGGTGTGTATGCTCCTTCAGCCTTGCCAGATCGGCCACACTTCAAATACGTGGTAGCATTATGGATAGTGTCTCAATTCAAAATGAAGGATGTTTCTATTTATAGATAAAAATGTTTCATTATAGTAACATTTTTTTCGAACCTATTACTTTGACATGTTGAACATTTTGTTGATGTTTATACTAAACAAAATCCAAGTAATATAAAACAGGTCATTGTAATAGGGTCAGGGAAAACAATAAACAACTTAGTAACTTTTATTCATGATCACAAACCATCCTTAAATCTTGATTCAGGCAAATGCTGCTACGTACACTAAGTCTAGTCAATGCTGCAACAATGACGTTACATAGACACCCCGCCGCCATATGCACTCTGTTTGTTCTCCTTTGTTTCCTGTTCACTGCTAGTTGCTTTAGTTCTTTCTTCGTGGGTTTTATTCGCTTTTGTTTCTTAGTAGTATGTACTCGTTTTTGTTTTAATAATATTTTGCCTTGTATCTTTGCTAGCTCGCCACAATAGAAGGAATTTGCTTATTTTTCCATATCATGTGGTAGCTATTTTCTCATGAGAGTATATATGAGTCGGTTACCAATTGGTTATTAATTTGAATCATTTTCTCGTGTGCCTTTGCATCTAACGACGGTGTATTCTGTTAAACCATGTGTGGAAATAAAATTATGCTAAAACAATTATGTTTACAAAGAATCTTCAGTTTTGCATGGTGTACATTTTCTATGACGAAAGAGGACGTCGGGTACATATAGGGCCAAGCCACATTTTCCGACTTCCCAGATAATACGTTTTAAAAATTTAGAGCAGTTATGACCAACGTCTTGGGATTACGGAGTAGGAGATTACAAATTCCGAAACGTCGAAGGTCACAGGAGCCATTCAATTTTCAGGAACTTCTTTATATATTTCATCATTTTTCAAGACCGCTTTGGTATTTGTGGTAATAAAACAAACATTTTAGGAGATTCGGGGATATATACATTATCCCAAAACACCCTAAAAACATAGGTGCTATAGTTGAAAAAAAGAGAAATAAAGTAATGCTCTCCAAGACAATACAAAAATGAAAAATGTTTAAAGCGAATAGTGTCCCTCACGAAACGTTAAGAAAAATTTTTGTTTTCGAAAACGTTCAAAAAAAGCATGATGTCTTTAAAAACTGAAAGCTATATTGTTCCTTATGAAAGGCTAAGAAAATTGCTTGCTCGATTATTCACCAAATCAGGAATCATTTTTAAAAATCGGGTACCGAAGTTCATAGTGCGCCTTACAATTCGAGTCTTGTGAGGCAGCAATTCAACTCTGCTTGTTTTTGTTCTATAATCCCTGCAATAATTAGCATTAAAGTAAATGATTTTAATGTACAACATACATGTCATCATGAACCAAAAGTACAACTGAAGTCTTATTATCTTTAGAAAATTTGACATACAACGTTTGTATATTTAAAATCACAAATTGGGGTAACAAAGAATTTCGAGGGTCCCATGTGCTAGCTTCAGTTGTATGAGGATTCCAAAGTCTCATGGCCATTGAATCACAATTCAATGATATAAAATCGCAGGCCGAACTGTTGAACTTAAACGAAATTTGGTGCGAAGGTGTGTCTTGAAGAGCAAGTTATGGAGAAAAAGAAAATTTTGGCCAGGTCGCCATCTTCAATGGGATAGGGCCGCCAGTCAATATACCGATTAGAAAGTGCCTAGCGCGAACCACTAAGGCTGGAGAAGCGGAATTTGCTATCATGGTATATCATGAACAGTAGTTTGCGGAAAATTACGAAGTATTAAACAATTCGCAATCTTGAATTGATGACCACCGAAAGTGGATCATTAAGTGAAGGTTACGTTAAAAACACGATCCAAAATAGCGGGAAAACGTATATGAAAGAGCTGCACAGGCTGAAGCGCTGGAGCTAGAGAAACGAAATTTGCTCTGATGATTGTATCATGAAGAGTAGTTTATGAAACAATTGCGAAATTTTCAAAACGATACCGTTTTTAATGGAAAATGAGCACCAAGTATCGGAAGCAAAATTAAATCATCGGAAGCAATACAACGTTGGTGATTTATTCTGCTACCTGTTCAGGGAATTATGCACTTCACGTTGTGTTCCCATATCATTGCTGCAACAGAGGATAGTTTTTTTCTTCAATGTCACTTGGCACTGTAGCATCCGTGGTCCTCAGATATTTCCTTGTCAATACGTGAGGAATTGACTCTCGTCTTAATATCATGTTGACAATCGAATGTTATAGCACAAATGCATGATTCTTTGAATTTTCATTTCAGAGAAGGCAGAAGCAGTACTCCAGTTTCCTTGGATGAGAGCAGAAACACTACTCGAGTTTCAATGGATGAGAGCGGAAGAGCTACTCGAGTTTCATTTGAGGAAAGCGGAAGCACTATTCGAGTTACTCTGGATGAGAGAGCATCCTCATCTGGAGGTGGCACTCACAGTAGCACACAGTCTCAGTTTCCAACGGAAGAACAGTGATGGCGAAAAGTGGTGATGTCTGTTTTGAGTTTGTAGTTTTCGTTGGGTGCTATGTTGAAGGAAAGTTGCACATAATGAAGTGAGAGTTGTTTAGCTTGCATGCGTATGAAACAAGATCTATAACTAAACTTAAGACTTTGTTCATATATGGTTGATCCGCATGGTGATAAGTCTGCTTTGTGGATTTAGTTTTTGTTGGGTGCTAATTTTGAAGGAGAGTTACACATAAAGTGAGAGTCGTTTAGCTTGTATGCGTAACGGAAGAACAGTGATTATTTGTAACTATTTATAAGAAATAATCCGAACAACTTAAGACTTGTTTATATATGGTTGAAACCGCACACGGTTGATAGATCTGCTTTGTACATTTAGTTTTTGTTAGGTGGTAATCAAGGAAAGTTACTGATAATGAAAAGAGAGTTGTTTAGCTTGTATGCATATGAAACAAGAGTTAATGTTTACCATCGGGGTAGTTATCAACAAAGATGCATTGTACATAGTTTCCAGTAATATAATTGTTTTGTTCATCCACGAGATAAGTTGCAGCATCTGTGCTGTAGGTAGTCTGCTATATTATGAATTGAAAAATCGGCATCATTCAAATACCACATTCACTATGCTTTATATATATATATATATATACAAACTCTTATTACTTCCGTGAAATTCATATAATTATATTAAATTTTGATAAAATGGTCGTATGGTATTTTGTGGGCTGGTCAATAGTATTGGCAGAGAACTTGATTTATAAACTTGGTATGAGAACTTGGTATGACTCAAGCAGCTTGTAACTTCTAAGAAAAGCTACCCCCAAAAATATTTACCTGTTTTTCGAAATAAAGTAATTAGCATGAAAAGGGTGTAAAATGTGAAGTATTTTTATAATTGAGTATGTGGGGAAACTGCATAGTACGAATGGATTTTTAGGTATATTGTACTCACCCCACGGACCTGGGTTTTGACAGCATCGACCAAAGCATAAGACCGGCAAATAATGGTTAAAAACCGCAATGGAGTGTTTTATAGTTTGTGACCTCAGTTCCAGATAAAAAAACTGAGAAATGGAGAATTTTAACATGTAGCAAAATATTTCTCACCAGAAAACTCCAACTTCCTACCTCAAATCGCCTCCGAATTTGCACCAAGCATGGCGAGCATATATAAAACACAACCGGATGTTTTTGTTTCTCAATATAAGATAATATTCAGCTGAAGTAACTGATTGCAAATAAGAATTTTGAAAATGAATCCTGTATCGTGCAGATGCTATGCAACCAGTTTGTGTGGGTGATGACTGGGTCGCTTATCGATCAAGTGTATGTGTATACGCCAGATATTAACACGTTTGTTTCTGGATGCATGTTCCGATAGTTCGGGGGAAAAGCTTCCGGGTGTGTTCTATCTGTGCTTGATGCGAAATCAGGTTGATTCGAGATAGGAAGAACGCAGAGATCGAAATTTGGATATTTTCTTCCATTTTCACACAATTTTCAAACTGAAAAAAAAGTGTTGGGAAGCGTTGTGAATACGCTTCAGATATTGGCATCTGATACTAAGTATTATTATATATACACAACTTGCTTTTCTCAACTTTATTTCTGTAAAACAGTTTTTGTTAATCTCCTTACGCATTCTGTAATATGATCACTGAGTATTGTTATAGTTTGTATAGTACATTGTCATTCTAAAGTCAAAATCAAGCAATAAATATATAATGCCCTTTATTTACCGTATAGTATTTTTTAATGTTTCATTCTAATCTTCTTATAGTTATTTTTATCTGCTTGTTCTCACACATTCTAATACGGTTGTGCCATTACCATGATTTTTACTGGTTTTTTTTTTCGATATGACAATTTAGAAAAGTCTTAATCCTTTGTTCTTGGAGCCATCTGGATGCCGCCATGTTTGTTTATGCATTTGGAAGTGTCTGTTTTCCCTTGTGCATTATCTTCGAGTATAATGTGTTGTTATTGGATAATTTGTCGTCAATTGCTACTTTGCTGAGTGATTGTGCAGCCGACTTTGTAAAATTTTGGATTAAAATGTACAGGCCAAATTCGTTGAAAGGTCAAATTTATTAGATTTGTTTCAATGACTCGCCTTTAAGTCGAAATCTTCCTACGAGGAACCAGAGAAACTTACCGTGTCCATTACAAGAGTAAGTGATGGAATAGACGTTGATGTAACCTTCAGAAATATTCAGGTTTAGGCGTTTTCTATATTTTTTAAGTATTTATGTATACACATATATAAATTAAATGACGTTAAAATAGTCGTTAATAAGTTACTTCTAATTTTATGAACAAGAAAAGTGCAGCTGGAAGGTAGCAAACTACCTTCTATATTTGATCTCTTCAAAAGGATGTGGGCTGATAAGGATCATTTTTCGCCCATCGAACACCGGAAAAATGTAAAGTGTCTATAGAGGCTAGATACATTCTGTTCTCTCATAGGTCGAAAGACACACAACCAAAGTAAATTGATCCTCATATCAAAGCTTATACAGCGTTATATTATTGCGAGTCTGGTTTATTTAGGTTCATCGAATCCTTCTTACTACAAGCCTATGTCAACTACAGAAACATTGTCAAAATGACGCAAAACTACCTCTTTTTGGGCACTAATTTCTATGACTTATTTTCTTTCTCACATATCTATTATATTCACATACAAACATATCTTCCAATATACAGACATTGCAAACTTGTCTGAATCGGACTCTTCATTTTTCCGGTATTCGATGGGCGAAAAATGACCCTTATCAGCCCATCTCGTTTGATTTTTTCATATAGTTGTACCAGTTTCAAGACAATTAAATTTTGATTAAGATATGTAGAAAAATTCTGAAACTGGTGAGGTACAAGTCAGAATATAAACTGCTTGGGATTTAAAGACTATTAAAGCATACGAAACACAATGTCTCATTCCGATTACATTTAGGCAGAGCCTGGAAATAATGAAAAACATCTTCTAAACGTCACAGGTGATTACTCCATGAATGCGACCGGAATGGTAGATTGTGTTTTCTGTTTTAATAATATTAAATCGCAAGCAGTTAATATTTTGACTTATACCTCGATCACTAGTTTCAGAATTTTGATACATATTTTAGCCTTATACCAGATTTGCAACAAAGAATACTTTCTAAATTTGCTACAAACATTACCTTCTAAATTTGCGACAAACATTACCTTCTCAATTTGCTACAAACATTACCTTCTAAATTTGCTACAAACATTACCTTCTAAATTTGCTACAAACATTACCTTATAAATTTGCACCAAATATAACTTTATAAATTTGCAGCAAACATTACCTGATACATTTGCAGCAAACATGATCTTGCGATCGTGAAAACACTTTCTGCAATGTTGCTGCAAACCTTTTAATATTTTCACCAAATTTATCAGCTCATTTTCGGAAATTTTGTGAAAGAACATTTGCACAAAATATTTGCAGCAAAGTCCTGGCAAACTTTCTTGCTGTGCAAAGTCGCAAACATTTCGTTTGTATTGGCAGATGTTTTCGTTTTCTGAGGCAACTTTGCTGCAAACTCAGCCAGCGTCAACTTCGTTATTTGCATTGAACTTTCGGCAAATTTTCTCATTTGAAACGGCAAGTTTTTTGCAAACTTTTTAGTTTGCCTCTGCAAATTTTTAAACATTTTTAAAAACTTTTCTGTGCTATCTGGGTATCAATCTCACTGACAAGCCTTTAGACTAGGCCACTTCCTCATTACTAAGGAAAGGGCTGAACTTTACTCCAGTTCTCAGGACCATACCAATAGCAGATATAATCTCCAGCATTGAACAAGCATTACAGCCTTTACCAATAGAAGAAGCAGAAGAAATCCGCCAAGACATATGTTTGGCCCTAAAAAAGGCCAGATTGCCAAAACCCAACATCACAAAAGAAGAAAGAATAGCATTTAAGAAACTTCATCAAGATGCCAGCACCACCGTAGTGCCAGTGGACAAATGCAACGCCACCCACTGAAGTCTACAAGAAGATGTCGAATTTACTCAACGACTCGGTCTATAGACAACTCAAGAAAGATCCCACCTCCAGTATAGATCGTAGAATTACTACCTTTCTGAAGAAAACCAACATACCAGAAGAAATACGCAAGACAATTACGCCACATAATTGCCAATCACCGAGAATGTAAGGACTGCCGAAAGTACTCAAGATTGGCATTCCAATGAGACCCATTGTTAGTGCGATTGGAAGCCCAACTTACCGTCTGGCTAAGTACCTCACCTCTTTTCTTCAACCGCTAGTAGGACAGTGTGAACACCACGTCAAGAACTCATATGAATTCGTGGAAATATTGAAGACCATTGGCATCTCTCCAAACGACATCCTAGTCTGTTTTGATGTGATCTCTCATTTTACCAGAGTTCCAGTGCAAGACACATTACATTTACTCAGTGAGCACTTCCCGCCTCAGATTGTTGATTTATTCAAGATCACATTAACTTCCACATATTTCCTTTTCGACGGACAGTACTATGAACAAACGGACGACGTTGCCATGGGATCACCTCTCTCACCAGCAGTGACAAACTTTTTCATGAAAAGCTTCGAGCAGAAAGCACTAGAATCAACACCATTAAAGCCATCTTTTTTCTATAGATATGTTGATACCTTTGTCATCTGGCCTCATGGAAGAAATGCACTGCAATCTTTCCTTAAATTTCTTAACAATCGACACAGCAACACCAAGTTTACTATAGAAATAGAAACAGAAGGCTGCATACCACTTCTAGACATCCTCATTCATCGCAAACCTGATGGAAGTCTGGGCCACAGTGTTTACAGAAAACCTACGCACACTGGCCTTTATCTTAATGAAAACAGCTTAGAGTAACACAGTCATCAGCACGCTTGCGCTTAGAGCAAAAGCCATCTCGGAATAAGAAAGCTTGTCTAGTGAACTTGCACATCTCAAGAAATCCTTACTGCAGAATGAATATAAGGAAGATGACTTTCGATTGGTCCTAAAACAAAGGACCTTTTCCAGTAAAAAGACCCAACAGAATTTGAAGACCCAGTCAACATCGCAGTCCTACCTTACACTGGGAAACTTTTTTTCTGGAAAAATTGCAAGAATCATGAAGAGACAGAACATCAAAACCATACACAGACCGCCATCAAATATCAAAAACCTACTCCGTGCAGTTAAAGACGATTTGGGTCTCAAAACGCCAAGAGTATACTGCATTCCCTGCAAATGTGGGAAAACTTACATAGGACAAACAGGATTAACAATAGAACATCGATGCAAAAAGCGGGAGAGATACATCAAGCTGTTTTGTCCGGAGAAATCAGCCCTGGAAGAACCTAGTATAACGGAAGGACATAGAATTTTATTCTCAGACACTAAAAATTATTTCGAAGAGCTCAAACCACTGGGATAGGATAATTAAAGAATCTCTTACCATACTACAAGAACCCAACAATATCAACAGGGATACAGGATTTCAACTCACCAAGACATGGACACCAGTCATAAAGAAAGCATATATGAATACGACCAATCACCGTCAAGCTATACACCATCCAATCAGAGACAAGGATTCTTACCCCCTTACCTCTCCTATATATAGTACACACGAACTGGTTTCTAAACAAGATAGTGAGGAGAGGCGGATTCTATATCGCTTCACTCCGCTCAAATAGATCAAACCCAACATACAACGGCGTGAACAACTGTATGCTCCTGCCCTTCGAAGAAAAGAAAGAAGACAGTGCTTTGTGATGTTGTTGAGCCTTACTCCCACACTAAGAAGATAGTGCAGTGCGTTGAAACTCGTCGATCATTGCTTCCGCCGAAATTCAGCTCCAAGTGCTATATTGACCCTGTCACCCTCCCCCCAAATGCGTGTTTCTCGTGGAAAAGAGACAGATCGAGCCGTAGTGGCCCCTTAGATAACCAAGATTCGCACTGGTATCCTCGTTATACGGCCTTTGGCGACAGTCGTTGGCGTAGATCTATTCTTCCCTTCCTCGGGAACTCACAGTCTCACTCGCAGACACGCAATAAAAAGTCTGACTTTTTCCAGGACTATCCCACACCACACCACAACAAAATCATACTACAACAATGCACATATACACACACTACTATGGGTAGAGGCCGATCCAATAGAAGCCAATCAAGAAGATCCCCATCACCACAATTGGAAGCACAAACCATGGATGGCCAGCAGCTCTCTGATGATGGGCCATCAAGAACACCTTCGCCTACACCGCAGGAAGCGTTGTTTCCTACAGAGGACGCGCTTATTCCCTTCTTAAGGATATACACCGCTGGTAAAGAAAGAAAAAAATGAAATGAAATCTTTGAGTTTTACGTCCCACGGTTATGCCGGTTAGGCTAAAGAAGACGGTGATGATGTGTAATGAATGAAATGGTGGAATGAAGAAAGTGGGAGGAAACGGGAGAACCGCGAGAAAACCCACGCACACAGTGTTTGTCCACCACAAAGGGTAAAGAAAGATACATCCAAAAACAGATAGATGTCTTAGCAGAAAACATCCAGCGAATAATCGAAAAAGAAACAAATACAGAAATAGAATTCACAATTAGAAACACCAGAATCCACAAAGACGACACCCCCCTTCATTCACAACCCAGAAGATTCTCTGCTTTTCCACCAAACATTCAACCCGATAGCTTCAGAACTTACAGCGAGAACACCTTTCAATGGGAAAGAGTAGACACCACAAGAAAAAGGAAATCAAAGAACACAAAACAAGAAGAACCAAAGAAGGACATAAAACACCCACCCACAGGAAACACAGCAAACCAGACAGACTATACATACACCACAAAGAACACCAAAACAAACAAAGAAAAACAAATCACCCATCCAGAAAATGATACATTAAACAAGAAGCAGCGCCGTAACAACCCCACCTTCACATGCGTCGTTAAAGGAGTAGACAAACAACACTCCATTGTCGCAATAAAAGAAGAACTCAAAAAGCAAGATATTGACATCACAAACGTTACCAGAATACACGGGAAAGATTGTCCGCTACCACCCGATCCCCTTCTGCCGAAACAAACGAGTGTGCTTCCGAAGCGGAAACATCCACGCTGAAGTCTGTAACCAACCACCGAGACCAAATTTCTGCGCTACCTGCAGAAAACAGGGTAACCGCACCGGCCACAATAGATGCCTACAACGACCAAGAGCAGATCACACAACCCCGTTTAACAAACTCCCAAACATCATCAAACACAAACCAAAAGTATCTCCATCCACCGAGTACGGCCCTGCTCAGGTCCAGGAAACTTTAGAAAGCCAGTCTGCCTCACAGAAGAACGAGAAGACGAAGAAAAGCAGCAACCAATCACAGAGCAGCACCAAAAATCAAAACAACCAATAGAAGAGCAGATAGCAACAGCCATACAACAAGCGAAGCAAGAAATCCTCAACTTCATTTCTTATGTTCTAACATCTACCACCGCACATATAAAACATCCAGTCTTATTCAAAGCAATAAAAAATGCATCCCAAGAAATAATGTCAGCAAACTTCAACGTCATCACTTCTACTCATGGAGACATATACATCACACAAAGCCCACACAAACAAACCAAGGACCCAACAAAGAAGAATACAAAAAAAAAGAAGAAAACGTAAGTCAACAGACCCTGCCAAAATATACAGAAAGGATACAAATACACAAAAAGAACCTAACTTTACTCCGTGCCATGAGACATCATCCTTCCTTGCATTCACTCATACAGCTGACACAAGACACCCTATGCAAGATCACTAACCAAACAAAATCTCACATACCACCAGACAACGAAAAAAAAAAAAAATCCCAAACAAAGAAGAACACGGAAAGCTGGTACCCAACTGCTCTCTCTCTGCCTCCCCCCAAAACAAAAACTACAGAACAAAAGAAATACCGACCTACAAAACAAAATGTAATAATCTATTCACTGGACAAAGTAGCCGTAGGCTAGACGTCCCACCTCCTCTTCGCCACGAAGGGAAGGTAAACCGACGAGTTTTCATTTCATTTCAACATAATCGCCCTGAAGACGAGAACGATGTCAGTTCTTGAAATGTCGGCTCTATCGTTGGACTTCACCTGGCTGATATCACGAGAACATCTCTATAATATTCGCCCCCAGGAAAGCTTCAATTCTTATTTCACAATAGTTACTGTAATAGTAGAGACAAAAGATAGTAGATTGTGCCCAAGCGTCAAAAAATAGAAAATACTATTGCTTAGCAGTGTTCGTAGGTTTCTTTAAGAAAATTTCTCTCGACTGACACAAACTTTTCCCTTTTCTTATGAATTTTCCCTAGTGTTTTGAGTGTCCAATACCTGTGACAGAAGATATGTAGTAAGCTTAATTTAACTATATTAAAGGAACTACCGTACGAAATACAAGTTTTATTCATTTGCTACTTTTTCGTTTATTTTTGATGCATTTTTTAAAAATATACACCGAAATACACCAAGCCAACAAAATGAAATAAAATGAAATCTTTCGGTTCAACGTCCTACGATTATGCCTTTATGCTAAGGGAGACGATGATTAAAGCAAGTCAATGGAAGAATGAGAAAGTGGGAAGAAATGGAAGTACTTCGAGAAAATTCACGGACACGATGTTGTTTGCCACAAGCTTACTTGGCTGGGGATGTAAAAAAGGGACCGCACGTACCAGAGGTAAGCGCTCTACCACTAAGCAACAGTGAAACCAACAATGGTTGCAAATTATGCTACTTTCAGCACACACAATCTATTGCTATTTTATTGGTTTACTTCTGAAGAACAAAGAAAAATTTAAGCATTGATATTAGTCAATCACTAGGCTAGATATTTTCCCTGGATTTTTCACGTTTTATCGAAAAATTCCCTTTTTTTCCTTTTTGTTAAATTTACCTATGAAATTTCCCTAGATTAGGGAAATTTCCCTCAAATTACGAACACTGTTGCTTAGAAGTACAACCTAGCATATAACGAAGTAGGAAAATCTAAGGCATACGCGTATTTAAGGTGGATCACCACCTGGAAGTCAGTACATATTTTAGCTCATTCCCTTAACTACTACGCAATGAAACGTTACATATTATAAATATTGCACTATAAGATAAAGTTATGTTTCAGCTACAACACAAGACACTGATTCATATGGTTGTGTCTTCTGATATCGAAAAAGTTAACAAATTAAAGAAAATATTTGATTTCGTTTGACAATGAGCACACAAGATGGCACTTGCTGTTAGATCTTACTAGAAGTGCTTTGTTTCATGAAATGTTTATTTGTGTGAGTAAAGTATTTTAAAGTAACAATCTTATTACGACATAGCTATATTGTTTGACCTTTTTTGTGTTATGTTTCATATTTTATTTAAATATTAATTTACATTTAAGGAAATAGATTTTGAGACGAAACTTACGCAGAACGCCATAATTTGCCGAATTTGTACGTTTACTGTAGTAGTCACAATAAGAAAATTCCTGGACTCTAGCGTTGCAGTTCGAGAAGAGGAATCGCGGTAAGTTTCGCAAAATAATTTATCCAGTAAGTATCGAAGCAGAATTCCATGATTACTCCCTTTATTATCTGACATCAGTATACACCAACTCTATCTGGCAATGTCGCACTATTCAAGCAGCGTTTAGCATAGCACCGAGAACACCTACTGATCCACCTTAAAACAAAGTAAGTGAAACAATTCAAGGTAGCACTTAATTGTTTTCTACAACGAGTCTTCAATTGTTGCTGTTGCTTATTGATTTGTTCTCGTATTAAGATTTTTCGATTAAAATAATTAATCGTGTTTTTAAGTTTAAAAAAAAATAACTTAGAGGGGAAGGAAAAAGATAAAAGAAAATAGGTGAGGTAGTTTACTTAAGTCAAACATTAAAAAAAAACTGAATTAATTGTTTAATTATTTTAAATGATAAATCGAAATTCCAAAGTCCATGAATCTTAACTTAAGGAATGCTGAAATATGGATATCTTATTACGGGAAGTCCGACTTGGAAGGGAGTGAAATAGGGGTTGCTACTATTATAAAGAGGTCAATATCTCGGAATCCTCGTACAGACATGAAATTTGATATTTTGATGAGCACTTCGTAGATTTGTATGGCTAAATGCCTCTCCAAATAGGCTAGATTTAGCCAAAAATAGGCTAAATTGGCATCTCTGCTTAAATATTTCATATCATTTTAAAATTATTTTTAATGAAAATTTGATTTTTTTTAAGCAGAAATGCCAATTTAGCCTATTTTTGGCTAAATCTAGCCTATTTGGAGAGGCATTTTTAGCCATACAAATCTACGAAGTGCTCATAGCCTTAACTCTCCGTGGTCAGTCTGGGGTCTGACAGACCCCAGATAAATTAATTTTTAATCTGATTCTTTTCTGTTGTTTTTTTGAAAACTTTTCCATCCATGTAAATTCACTTGGTAACACTGCCTGTTGTTATGGCTGGTAAACTGCTCCAATTGCGAGCTGTGTGCTATACAAGATGGTTGTGAAGTGTGTTTGGGGTCCAACAGACCCAAGTGTGACCGGCACATAAGCGTTTGTTTCTTTTGTTCGCTTTCTAATTCCATCTATTTTCCTTTATTTCTGATATTTCTATTCTTGAACTATGTCTCAGAGTAAGTTAAAAGAAGACGAAATACTTGAACTTTTGCTTGCCAATAATGATGGTAACAGTGGTATAGAAGATTTTAGTATTTTCTTAAAGTACAATTACCAAAGCGTTAACCTTTTCAGGACCTACGGCTCAAGCGCTGAGCCAGCAGTTTAAACCTCCGTAGTTCGGCTCCTAATTAACGTAGAGAGATGATTTAGGTGTCTATCTTTTCAGGAGGGATAAAACGTTCCAATGGTATGCATTTCATCCACATCAAGGGTCTCGAAACGGAAAGGTAGGGGGGAATAGGATGTTTTAGTTCCCCTCTCCCTCAGCATTTAGGGGAGAAACTCTCTCTTCAAAGAAGCTACAAGGATAAAAAGTGGCATCAACAAAGATAAATGAACATACTAACTAGCATAGGTGTCCAAACTCGTAAGCCCGACGCTCGTGAACTCGGCACTCACGCTCAACCAGGCTCGGGCTCAATAATTGAGCGCGAGCCCGAGTGAGCCCGAGCCCCAATGAAATAAGTGATCGCGAGCCCGAGCCCACTTGAGATTAGTGAGCGCGAGCTCAGTTAACAGAAGTGATCGCGAGCCCAGTTGGGACAAGTGATCACGAGCGCGAGTGAGTGCGAGCCCAGTCGAGAGACATGAGCGCGAGCCTGAGTGAGTGCGAACCCAGTCGAGGGAGATGAGCGCGAGCGCGAGTGATTGCGAGCCCAGATAAGATTAGTGAGTGCGAGCGCGAGTGAGCGCGAGCCCAGTTGGGAGAAGTCAGTGGCGTAGGGAAGGGGGGCCGGAGGGGCCGGGCCCCCCCTCAAGAGGTCCGACAATGTACTTTAGTACTTTGATGTATGTAATTTTTTTTATATATTTTTATGTTTATATATTTTTTTGTTTGTAATTTTTCTATATGTACCTATAACAGCACTTGCCCCCCCCCCAAACACACATCCTGGCTACGCTACTGGGAGAAGTTATCGCGAGCGCTAGTGATCGCGAGTCCAGTCCAGAGAGATGAGCGCGAGCCCGAGTGAGTGCGAGCTCAGTTGAGTGCGAGCCCGCGCTCACTTCACACTCACGTGGACTAATTTGCTTTAGAGATAAAAAAATAGAAAATTCATTCCATGTGCAGAATTGTAAAGGAAGAATTAAACAACTTTACAAAATGAAAATTCACATTCTTGAGGTCTGAGCTGTCATTTTATTGTCCAGAGGACTTCAAACACCTTTCGATAGAGAACCGACTTTTTCATGGCTATTATGAGAGGATGGTATTTGAGGCAGGTATTTGTTTTTGTTGTTTTAGTAACAACTTCCATGACCCAAGCTTTTTTTTTGTGTGTGTGTGTGTGCGAGATCATAGAATAAGGAAACTACTTGACCTTCCGAAGTAGGAAATTTATTTACTAACAACTAATGAAGCTGTGCGTTCATAGAAAAGTCGAGCGAAATAATTATGTATTATTTAATTATAGCTTCTTTAAATCCCAATAAACAAGAGTAGCTCTTAGGAATGTTGATAACTTGCATCATAATGGTTATTCAGCCCATTAATTTATATGAGGAAACAAAGAATTTTAGCCAGTTAATTTTACTGACTACTTCTTCTTGAGATCTTTAAATGTATTCTATGCGAAATTTAACCACTGTATTATGTAATTTTAATATATATATAAATAAAAACTAAAACAATATTACATTGAGTATTTTTAAAGCAAGGAACCATTAAATAGGCCAGAAGAAGAAATTAGTAAAATTGAATGAGTAAAATCTCATCTATTTAAAAGAAAAATACTTCCTCATATAAGTCAATGGGCTATTAAAAGAAAGAAAGATAACAATTCAACACCCAAAAAATAATAATAATAATAATAATAACATACACACACCTCCTTTCATTAAAGTCTTTTTTCGAAAGCTACCCTGAAACGATGGCGTGTCGTTTGTTGCAACCAGAGTTAAAAGTGAAGGAAAACATGGGGGACGTCATCTCCCACTTCCAAAAATATCTATGGCGTCCCTCCACTTCCTAAAAAAATATAGTGGACAAAGATAGGCATAAAGGATGACATGACGTCATGCGTTCCCCAACCTTTTCAGATCAATTTTTACCCCTGGTTACAACTCGATTTTGATGTTGTTTGACAATATTTTCATTGCGGATTTATCAAATCTTATTACCGTGAAGATTAGCACATACCTGACGAAATATCTAAGGGTTGCCAGGCACTTATTCATATTGATTCACTGTGAATAAGTGGTAAGTATTCTCATCTTCCAGACGAGCGAGATCTCATATAACCTCACTGATGAAAAAGAATATTAAGCTCCAAACAAACAAACACAAAACATTCTAAATTTCACGATAGCTTCGTAAATTGACATAATTACATTTCCTCTTTTAACACAGTTCTTATTATTACCTTATTTTAGATAAGTTCTATTTTTCCGTTATGTTACGCCATTAAAGAACCGGCTTTTAATATACATAAGGAAATGTACAGATGAATTGAAAACTAGAACTACAATATGCTTACCATTTTCGAAAGTATTACACTTAACTTCTTGACTCAAACTGATGTTATGACGTAAATTTCATTCATAAACATCTTTATTGAGCTTTCATTAACTTCTAATTTTCTTTGGTGTTGTTTTAACAAATTACAGGCTATAATCAACGCATACTTTCAAATTTTCAGTTTTAATACTCTTAAACTTGGCCTAAATTAAGAAATATTCATATTTAATGTATTTTAGCAGGACAATATGCTTTCAAATACATAATTAAAAGTAGTGGTTGCTCCTGAGGAAAGTCGCAAAGTTAAAAAAATTAAAGTTTTCTTGCTTCAAAGTAAGGGGTAAAAGTAATCTAATGGACTTAGAAGATGCAGGCCCGAATGGGAACACTATTGTGGGACTCCCGGTTCCAGAAAAACAAGTAAAGAAATCGCATTAAGACTATATCATACTGGTATTCATTGAGGTGTCATATCACTTAATAGGCCTATTTTTTCATCGGAAGTTGGAAACGTAAAGAAATAAAGAAACTACTGCAGAATTAACTTTAGAAAATATTGCTTGTTTGTTAATACAAACTATTCACTCCCTCAAATTCTAGATAGAGGCCAACAGGCTATACGCTCCCTTGTTTATGTTCATGGATGTACATGTATTACAATATGTTATTGTGAGTATTTCACAAGCAAAGAGTAAGAGCCATCCAACAGGCTGATGATCACTTGGCCGAGGGACACGCGAGCAGAATGCATTAATCGCATGTATTACTTGCAGAATTTAGTCATAGGAGCCACACTGGTTTCCACAGGGGAACATTATGCTGCTAAGACGGCACTGAATAGTAGATTACACTCTGGCGCGGGACCTGACTGGGAACAGTCGGTCCAATCCGCTGAAGTCCGGCCCTGATTGTTGTATACGACAATTAATATAGTAGGGAAGTTTTCTTCTTTAGTTTGAAGCAACAAAAAGTCTTTTAATTTTTATCCGTGTTACTTCTCTTGCAAGCCCCCTCCGATTAAAAGTACATTTTAAAAAATTTAGAAAATATTTTTCTACTTTTCCTTCTCTCTATATATAAAAGTTATTGCTCTAGAGGTATACACTACCAAAATTTCTCAAAAATTTCTAATTTTTAGTGCTTTGATTAGCACATCCCTGTAGGATAGGCCGGAACTCCTGCAAGTATTACTGGAGCCTATGAGACCATTGACATTGCAATACACTCTGAAGTACTATTATTTCGTTGTGTTACATTCAAACCAATATAAAGGGATCAGAGAAAGTTCCCTTTTACCTTTTGGTTTGCTTTTAGCTTCCGCAGAGGTAGCTGTTTTATTATAAAATGGTTTTAACAAACACTTAAGAGTCACTGATATCAGATCCTGTTACTTCCTTTACCAAACGTTTAGCAGATTTTCGGGAAACATTTAGCTCTTGTCATTATAAGTTCTGTAATTTCACGAATGTTGAATACCTGTAATGTCTTCCTAAATTTCTACTTCTAATTTTACTTCTAAAGCTGTCTTCTCACAAAAATATAAATAAATAAAAAAAATAAAACCTTAGAATCTGTGTGTTAGTTAAAAACAAGAGATATCTATGCGTAATGTGGGTGTTGGACATAAGCTCACCGACAGTCTCATATTACAGGGATGGACAAAAGCTCACCGATAGCAAACATAAGCTTCCTTGAAGGACTTGTAATAAAATTCACCGAATATTGAAATTCAGGTGTTAGTTACTTCCTAAGCAGAAAATGGAGCTACTATCTTATATGACTTATCTATCAGGTATAAAAAAAACAATAATAAGGACGTTGCGGAGTTGCGTTTTATTAAACGTGGGCAGACCTTGAGGAACTTGTAATAAAATGCCCTGGATATTAAAAAATCTAGCTTTTGACTACAATTACAAATAGGCCAAATAACTCGTTAGAAAGTAAAGCTACTAATGTCGTATAGCAGTTATCAGATATCAGAATAAAATAGGGATGTTGCAAGTTTAATGTGTGAAACATGGGCGACAGTAAGACTAATTTTGGCCCTGGAAATTTTCGAACCAAATTTTTCTTATAAGCCTGACAATTCATCAACTGCATTAAAATAATTTCATGATAAGGCGTGAGTACTTACATAATAGAATTTGTTTGCTAACAGGACTGGTGTTTTTTTTTTTTTTTTTTTTTTTAACGAAATCATCATCATCAGATATATTTAGGCTTTGCTTCTTAGTGCTGCCGTCGTGCTTGCAGACAAACACTCAAACAAGTTTCTTTCTTATTTACTAACACTAAGCTTTTTTTTTTTTGTTCATAAGTTGTTTTGATCTTAGTAAATAAGAAAGATATTCATTTAATGAGTATTGGTCTGCAAGTGTGAAGACTTGAACTCTGCAACACTCTTAGTATTTTATTCTGATGTCTGATAACTCCTGTATAACGTTAGTCATATAGCCTATTTTCTATTGAGAAACTAGGCCTACTAGTAGTCAAAGCCCAGATTTAAATATCAGAAGCATTTTATTTCAAGTTCCTCAAAGTCCGCCCACGTTTAATACATTAAACCCTGCAAAATTTTTATTATTTTATTTTTATATCTGACAACTGATATATAGCATTAATAGCTCTATTTTCTACTGAATTAGGCCTACTGCTAGTCAAAGTCTAGATACCCGCGAGCCCAATTGAGGCAAGTGAGCGTGAGCCCGGGTGAGCGCGAGCCCGAGTGAGTGCGAGCCCAGTTGGGAGAAGTGATCGCGAGCGCTAGTGATCGCAAGTCCAGTTGAGACAAGTGAGCGCGAGCCCGGATGAGTGCAAGCCCAGTGAACAGAAGTGAGCGCGAGCCCGAGTGAGTGCGAGCCCAGTTGGGAGAAGTGATCGCGAGTGCGAGTGAGTGCGAGCCCAGTCGAGAGACATGAGCGCGAGCCCGAGTGAGTGCGAGCCCAGATAAGATTAATGAGTGCGAGCGCGAGTGAGCGCGAGCCCAGTTGGGAGAAGTGATCGCGAGCGCTAGTGATCGCGAGTACAGTTGAGACTGGTGAGCGCGAGCGTGAGAGAGTGCGAGCCCAGTCCAGAGAGATGAGCGCGAGCCCGAGTGAGTGCGAGCTCAGTTGAGAGAAGTGAGTGCGAGCGCGAGTGAGCGCGAGCCCAGTTGGGAGAAATGAGTGCGAGCGCTAGTGAGCGCGAGCCCAGTGGAAAATGGCCACCTATGCTAACTAGTGATACCCTGTGTATGGCCATTGAGCTTGAAAGGGATGAATCAGAGGGATATTGAATTTACCCTTTTTCAGTGTTTATTTTTTTACATCTGGAAATTGTGGGACGATGCCAACACAGTTATTTGCCATACACCAGAAAAATAATATGACATGTACGCCAGACATTCAGAACAATCATATAAAAAATGAAAGACGAAGATACAATAGCAAGGGAGAAAAAGTCGGAACAACGTAAATATGAGAATCATCCTATATATATATATATATATATATATATATATATATATATATATATATATATATATATATATATATATATAGCCCTAGCGACGTCCCTAATTGGCACAGAGATATGAACGATACCTCGTTGAAAAGCTTATGGGACACAGATTCTAAGGAGGTAACTTTTGTGCTTCCCGTGCCCAATCCATAAAAGAAGAAGAAAGTAAAATTTATGAAAAATACACTTTCGAAGTTAGTGCGGCTCTGGCAACTCTGTTATTTGTCGCACGCACGGGGGTACAAGAGTTACCTCGTTGAAATCTGTGTTCCATGAGCTTTCCAACCAGGTATGGCTTATATCTGTGAAAATTAGGGGGTACCTAGGGTAGCCAACGTCAGGGTAGACCAAAATATTTCATAAAATATATACAGGATGATTCTCTTCTTTCCACATCCACAGACACAAGGGGGACAAACTTCGTGTTCACTCGGGATGGTAACTCTGTAGATGTAGCAAACTCCACAACATCCGGATTCTTGTAAAGACTAGCCTCAAGCTTGTCTCTGGCAAAACCATCTAACTGTTCCCTCACCGATGTAAATATTTCAAACTGTTTTTCCTTCTCGAGGCCTTCTTCTTCCAAACTTTTAATGGCTACTGGCATATACTTGTAAGCATGGACACAAAATAATTCTGTCTGTAAATCTTGTATCTTCTCCGGTAGCAGAAGTTGTTGTGTCTTGGAGATAGCATCTGCGTCAGTTGGATCCAAAGAAAGCACAAACTCCTTGATCTTGTCAAAATTCTCACATACGAAAACACCACTCAATCCATGTTCCCCAGCGAGTAATGACCGGGAATTTTGGGAGGGGTAGGTCTGTGATTTCTCTGTAGACAACGGTGAGACTCGGGGCTTTCAGGAGAATTTTCTTCAGGCCAGCGATGAACTGATTCACTATGTCGTATTCATTCCTAATAGATTCACAAACCCTATGAAGGGCATGAACCAAACAGGCTTTAACTTGGGAAACAATGTCTTCAAGTAGTTAACTGCTGAAAGCATGTATGGAGGCTGGCCCGTAATGACGAGGACAACTGGGTACCATTGGGCCAGAGCTTTTGACAAAAGTCCATGAATGACTGCATGACTGTACTGGCATTGGCTTTCTGCAACTCATACATCTTGAACAACATGGGTTTAACTTTTTCACCTGCGAGGGGAAAGACCAGAATGCTCAAAATATGTCGATCCATTGAATCTGTAGTTCCATCCAGCATGATTCCCACATCGAAATCCGACACTTTCTCCTTGGTTCTTTGTATGGCAAGGTGACCAGACGTCCCGTTTTAGCCGGGACAGTCCCTTATTTTTAACCATTGTCCCGTTTTTTTCTGATTCTCAAACGGGACGCCTAAATGTCCCGTTTTTAAGCAAACATGACCCAGCTGTCCCGTAATGATTATCCAAAATATAAATGGTCAATGCTAATTCTACACTCTTCCGTACCAACACTCATTGGGAAGGTTCAGCCGTGCCTAGCTAGAACTTCTGAATATTCAAATGAGAATTGAGTGTTGTGTGGTTCAAGTGGGAATTGAGTGGGAATTCTGAGGATTGAAGTAATTAAAAGTATTGTTGGGTAGTACTTAAGTTAGAAACACTGTGTTATCATTCTTGCTTGTGTATTTTGTAAATTGAAAACACTGCTGAGTCCCAAAATGTAATGTGGAATTCGCCCCCCCCCCCCCCCGTCGCCGATTCGTATGCGTCCCTGTTTCGAAAGTAAAAGTTCTGGTCACCTTGTATGGTTTCTTGATAAACAGGTTCAAGATAGTTTTTTCTTAAAGTACTCTCATCGGGAACTGACGTTCGTGTATACTTTTCAAGAAATCCATTCAAGGCCGGATGGTTCACCTTATTGAGTGGAATTCCTTCTTGAGTTAAAGCTGCACACAAATCAATGCTAATCCTTTAGATTTTGGACCTTTGAAGAACACTGCTCAAAGGCGTTTTTTAATAGCGGCTGTCGGAATTTGTTAGTTTGAAGAGACTTATTCTTTTGATGCTTTGAACTAGAGATGTATTGCAGGATACGGTCTCGTTGATGTTTTTCATCCAATGTGGTTCCTTTATCACAAACAGTGCATCGAATGATGCTACCACCAGTCTCGATGAAATCCTGCTTGAACTCCTGAGACAGGGCCAAATATCTGAATTTGGACACCTTCGGAATGGGGAATTCTTATACTGAACTTGTTAAGCAACAAACAACTTCGATTCAACAACAGAAACTTACTGGGAAAAGGTTTAATTTTTATTCCCTGTACTAAATTTAAATTTCAAGTTAGCTAAAACTCAACTCTGACTGTTGTCAACAATTAGAATGTATAAATACACTGCTACTGATTCAATATAAATTTAAAAAACAATGAACTAATGTTTTCCATTGTTGCAGGTGTGCTGTATTTGTATTTCTTACAGTCTGTTATATATCTATCTTATGGATTGTAAAGTAATAAAATGGTAAAATGTGCTGTAGAAAAATGAAGAAGTAGAAGAGAAAGACCAGAAAAGGGGGAGGAAAGGGGGTTTGAACAGAGTAGAGAAAAAAGGGATAAAGGCTACAAAAAGGGGGAAAAAGGTGCTGGAAAATGACCCCCATTCTCAATTTCAGGCAACATCTCACACATTGGTTTGTTTGAGAGGGCTCTAATTTGCCCTACAAAGAAAAAGTGCGCACCTAAAATCCTAAGCCTGGTCATTATATATTATTGTATTAATCGATTTCTCTAGATAGTATGTTTTATTATTCAACAAACACTTGTTTTTCATTCTCCTCCTCTCTCTCCACCCATAGATTTGCAACTACTTAACAATACTTACCGACTCAGAAAGAATTTTAATGTCGCTCCCGTAACAGCCCTGTTTGCAACTTTTTAATCGATGACTTATTTCAATTCAACTGCTAGTATGGCTATTGACTTTAACAAATCAGATGAGTTGTTGATGGATTTTATTGTAATTTAAAGTCATGCATGTTGCTTGTTAGTCTTCATCGAATTAAATTCATCATTTCAAATTTTACTATAACTCACTTATAATTCTACATACAAAAACGGGGTTTAAAATCTATAATGTGGGTTATAGGTTACCATCAAAATCTAGCCATTTTTGCTTCAAAACGCTTATTTCTGAAGGCCATCTAGCCTATTTTCTTCAGAGATTGTTGGCAACACTGTATTTCAGATTAACGTCCCTCAATTATACCCTTTAGTCTAAGGAAGACGATGATTAAAGTAAGTGAATGATGATGGAAGAATTGGTGGAATTGGAGAAAGTGGGAGGAAACGGTAGTACCCAGAGAAAACCCATAGACGCGATGTTATCCACCACAAACTTAGCCGGGAATCGAACCAGGGACCCCACGCAAAGAGGTAAATGCTCTACCAATGAGCCTCCATAAAATTGCATGTAATATTTGACCTATATGGGAAAAGAGCGGTAAAGTAGTTCATTAATATTTCCATATCTAGGAATTCGATATTAACACATTTAAAATCAGTGGCGGCCGGTGGATTGTGGTTTCGGGTGTTGCAGTACGAGCGATAATAGACAGAAGATATAAAGTTGACTCATTGACTAATCAGCATAACTTTAGATGCAAATGCTATGTGACATATTAAATTAAATAAAATTCTGTTTTTAAAAAATAAAAAATGCAGAACATTTTATTCGATTAATCACCTTAATTAATTAGTAAGTTCATTCTCCTCTCTTTGATTGGAGCAAATCTGTCTAATACATGCTGGTTGAACTCTGGTATTCTTATTGTCAGGTCTTTTTCGATGGAAAGCATAACCAATGGTGATAACCTTTCTTGGGACATTCAATTCCGTGAAAGTGTCAATTCTTTCTCATGTGGAAAAAACTTTTCGTCTTTTGCTGACGCCATAGGTACTGTTAATATTAATTTCAAACCTTTGTAGATGTACTAAATATTTTTTCTAGATTATTGCAAACGATTCATTCTAGTAAACTCAGTCCTTGACAGTGATCCGAATTCCTCTTCAGCGTTGACTGAAGACAGTTCGTAGCAGAAATTAGTGTTATAAAAAATGTACATTCAACACACTTTATTCACAGTTTATCCAGGAAAATTTAAAATAAATTGAGGAAATGTATCTGGTGCAAACAACACTACTGCATAAGTTATTCTGTAAATTTAAACTGGATTTTTTTTTTCGAACACTCTCCTGAATTGCTCTTTGCTTGTTTTGTCTAAGCCTTAATTGCAAAGTTTTTCCTCAGTTGAAAGCTGGTCAATGTTTTTTGTAAGTTATTTACAGAAGTCATGGTATACAATTCATTCAGAATTTGTAGGTTATTTACAGAATTAAAGCACACACAATAAAATTAAACCTAATAATTAAACACCAAAACAACTGATAAAAAATAGGTACTGGTATATGAATTCCGAACTGGTATAGGCCTATGTCACATATTCATACATCAACACACACACATGTGTGTAAAAGAAAAAACTACATTCCAAATCATCCGTCTTGCTTGTTACGCAATGCACGATGAACACAATATACTTCCACATGAGGCGAAACAATGCCTATCAATGTGATATGTTCTGAAAAGGAAACATCGAAACCCGCCAGACGAAGGATCAGCATGTAACAGAAGCCAAAAATATAAAAGAACATCAAAACAAACAACACTGCCAGTTCTACACCCAGAAATGTTAACTGGGAGGGGTCCAAAGTATTTGAGGGAGGTCCAATACGTCTACATAATATGGAACCTGTCTTATACTGCACCCGAAAAGACGATAAGTAATTCTTACTTACTGTCACCTATATTTTTTAGAAAAAATGATAGAACGATTATTTTTATAAGAAAAGAAGAGTACATGATGAGGCATAAAATAAAATATTTAGCCTACATCAATCGTTTCTGTGTTAAAAAAGTATAGTTTATTAAGAAAGTCTACAAATGTTAGTCAAGTTTCGAAATTTTTGGGAGGTCCGGACCCGTGGCTACGCCCCTGAGCATTGCTAACTAGTCCCAAATTCAATGTGACGTTCCCCATCATACAGTTTTATGTGGAAATTACCAAGAGTATAAAATATACTTATTTTATAAAAAAAATATGTTTATACTAAAATACTATCCACAGAGGAGGGGTGGACGATTCTACATACTGACTTATTAATATTTGATTCACAAATCACTGTAGAAGAAACCTTCATTATACGATCCGCTCGGGAGAGTAATACTCCCGGAAGTACGTTTTTCCGTGCGCTACTCTAGCCAGCTGTTTTACGCGCTATCCTAGCCAGTTGTTTTAAGTTGGTCACAAAATTTATATCATGAAGTACAAGGGGAACAAAACGAGCCCTATATCATGGAGTACAAGGGCATAAGTACTACAAGTACTTATCTGCACAAAAATAAATAAATCACTTTTTTAAGTATTATTTTCATATTATTTTAATTTAATGTGTTATAAAAATGTAAAAAAAAATTGCTTGGGCCGGGTTTGAACTCGCGCCAAAAGAGACTTTTATCACTAGCATATAGCGCTAGACCACTCGGGCACGAAGGCCGACAGCAGCAAGCGTTTGATTTCTGCTATTTTAATGCAATGTGGCAAGAAGTGGATAACGCCAACCAATCAGAACTGTGTTTCTCGTTTCTACTTCCGGGAGCATTACTCTCCCGAGCTAGTCCTTTCATTATCAATATAAGCTAAGAATTAACTTGTAAATGTGGATCTACTTTCATTTGTTTTCTAGTCTACTAGATATTTTCTTTCTTATTTTGTAATTTTGCTATCACTTTTTTTAATTGTCATTATATTGATTTGCTTCAGTATGGTCTCGTAATTTAAAAATATGAATGCATAAAAACAAATTCCATTTGTTAATTGCTAGTGAAAGAAAATTCAGAAATCTTATTTAGCGTGAAAAACCTTCTCGTTCACTGGAAATCGTGCTGTGTTGCAGAAGCACTGCAACGACCAGTCCCTTTAACTTCTGAGATAGGGGAAAGGAGACTTAACATTGGCTCCAATTCCCGCGCTGAAGGAATCTGGTCGTTGTATACTCGCTGCAACACAATGTAAATTAGAGACTCTGTGACGGATTATTTTTCGCTTTTTAAAATGGATTAACGGAACGGACAGTTACAGAAGTAAAAAATATGTTATTTAAAGTGTATATATGCGAGTATTAAAAAGTATTATTTCTGTTCTTTACTACTATTGATAATAATATTTTTTCTTGAAATACTTTGGTCGTTGCGCAACGCTGCAACACTAACATTAGCCGCCACTGTTTAAAATAAACAAAGAAATATATTGAGCATATTTTGTATATATACGAATACATGACTTAGAAGGAAAGAAAAGAGTTGAGTAGGGTGGTTCTTTAAGATGTCCACTTCTCGGAATTTCTCAGCTTTGCAGAAATGAAATTTTGTATTAAGATTTTTCGTTTAAAACCCGGAATTCCACAGGTTTAGGAAAATGAAATTTGACAGACTTTTCATTTGATATAATTAAACATGTGTTTCTGAGCTTCTCGATCTTTTCATAAATTGCAGGCGAGTTGAACTTGCGCTGCACCGCCATCTTCATTCACTCCGCCCAGCAAAAGTTTCCTGGTATTGCACATAGCGTGCCAAGAACAGCCATGCACGTGAGATATAAATATAATATTTATTTACATTTATTCTCCCCGAAGATCAAGGACCTCTGCAGGCCGGTAGCCAGCTCAAAAATGTAGGGGGCCCGACTGAAGTAAGGGGGGCCCGATCCAACCATACTATAGTTTGTCATCGTATTATAGTTCATTTGCAAGCCTACCGTGAAAATTTTAGGGGGGCCAGCGAAAATTTAGTGAGGCGGCCCCCTAGACCCCCCTGGATACGGGCCTGGACATCTGCTAGTTATAACAGCCAATTTAACATCAGATGTTGGAAATGTAGAGAAATAATGCAAATTTTGGATAATTAAATTTAAAAAAAATGCTTGAGCCCGGAAAGTTAATTCAAGTTATTGATTCATTTGAATTTCGAAGAGAGTCAAAGCTTCTTCCTTGTTGATGTCTATGGGCAGAGGACACGTTTCTGAAGGTGTACTGTTTTTGCGATGTTGAACTCGCAATTTTTACATCATATATAGAGTCAGGCCCAAGGGCGCCCGAAGATGATTTTCTAGAGGGGGCCATCTCCATGGTTGCTATGTTACATATGGTATTTAATATTACGTGGTTTGCTATATTATGTATACATTTTCGTGAGCCAGAGGGGGAGCGGGGCCCCACCCTGCCCCCACCTTCGGATGCCCATGGTGAGGCCCATAGCCAGCCCAAGAATGTAGGAGTAGACAGTAGAATTTAGCGGGGCCCGATGCAACCATAATACAGTGGCGGATCAAGGGAGCGATCGGGGCGATTGCCCCCTCAGAAGAGGAAACTTTCTTATTTTGTAAATATAAATAAAACCCATCTTAGAGTTTGAAGCTTTTAAATGTAGCTCTAAGTAGCGGTATTACAACTCACGCCCCCCCCCCCAGAAGTCCGTCCTGGATCCGCCCTTACCATAATATAATTCATTTGCAAGCCTACTGTGAAAATTTTAAGAGGAGCTCGGCCCGCATTCCCTCCGTGGATACGGGCCTGTATGAAGTTATATTTCTTTTCGTTAGATATGCTGGATTGCAGGATTCAAAATGGCGATATGTTTACTATCAATATTTCCAGATTAAAACTATGTTTGCTATTGCTTAAAAATAGCTACAAGTGATTGTATGCACTTGTCAATATATTTGCATCTGCTTTAGGAAAAATAAAAGACTAGAAGTTTAAGCATTCGTATTTTAATTTTTAAAATATTTGTTTGATTCCCGGAGCCGGTGCCAGAATTGAGCCGATCCTACAGCGAACCTTGCATTTATAATGTGTCAAACAAATGCTGTTGCTTTCAAAAATAAATTCTGTATTTTGGTTTCGGGAATTATGTACACATTTTTTAATTCAACATATTCCAACTAACGCTCCTGACATCTAGTAGTGAAATTCTACAAGTCCATCCCGAACGTTCCTAATTATGTAGTCTTTTAATTTTTGTTAGTCGGAATCGAAAATCTTATGTATCACGTCGCTAGGATAGCCCAATATGGCGACAGTTTGTTAGTCTTTGCTAGGTCGGGCAATAACTGTAAAGATTTAAACTTTGAAATCGAGATATGAAAATTACTTCACTTATTAAACTAGAATGGTTATAGTTCATACTAACATCGAAACCTAAAGCTCATTGCTATGCTGTAGTGTCTTAAGGAACAAAAATACAAATCCCGAGTGTTAAACCGGCAAAGATATCTGACTTCGCTATAAGAAGAAAAGGCGTAATGTCTGCTGAATATTAACAAGGAAAGGTATGCATAAAATGTTTGTAATATTTAATATTTACTTAATATTCACCTTGGGTGAGATATTCTAAAAGAGTGAAGGCGTTGCTTGGAGTGACAAAAAATATAAGGTGTTCATTACATATGGTGAAAACTAGTGTCAATTGTCAAACATTAGATTGGTGTATGATACATTTAATTGTTACTGGAATTATAAAAGCGTGATTGCTGATACTATATTGTTTTCTGTTGAATGATATTAAATTGGGTTTGATTTTCTAAGGCTAGCTGTTTAAAATAGCCGTACAGCTCTTCATTGCATTCCATACATTCTTTCGTGGCGTATGGAATTTTTGAGCTCTTATAGACCGAATATTACACCTGTGGAACAGATGTTAATACTTCTATCGTGCTAATGGCAAGTTCAGGAATTAACCCAAATTTATTTGTGTTTCGTGTCTCAAAATCTCGGCGTGGTTTAACAGTTGGTTACAAAAAAATTTAATGAAATCATTTGTTACAAAAGGGTAGGCAAACTGCAGAAACAATCTACGGTTTAGAGATGTGCTAATGTCTGCAGTGTTGTGTTGTAAATACTTGAAATTTCGTACCTTTTCTTACGATGTTCTTATTCATGACAGTTACAGTTTATAGGTTTTGAAGATTAAAATTGCCAAAAGTAACGATTCACTCAGCTTTAACTACGTTAACAATTGAAACACAAATCAGTATTCGTTCATTGTGTTTGTACCTGAGATGTGGGAAGGCATGGGAGTGTTGAACAAGGAACCGTGCTATCCCATTTTACAGGGGCATCTTTATATTCATGAAATACAAATCTCTCGTAGCACGAAATGGACTCTTACTGTCTTACGAAGTGTTTCTTATGGGAGGAGTGGCATTATTGGGTGCACTCTGACTTTATGAGGGCTGAATATAAGTACAGCGTGTGAACATATGGCATGAAAATTGCAGTGAGTAAGAGAATTTAAGTTTAACAAACCAACTTGTGCCAGTCACTAAAAATCAGGAATGCTATTTAACCCAATCCGGACAGGAGCGTAGCAGGGAGCCTAAGCGTTAGCGAGGGCGCGCGTCCGTATGAAGCATGCGCATGAGTGACGGTGGGTATACGCATAAACAAGGATAATGGGAAAACACTTTCTCATAAAAACGCATGACTTGCATGTGGCACAGCTTTGAGATATTTCCATGATCACTTTGTATACTACTTTCACATAGCGTTTCACTTCAATATGGCTTGATTGTGAAACACTTTGCATAACTAACGTATTATATATGTGAGAAATCCCTTTAAAATCAAATGTTTAATGTTTTCAAATCTCTGATACCGGTACTTCGAATTTTGCTTCGATTTTCTCTCATGTTTGATACATCATTGAGCTCCGTTGTTTTCTTACACTATTTTCGAACACCTTTCATGTATTTCGATCACTAAGGATCACGATTAAAGTTCTGTGTGGTATGGCTTCATGTTTATCAATACGTTCTTATGTACTTACAGATGCAGCATACGTATTCTTGCATTTTACGCATGTTACAGATAAGATTCCCATTTGCTCCGATTTCTTACACTATGTTCCTCGTTCAAAATCACAATTCATATTTGTTACGTAAATTTTACAAAACTGTGCCCCACAAAATAGGATAGCACGCAAGGAAGATGTTATACATGTAAATTAAGGTTCTGAATTGGTTAATTTGATAGAAAAAAAGGGGGCAAACTTTCCGGTAACGCTCCAGCTGTGCATCGTTAAGTTGAAACCTTTCAAAACGATGTAGTAGAGTAGGATATGGTACTAAAACGTAGTGTAAAGTAGGGTCAGGTTAGCTTGATGTTACGAAAGTTAGAACTTGTTCGTTGAAATTAATCGAATGTAATTTCCTGTGTCTACAAAGGAGAAAAGCTGGAGCGGCCACTGTGCATTTATAAGTAGGACCGCTGGAAAGGGGTATAGTAGAGTAGGGTGGGGTTAGCTTACAGAATTGGGATCTTTTTTGGGGTTCACCCGAGCAGACGGTTCTACCAAATAGAAAATTTATAGGTAAAGTACGATGTAAAACATTTTTCATGAAGGAATGACTGTGAATATAAGTAATTACTGTCAGTGCACGGCATATCGAATAAATTTTGAGCAATAGTGAAAGTATTGTATGTATAAGTGTTCTCTTTCACTGTCCTCTTTTATGCGTATACCCCCGTAGCTGACACGCCTGCTCCCTACGGACCCATCGCCTCGCTACCAGAGTGGAAAAAAATAGTTTTTTTAAAAAATAATTTTTGTTGATTTTTCTAATTTAAATCAAAGCTTCTTCCTCGTGTAATACGATTTTCTAATTTAAATCAAAGCTTCTTCCTCGTGTAATACGAGGGTCACTACGAAAGTTTCGAGATACGCATTGTTGTGGCACAGTATTTGAATTCCAACAATTGCGTTCGGTAATGGTATCCAGAGCGAAGAAGCGAAGCAAGTTTCAACGCGTGGCCGTATCGCCTTCACTTGTTTGTTGATGTGAGCAGTATTCGGCTGTCTAGAATGGAGCTGGAAAGGGAACATTTTCGGGCAATGATCCTTTACGATTTCAAAAGTGGTTTGAACGAGACACGAAGCCTTGACCGTTTGCAGGTGGCATTTGGGGACCTTGCTCCTTCCCGTGTTACAATTTTTCGGTGGTTTGGTGAATTCAGAAGAGGCCGGACATCGCTTAAAGATGGAGAGAGAGCTGGACGTGCGGCAACAGCTGTGTCAGATGAAAATATTGCCGCTGTGGAACAAATGATTCGAGAAAATCCTCGAACAACTTTCAAGGACATTGAATCTGCACTGAACATGGGATTGCCAGCAGTAACAAAAATTCTTCATGATCATCTTCGGCTCAGGAAGGTTTCATCTCGTTGCCTGCCTCACACTTTGACTGAACAGCAAAAGCGCATGCGTGTGGAATGGTGTGAAGGAATGCTTGCAAGATTTGATGGAGGCAATTCTCGACACGTCTGTGGCATTGTTACTGGTGATGAGATTTGGATCTATCAATTTGACCCTGAAAATAAACGCCAGTCTACAGTTTGGAACTTTCCAGACGGAAATCCACCCACGAAAGTGAAGCGACCGCGAAGTGTGGGGAAGAAGATGGTCGCAACTTTCTTCTCCAAATCTGACCATGTTGCAACTGTTCCACTTGAAGAATAAAGGACTGTTACTGTTGAGTGGTACACCACTGTTTGCCTAACAAAAGTGTTCCAGAAGCTTCGGGAACGGCGTCCAAGAACTGGATTGCGTGGGATCCTGCTTCATCATGACAACGCGTCCGCACACACGGCCAACATCACAATTCAGTTTTTAGAATCTACGGAGGTCAAACTTATGACTCATCTCCGTATAGCCTTGACCTGGCCCCATGTGTTTTTTTTCTTTTTCCCAGGATGAAAGATCACATGCCTGGGAAGAGATTTTGCAGCCCTGAATAAGCTGTAGTGGTTTATGAGAATGAACTTTCAACACTTGAAGAAAAAGACTGGCAACACTGCTTCCAAAAGTAATTTTCGAGGATGCAAAAGTGTGTACAGTGTAATGGTGAATACTTTGAGAAAATGTAAGTGTTAAATTGATTTTAAGTATGTAAATTATTTCACATCTCAAAACTTTCGTAATGACCCTCGTACAAGTCGTGAAGTGAAGTAAAAGCATTAGGATTTAGTATTAAATGTGAATTATGCCATGTAAGTAAAAGTATTGTGGTTGAATGTTGAATTAATCCCCAATCTTTAACCTATTTCAACCTCAAACAATGTTTCTTAAGCACTAAAGAAACAGCACAGCAACGTATATCGATATAACTTTTTTTTTTAAAACAAATATTCCTGATATTTGGCAGGGACATATTTTTAAAAAATCAGAACTAGCTTACGGCAGGAAATACATATACATTTTATCTGAAGTTATAAGTTTTCGAGGAGTCAGATCCCTCCAAATACGCCACTATTACCAAAGATCAAACAAGCAGACGCAAGCACAAATGAATTCTCGTCCTAAATGTCCATGGCGATTTTTCCGAGTGAAATAGTTAAGGAATGTTACGAAGAGAAGAAAGCAGGATTCCCCCGTTACCCGTTCAAAATGGGTTTCCCTAATCATCCTCTGCATGAAACACTAGTTTTTATACTGTGCTGTTGCTGTACATACATTTGGGTCTCATTGTATTATGATTATTATCTTCCATAATCGAATAATTTATTTCGAAATTTGGTTTCAATCAAGGATTTTTACTTACAAAATCAAGTGATTTAAATCAATGCACCCTGTTCGTGTTATATGCACTTTAGATTTTATGCCATTACGCGCACACTGTATTTATACTGAAACCTCCTGAAGTCAATTTGGATAGCAACAATGAAGCTCGTCATTTTGTGGATGCTCTGTGAAAAGAAATACAAAGCCTTACCTAACCTAAAACTAAGAATTGCGTCAAAATTTGGTAGAATCATATGCTCGAGTAATGCCCTGTTTTGTTAAAATAAATTAATACAGTTTCTTGTGTCCAGGTAAAGATACCAGCTGGAGCGGGAATTGTAAAATTCATCCGAAACAACTGATAAAGGCATGGTGCAACACAGCTGACAAAAATATTTGCGTGGTCAATCAACTGAGTGATCTCACTACCGTTGTTTATATGGCATATTCTACTGGTGTCTGGGGCTATTGAGCACAATGGGGGACGATTTGGAAGATTTCTGGGTAATAATCCATGCGAGGTTGAGAAAAGTCCAGTACGAGTACAATAAGCACAGTGGTTGCCTATCATCTCGTAGTGTCTTTAAAGCTCATGTTATAGTAGCGATGTTAAAAGTTTTCTTTATCGATAATATATACAGGTACGTTATAGGTCGACATGCATATTTTGGCTACAAATATGTATTTTTTTTTTTTTTTCGTAAAAGTCACCTCCGAATTCATTGACAACTGTATCCTATTTATTAAAATTTTATTTTATTAGGTAACCATGTGAACCTGCGCTCTCTACACAGCGCATCATTCGCATATGAACATGAATATCCTTGTCATTCCGAAGAACATTTGTATATGTCCCTTTACAGACACAAGTGGAGGACATGGGATCGGCAAGGGCTACCATGAAGGGGAGATTTTTTCGATTATTTTTTTCAATATATCGCTCCGTTTTCAATATTTGAGCAGTATGTAATAAGCAAATACACAACACACACAATTAATTATGTCAGTGATATATAGTGTTCATTGGGCAAAACACTCCAAAGAATAAAGATTCATCTTAGACTGGAGAAGTGGTTATCTTTCGTTTTTCATTATCATTTGGTCATGAAACAAACTCCTGAGAGATATTCGACCCCTGTATATAACTATGTTATGTGGGAATGTATAATTCGTAGGATATGTTAATTTTTTTTAAAAAAAAATCAACATTTCCAGTGTTCTCCTAAAAAATGTAATAAAGAAATAACGGCCACTTTTTGTTTTTAATTAATTTGAACTGAAGAGTCTGCTCAAAAGTTCCAATCGATCAGTGAAAGCGGCATCTTTGTAGAGCCTTTGGTTGCCGAGTACTCACTGTCGAAAGAATTGGCCCCACACACATAAACTTTTCATGACCGCAAACATTTAAATCTAGTATTTTAATATATAAATACTAGTTGAGGAGAGTTTCACTCGTGTCCGACCCAGTGGGAAGTGTGGGAATTTGAGAAGTAAAGGGAGACGGGTAGCATGCCACTTGGTTAAGGTTGAAAGGCACTCACAATGAGGGCGGGGTGAAAAGTTCTTGGCCTGACCCATAGATGGCACTCTAATCAGCAAAATTTTATTGTTCTTGCCTAGGAGCGCTTTTCAGTTGTTCGTATAAGTGTCACCTTTTTTTCTCAAGTAGTTTGTGTGCAGGTATTGTTGCAGTTAGACGTCTTGCGTGTTAGTTGTGAAAATTGATAAACTTCAATATCGTGCAGTAATCAATTTTTTCGTTCTGGATGAACTAACCTCTACGGAAATTCATCCGAAGTTGACAAAAGTTTACGGGATACTCTGCTCCTTCCATGTCAACCCTTAAAAAGTGGATAGCTGAATTTAAACGTGGTCGCGTATCCCTCGAAGATGACCCACGTGAAGGAAGACCGAAAACCGCAGCCACACCGGAAACAATCAAAAAAGTGCATGATATCGTGCTGGACGACGGGCGAGTGAAGGTGAGTGAGATAGCTGAGTGTGGGGATATCTGAGGAACGGGTGCGAAACATCTTGCACACAGAACTAGGGATGCGAAAGCTCTGCGCAAGATGGGTGGTGCATTTACTGACCTCCGACCAAGAGCAGATGCGAAAACTATTTTCGTAGCAATCTTTGGACCGATTCAAATGGGATCCGACCGATTGTGTGTGGTGATTTGTGACAATGGATGAGACATGGGTTCACGTTAGAAATGAAACAGCAGTCCAAGCACTGAGTGGAAGCCGGTGGTGCAGCGCCGAAGAAAGCGAAGACGATCGTATTGGCCACAAAGGTCATGGCCAGTGTGTTTTGGGATGCAAAAGGGGATCCTGTTAATTGATTACCTTGTACAAGGGAGAAGAATTACAGGCGAATATTTCTCCAACGTTCTTGACCAGCTGGATGCCAAAGTTCGCGAGAAGTCTGGCTTGAAGAAATTAATCTTTCACCAGGACAACGCACCTGTGCACAAGGGTGCGTTGGCGATGGGAAAACTGTATTTGGGGTACGATTTGCTTGGCAATCCCTCATATTCTGATTTGGCACCATCGGACCTCTATTTGTTCCCAAACTTGAAGGTTTTTTTTTTTTTCTCCTGGGAACCGCTTCACATCGAATAAAGAAGTTGAGATGGTCGTGGATGACTATTTTCACAACCTTCCGGACTCTCACTTCCGGGAAAGAATACTGATGTTGGAGAAACGCTGGACGAAGTGTATTGAAGTTAAGGGAGATTATGTCGAAAAATAAAATAATTTTTGAACTGAAATTCGCAATCTTTCATTGTCAGGCCGAGAACTTTTCACCCCGCCCTCATATTTTCTTTTAATCAGTTTTCTCTTTGTTTTATCTTCTGAAAAGTATGAAGTTCCAAGATATTTTGACTTCTAACACTCCTTGCCTCTAATAAATTTGAAGAACTTCAGTACAATACCTTATCCGTCTTTTACCGAAGAATAATGTAAGAGGCAGGGTTGGAATTCTTTCTCGACAGACACACTTTGTTCTACATATATTTTACCAGCAAGTCATACAAATGACCCATATTCATTTAAACTTAGAACAAGTTCGAAATTTCGTGTCACCATTGACAGCTATATCTTTTAGTTTTGAAGATAGACATGTGGCCTTTACTTTATTTGCCAAATGCGGCTAACTTTGCGATCTGGCTACCGAATTCAGAACTGAAAACTCGTGCCCCGACAGAATGCTTTTTAAGTCCACAGTTCATACTCACACTAGATACTACTTGGTACGTACTGTACGGTGAGTCCTTAGCAAAAATCGACTTCTTTGGGATTTATACAGTTTCTGTCGATTAGTCTCTTTTCGAGAAAGTGTATAAACGTTCAGATAATTGCATAATTTTTGCAAAGCTTCCTTTACCGAAAATTAGAGGTACCAGCTCTAATATTTTTCCATTTTTTCTACATAGTTAGTTCTACTTCGGCTTGTTATTTGTTTGAAAGTTTCTTAAACAATAATGTTTCATTGTCCATTAATAATCCATCCTTAATGGGGAAACTTATTTTTGGACTTCCCTCGTATATTCTGTAGCTAAATTATTGTCCACGTGCATTTCACTAATATTTGGATAGAGTTTGTGTTTTTTTTTTTTTTTTTAACATTTTTGTAGTTTAGAAAGGAACGGGTTTATGCCCCATAGCAGAACGAGAAATTTTAAAAAGACCGAAAGTATCTCCGTAATTTATCTCTATTATATTCGGTTATTCTGGTTTTACAGTTATTTCCTTTAACCTTGAACGACAGGGACACGAACACAGATACATCGATGACATTTAATATTTCAAGGCTCTCCCATCAGGAATCGAAACTGAGACCCCGCCTACTAAACTATGTGGTGGGTGGGGTACCTGGGTTGTTCCCAAGACAAGTAAGCTTGAGACGGACAACATCGTGCTCGAGGGTTTTTTTCGGGACAGTCCCACTTTCTCATTCTACGAATTTGTACATCAGAATTCACTTGGTTTAATCACAGTCTTTCTCAACTTATCAGACATAATCGTAGGACATTAAACGTAAAGATTACATTTTAAAGCTGTTAACCCAAACCAATCCGAACCGAAAAACATTTGTATTTGCTGTTGCTCATTGACATGTTCTCACAAAAATATATAGAAGAAAAACATGGGGAATCGTAATTACATTCAAAAGTGAAACAGCAGACTCATAATACCTTAACCTAAAACTAAACCATTACATATCGTTTGGAACTTTTCCAAAAAAATATATACGTATTATCTGAAAAATGACAATATAGTGTCTGTTTTGAAACAAAACTCAACCAAATTACGGTTCGTTTTTGGAAACAGTGGACACGGTCTGCTTAAAGCGAACCCAAACCAGTTAACCGAGTAGTGAGTCAATAAGAAGTTGACCCACGACCTACTACACACCGCGACCTACGACCGACTGTCCCACCACCATCGTGAACCACTGACGCATGACCCACCCACCACCCACCATGAACCACTCCGACCCTCCACCCACCATGAACCACTGACACACCAGAACATTGTCATCAACTGTGACATTTGTTCCACGGCCTCTTCTCTATCGACTAAAGAGTTTACACTTGCAATAAAACCAGGTTGTGGAATTCTACTAATCGGAGTTTGAATTTCTACGGTCAATCGCTGAAGCAGCACTCTGTTACAATAACGATGGATCTGACCTTTACGATATAAAATGGTATTGTTTGTCATCGGTAAAATTACGGTGAATTTCAATTTAATTACCATGGTCTAAATATTTCCTTGTTGAATTATCGATAGTTTTCAGCGGAAAAACGGATAACATTTTAAAGTCCGAAATCAAGGTAAGTAATTTCGTTCCCAAGGCAAGTAAGCTTGTGATGGGCAGCATGTGCTCGTGAGTTTTCTCGGGACACCCCCGTAAATGTCTAAAACGTGTCCCATTGCTTTGGAGTTATGGTCCTTTTAAAGTTCATTTTTTCTTGTTTTCGGCAGCCTGTAACTCCGAAAGGAAGCATTTGTGCACCCAGGATGGTCTATACTTTTTGTGTAATATTGGTGTTAGGAATCACCCCCCAAATGTTGTCTTTGTTGTTTTGGAACAGCCGATATATATAGGGTGTTAATGAACTATATCGACAAATTGTTAGAGGTGATTCCTCAGATCAAGATGAGAAAAAGTTTATATGGACCTCTCTGCGAAAAGTGCATAGTTTCAGAGCTAGGGTTGTTCAAAATCGCGAAAAAGTTAAATTTCAACAGGCAGTATTTCGAATTCCAGAAACTATTGATGGTGGTCGTTATCAGCGTAAAGGAAGTTACGCATACACAATTCAAAAAAGTATATTACATCAATTTTCAATGGGTGTGCACAGTATTCCATGCAGGGTATAATTCTCAAATATCCTCTCAATAGATTTTTCAGATATACCTTGATTTCAAGGAGGGTCCAAAGGAGACAGGAGGTAAGCCTTGACAACAATCGACATCCAGTGCTTCAGAAGGAAGTCGGAAGTGTTAGGAACCTGCAGCTCCATGGTTTTTTGTGTTCGGAATAACGTGTGATGCGATGTATTTCGTCATAGTATTTTTCACGATATCTTCACTTACAAGTGTGAAAGAAATAAAAGTCGCAGCATTCTTTCTTCCGAGGACGAGAGACCGTGTTGTTGACGATTCTTAACACTTCCGACTTCGCGCCAAAGGATTCCGTGTTACGACTGCCAGGCATATCGTTTGCCTAGTTTGGACCAATCATAAAGTGAGAGCTGGTTGATGGCATGTCTGGGAATTTCACCCTGCAGGAAATATTCATCACACCCATTGAACATTAATGAAATATGAATTTCAGGAATGTATAGGTATGACGTCCTTTACGCTAATAAGAACCGCCACTCCACGATTTCTCGAATTCGAAATAGGGCCTCTTAAAATTTGTTTTTTCCGCGATTTTGGACAACCATAGCTCTGAAAATATGCAATTTTCCCACAGGTCCATAGAAACTTTTTGACTTATTTTGCTGTGAGGAATCACCTCTTACAATTTTTCGGTTTGTCGGTCTAGTTCATTAACGCCCTATATATATAGGCGGAAAGAGCGGACTATAGAGGTTTTATCTCCAAATTTGAACTACATAATGGCAGTTGATTTCACGCGACAATAGTAACATCAACTACAATCTGGGTACTATACGTATTCTACCATTGTTTGTGTGGGACGGTGAGTCGTTTTCTGAGTGGGTCAGTGGGTTGTGGGTTAACAGTATGTGATCCACCACCCACCATGATCTCTGACCCACCGACCAACTCTGCTCACTGCAGTTGTAGACAGCATCTTCTGAACAGCATATTTTTCTTCACCCTCGACCCTAGCCATAGAAACTAAAACACGTTTCTGATTGGTTGCAGTTTGCGACTGTCCAGACCTGGTGTATGTATTGTCTTATAGTAGCCATAGAAGAAAATGGCCACTTTGTTGGAATTGAAGAAGAAATTGAGGTTAAATTTATATCATGGCAGTCAAGGTGGAACAAAACGAGCCCCGCGGGGCTTCTAACCCATTCCTCCTCCTCCTCCTACTACTACTACTCTTACTATTACTACTACCACTACTTATACAGTGGAATCGTATAGCAAAACTGCACACGTAAGGTAAGTAAATCACTTTTTTGAGTGTTATTTTTTATAAAAATAAAGAATTCTTTGGTCCGGGTTTGAACCCACACAGAAAGCAACTGAAATTACTAGCTCATGCGCCACTACGCTCGCCCACGAAGACCACCAGTAACAGCCATTTGATTTCTGCTATATTTATGGTACATGGCGAGAAACTGATAACACCGACTAACCAGAACCACGTATTTAGCTCCTATTAGTAGGGCCGAGCGTGATTTAAAAATATGCTTCTGAACACTGGTCAATTTGTCTACGTTTTACTTTCAAGGCCTCCATTTTCCTTTTTCATTTGTTTATTTTTACTTACATGAGATGAGTATCTCGAAGTGAAAAAGTAAAGCTTGAGGCATTGTTGGATATTGATATTTGTAATTGTAATAAGAGCAATATGACTTATATTACTACTTTGCTTTCGAGACACACAGCCTGAGTTTTTAGAGGAGCTAACTACTGGAAAAAATACATTTTTGAATCACTGTATAATATTTAAATTATTATGTAAAAAATTGAATGTAACTATGTGTGCCTAATCATCACGGCCAAATAGCAGTCAAATAAAATGAAGTTTGGTATATAGTTAGGCCTTAATCCAAATTGGGATGTTACCATACTGCTTTTATTATAATAATTTCCTAAGGGATACTGGGAATACGAATTTATGCGAAAAATTGAGTATCTCACAAGCCGTTCAACTTACGGAGCTGAAATTCAGTATATTAACTCTTTATTGAAAATAAACAGAACGTCTTCTAGCATTTTTTAAACTTCTCCTTCATGGAGAGGGCGGCACTTTGTATATATGGTAAATTTATAGTGGATTAGTTTATAAAAATAATCGAAAACGATCGATATTACTCGTAGTTGAGAAACAAACAATACAGTGCTTCGTATCATATATCCATGTACACTTACCATGCGCTTTGTACTATAATAATTGTTGAAGCTTGTTTATTATGTGGAGCGCTTAAAGCATAGGGCAATCAACCCATAAAGTTCTGAGAAAAATAGACATAAAATTTGTAATGTAAGCTTCTGTACGTTGGTCTACTTACCTTGATTTGGGACTTTAATAATTTCAGCCGTTTTTCCACTGAAAAGTATCAAGAATTCAACAAGGAAATAATTAGAGCATGATAATTGAAATTCATTTAATTTTGCCCATGACAAACACTACCATTTTATATCGTAAAGGTCAGATCCATCGTTATTGTAACAGAGCGGTGCTTGAGCAATTCACCGTAGAAATTCAAACTCCGATTAGTTATAATTTCAGAACCTGGTTTTATTGTAAGTGTAAACTCTTTAGTCGGTAGAGTTGATCATGGCCGTGGATCATGTGTCAGAGTTGATGACGATGTGTTTTGCTGGAACAGTGGTTCATGGTGGGTCATGAGTCAGAGTGGATCACGACGGGTGGTGGATCAGTGGGTCGTAGGTCAAGTTTTCATTGACATACGACTCGGTTAACTGGTTTGGGTTTGGTTTAAGCTTCAAACACAATGTGTCCGTTTATTTCAGAAAACGAACCGTAATTTGGTTGAGTTTTGTTTCAAAACAGACACTATATATTGCCACTTGTCAGAATATCCGTATATATTTTGGAAAAGTTCCAAACGATATGTAATGGTTTAGTTTTAGGTTAAGGTGTTATGAGTCTGCTGTTTCACTTTTGAATGGAATTACGATTCCCCAAGCTTTTTCTCTATATATTTTTTGCGAAAACACGTTAATAAGCAAAAGAAAATACAAATGTTGTTCGGTTCGGATTGGTTTGTGTTAACAGCTTGAAAATGTAATCTTTTCGTTTAACATCCGACGATTATGCCTGCCAGGTTGAGAAAGACTGTGATTAAACCAAGTGAATTCTGATGTACGAATTGACGGAATGAGAAAGTGGGACTGTCTCGAAAAAACCGTCGAGCACGATGTTGTCCGTCTTAAGCTTACTTACCTTGGGAACGAACCAGGTACCCCATCCATCAGTTTAGTAGGCGGGATCTCAGTTTCGATTCCTGGTGGGAGAGCCTTTGAAATATTAAATGTTATCGATGTATCTGTGTTCGTATCCCTGTCGTTCAAGGTTAAAGGAAACAACTGTAAAACCAGAATAATCGAATATAATAGAGATAAATTACGGAGATACTTTCGGTGAATCAGAAAAAAAGTGTTCTCAGGCTTCAGGTTAAGGATTCGAATTACTCTTAAGACCACTTTCTCTTCATCTTCTTGCGTGTTTGTAGGTCTTTTAAAATTTAAATTTGAATTCTCTGGACTATAGTATTTTGTCATGACCGAAATCAGTGTTTCATAATTAATAAAATATTAGAATCCTAAACGTGTGTAATTTGCTACATAGACGAATGTTTCTTGACTCTTACGTAACACAGCAGTCTTAGGGTAGTGGCTTGAGCATTCGTTTCGTAACTTAGGTGTCCGCGGATCGATTCCCTGTGAGGAAATTAAGAAAAATTTTTTTCATTTACAATGTTGATATTTCTGACGTATATTAACACGAAAAATAGTCAATTTCTCTCGTTCTTACAAGTTAAGAGTTGAAAGGACTTCCTTCACAGGAGAAATACTAACATGACGTCACAGTCTACAATCTCGATTCGCACCCTCTGAAAACTTAGCGTTTAGCAAACAATTCAGGAATACAAAGTATGAGTCATAAATGTGTCTGAAACGTTATTGTATTATTGTGGAATTGTTTCTAAGTTCTTCCACTCTTACTAGAAATAGTAATAATAATTTTGTTTGTCATTTCCAACCCGTTCCATATATCTATTCAACTAAATTTTGTAAATAGGAACTATTCTTTTTTATATATATTTGTATGCATATTTTGTTAAAATATCAATATAACGCATACATCATTCAAAGTCTTTTACCCAAAGAAAGGGCGTTACTATGTATCGTGATGATGACAAATTCTACTTAGTTTCTGTTCAAGTCATCCGAAGGTTCGATTTTCATATTGTCCAGTAGCTGACACCTTCTTTTCCGCCCTCTTCGCTTTTCAAAGTATCTCTTATAAGGCAATTCATCCTTATAGAGGATCCAAAAAATTCTTTTAATCTTTCATAACTTCAGTATGCTTATTTGCTCTTTCATAGAACGTAATATTGAGGTCTCTAATATTAAGTAATAATAATAATAATAATAATAATAATAATAATAATAATAATAATAAGAATGTAGAAGATAAATTCTGTATGAGAGCAGATTGTATTAAATTCGCCCCTAGTGTTAGGCAAAAGTTACAAAATTGTCGGGATTGGAGAGAAGTATCAGGATCATCAGGACATACCCTCTGCATACGTCCCTACAACTAGCTAAATGTTAAACGGAATATTTCCAGGCAAATTTCATGTAAAAAGTAGGGCTATTGAGCTCACAAGAGCCCTAAGAAAATTTGCTTTCAACTAATACTTATGCCGGCTAAGCTACAGAAGATATCAATGATGAGAATGAAAGAGATTTTGAAATACAGTGAGAGGAAGCGGAACCCGGAGAAAACCTACACACACACGTTGTTTGTCCAGCACAATGCGTACTAGGCAGGAGCTGGGTGGAACAGGATGAAGCATTCAATTCACACCTCAGTAATAATAATAATAATAATAATAATAATAATAATGTTATTAAAAGTTTTAAACTTGCCCTAAAATTTGGAAAAATTACTTAAAAGTAGATATTTCGCGGAAAGGGTTCCGTACCTTCCAAGACACACCTGTGCAACTACCCACATTTTAAACTAAAGCGTTTCAGTAAAATTTCATGTAGAAAGTAGTCTACTGTAGGTTTTAAGGAAAATAACAATATCACGCAACAGTAAGGCATATAATAAGCTAATTTTTAGGACATGCAGAGGTAAATATAAAAGCTCTGCTACAAAAATACCTACACAGACCATAATTCAATGAGCTCTGAAATACAAAGTAACAAAATAGCCTGTAAGATTCAGTCTACAGAGCAATTGTTACTTAAAGAATGGACATACACTATTTCGAGAATCGGGACAAGACGAGACATGTTTGCGATACTTTTCGTCTCGTCTCGATTCTCATCTCCAAACGAGACGATAATTTGAGTTACCCTTGTTCCGTCTCGAATGTAAAATGTTAATTCTCATGTTATTTTGTTTGTTTTAGAAACGAGATGAGAAATTCCTCTTCTCGTGGGCAACATTAAACAAAACCGAAATATTCTTTCCAAATATCACGTTTCTGCTTGTAATGGTATGACTTGAGCGATAATTAGCTCCTAGATTTTAATCTTCTACGAGATAATAATTATTAGTTTATTATTATTACTATTTTATATTCCTGAAGATTTCATACTTCAAGTATTGAAACATCCGAGTATTCAAATATCTGAATATAATAAAATGTATGTCATTACCAATCAATCGCCATCAAAAATCCTAAAGTAAAAAAAAAATCGTGCGACATGGATTCGAACAAGCGCCTTGACAACTGAACGGCGATCGCTACGCGGTAAACGATTCGTCTTTAGTCTGGTTACGTTAGGTTTCTTTGCCCCCGCTTGCAAAGTTGTATGTTATATTTCTTCGATTCAAAATCTTTCGTATTTCTTTTATGATGATATAACTGAATAATCTTCGGCAAACTTTATATTAATAACTTGAGTTGTTCTTAAACTTTTGGTTCACAAGTTGTTTTTCCTCCACACGAAACTACAGATATAACAGGTTTAATTCTCATACTCTGCATTTGTTTCAAAGCAGTCGCCATTACTTGATCAAAGACTTATGTCCGCCGCGATACATATTAACCAAGATAAATTTATTTTCCGGAAGTGGAACTTTCACTTTCCGGATTTCGGAAAATTACGGAATTCAGTTAAACTCCGGAATTGAGAAAAATTCCGGAACTCCAAAACAAGCCGGAATTCAGAAAATCCGGAACTCGGAAACAATCCGGAATTCAGAAAAAAACCGGATTTCGGGGGGAAATCCGGATTTTTTCGAATTCCGGTTTTTTTAAAAATCGATTTTTTCCGAATTGCGGAATTTGTCCGGTTTTATTTTCGGGAGTCCGGAAGGTAAAAATTCCGGAATTGACGATCCCTAGTTTACACACAACCTTTCAGAACAGTAAACTAATAGCTGTCTACAAATAAACAAGTAATGCAAAGCATTTTGTATCCTGCAAATCGTCATGTATTAAAATCCGACAGCAGTTTCAGTATCTAACCAGAAATTGCATGTATCTAGCTACTGGAAGCTGAGGTATGAATACTTGTATTGTGTCTTATGTTTCAGTGAATATACAACCCTGCAAACCACTGAATGTCTAAACGGCTTTCGTTAAATCGAAGTTGTAGTACTCACAGTTACATCCATTTGTGCCTATATTATCGGGTTAGTAAGTCTTTCTCTGCTCTACAGAACGAATTATCAATTTAACCAAAGTTGCTGTATTACTAGACATCTGCTTCCGGTTGTCAACTCTGGTCGATCTCGTTGACGTGACATGTTTGCTTTCTATACGCCTTTCTTCGTTTATTGAACTAAACAGTGACTATTCTGAATTATGTTACTGCGCATGCCTCGTAGATAAATATTTCTGATGCCAATAGTTTCCGTTTTGTGCAAGCAATGTTCTTTTTCTTATTTCCAGCATGATCCTTTTATTACATTATATGAAGAGCATTGCTTCTTTTACTCCACCACAATCCTACCGTCCGCAAAATCCTGGCTGGGTCGCCAAAAACTGTAGCAAAATCTAAAATAAAATATAATTCGCTACTACGTAACGATCAGTTTTTTTTAGACCAACCTTTCAACCCCTGGCTCGGAGTCCTAGCAACTCTGAGAGAAGCCAAGAAGATGGTGATTTGTCCAACGGAATTTAAGAACCAGAATCACCTCAAGAGAATGCAGTTCAGACAAAGAAGTAATAGGCAGTATAACACAAAACATTTGGTAACACTTTGCTTTACTAATGATTAAATTAAATTACGTCGTATTTGAATTGGTTTTGAATCTTTAAATAATCTCTTCGATTAAAATAAAAACAGATGTATTAACAAAGGATTTAGTATTTAGTATCACACTCTCAAATTATGACAAAGTTACGTATGGCAGTAGATTTTAAAATTCCTTAAAATATCCAATCGTAAAAAAGAAAAAATTCAAGTTACAATTTAATTATTATATGCTTACCTGTCTTAATTATCCTTCGCCAGCATTTGTAGAATTACAACAACAATTCTTCCAGAATAGAATGTGAATTCCACAAGAATAGTTCCAAATAATGAAGTAATTTAACGCCGAATAATGATTTAGTTAAACTCTCCCACCACTTACTGTTACTCCGTGGGATATTGGATTTGTAATTTTAACTTTTTTATAGCCACAATCGACTGCCTGTCTATCTTTCATTACATAAATATTTACGTTAAATACTGATCAACTTTGTACTACACTTCACGTTACATATATTGAACAGTAAACAAGATAAATTTTACGTTTCGTCCGAACAGGCGTCCGTTAGCAGAAGTGTCACTATTTCTGACTCAGTTCAGGTGCCCTCAACACATAAAGAAAATAGAGGAATCTTCACTCGCTCATCTCCGTTCTGCATCTTCACAACATAAGCGCACTTTAACATCAATCTTATTATAATGAAGTCAAATCAGAAACACAACTCTGAAGTATTGAATAGAACTTCCGCACGGTCAGAATCCCGTTTACCAGTTTAACACGGAAGCTTTAAAACTAAGGCTTTAATGATGTGAACAGCCGAAACACTCGACAGGACAACCACAACAGCAGTGTATCAAGTTAGCAAAACGCTAACGACGTTCCCTCACGGGTGAACATTTATGGACAGGGTGGACACATGATGTATGAGATATATATATATCGGGTGGACAAGTGAACGTGAATTGACAAAATAAGCATTAAATAGACCAAATGGACATTACATATACTGACAATAGATAATTAAATTTATTCAAATTAGGCAGAACTCACTAAACTATGTAGGAGATAATTACGTCGACGTCAGTCAATGCCAACATTGAATGGACAAGGGCGGACAGTTTAACTAGCCCAGACGTATCTCCGCATTGAAGTAACAACATTGTAATTGACTCGGCGAACGTTACTAATTCTATAAGATGAAAATACCATATATAATGAATATAGTTAATAATACATGTAATTAACTTGTGTGATACTATGAACTTCCCTTTTATAAATTGAGCATTCCTTTATGAGTACTAACAAGTACGAGAATAATTAAGATACTAGCATAATTGGACGCTAGATAAAACACATACGTCGAAACAGAGAGAGAGAGATAAAATTGTGCACGACCTACAGGATGAGAGGGTTCAACTGAACGTTACGGGGCCAGGCACAAGTCAGGCGCTCCTGGAAAGGCTTCCTCCCATAGGAAAGATTTACCTAAACATGTTGCAGTAAGAAAGGCACAATTCAAAATTAAACATATTTAAAGTCAATATTTCTACTTCAAACATTGGTAAAATTACGATATTTTACTATTACTTATGTTGATATTTGATAGACAGTTGAGTTTGATATTAATGAACTACTAATTTACTATTCTGAAGTGTAAACTCGTTGATAAGCGATCAGGCTGAACTTCACAAACATGTGACAAAGATTTAGTGGATTCCCGCTTGAATAGTTCCATTATTCAGACGAAGAATTAGTTTCCATATAATTGTCAACATTCCGTATATTTATAGCTTCTGGAACATGCAGAGTTTATAACATTACCTGAGTTGCAGCTACAGAGCAAAACATCGATTACCGCACAGAAACCTCGGCGAACAAAGAACAATAACATGTGAGTATCAATCTATCTCAAACATTTTCATTCCGGCACCTTTTGCGGAGACGATCTCTGTTCCCTTCAATGTCACTAATTGTAGGGAACTAATGTCACTGTATAACTTAAAACGTTCCTGATATCACTCTATTTTACACGGATGTATCGGCCGATTCTTCCATTTTCCCGGTTGGAGTACACAGTATACACGCAGTTAAATCACCGCATAGAAATCTAATACTGCCAATTTCTTTCTCTCTTTGTTCAACGAAAAATTCGATGAAACTCCAAATAAATGTTTTAATAACGACTGAATGGATAACAATATATATATATGAAATATAAGCTATCAAAATGATAAAATTTAGATGAAAAGAGACAACCAATAAGGAAATAACATTCGTTTAAGGTCTAATCTTATTCTGTAAACTGGCCTCATTCCGTACCTTCCCTTGCTCCTGCAAATTCGTATGCTATGACATCAATTTGAATGGAAGAAGAAGAGCAAAGTAGGCAAATTCACCTAACGTAATGCAATTATTGCGACAGACTAGCAATCAACATAAAACATGTATACCCAAGTAATTAAAGTATGAGTTTAATTCTAAAATATAAGGAGTATAGGCAAGTTAATTCCTGTGAGCCTATATTAAACTATCTGTAACAGTTATGTATGTTATACCTAGGTACTCCAAACAGTTACTTAACACCACTAACCATGGCCAGGAGCTGCATACATACCCAGACAGAAAATGCACGTGGTTTACATGCGCCTGTGAAACATGCATAAACAGGTATATTTTTACATGCGCCTGAAAATGGAACACTTTTAAACGCATGAGACGTATCGATTTGTTTTTCAAGATCATTGCATGTTCATTTCACGGAAACAGGTAGTTTTCATGTTGGTAGGGTTGCAACCTTGTAACCGGAAAAATTGCGTGTAAACAACATGTAAAGAGTGGAAAAACACGTACGTAACCGGCATATTCCATGTAGTTGACATATACGTTACCTCATGAGGATCTGACGACAGCTGCTTTTCATTTGATAAAAATGTAATTGACATGTTAAATATATGTGAAATACAGATGTTAGCGAATTTGGACCGCTCCCGAAATAAATTCCCTTGTACGTCCCTGATGTACCCAATTCCCATCGAGTACTTACCAGTGACGAAATGTGGGTCATGCGTGATGCTGTACTTCAAATAAAAAGATAGAAATAAAATGTGTAAAATTCAAATCCGATTACTAGAATAGGCTGCATACTTTAAGGAGTAATACTACCATCTAATCCAAGGGTCTGCACATGCCTCTGTATATATGTGTCAGCACCTTGCATATATGCATGTCAAATTGGAGACTTGATGTATGGATATTGCATGTTCCCTACGCCTATATTTAACTCTAATCAACCTTGTCCATTGCATTTACCTGTTTAAGCTATTTACTCACTACACGTATCTGCTTAATCCATTTATTGGCAATCATGATCATTGCATGTTCCCATTTATCTGTACATTGCCTGCACACTGCATGTAGGTGAGTTCACACTTTGCGTGTTACAGGCAATGTGTCCAATTCTATTCCAATGTACTATACATGTGGCAGGACCTTGCATATGTGCATCACAAACTGGAAACTTCGTGCCTGAATATTACATGTTTCCTACACCTGCAGCATTAATGATTCATTTCAGTCAACCTTGTTCATTGGATGCACCTGTGACGGCAAAATAAAGGTAAAAATGAAATTCGAAAAATGTCATGTCAGCCACTTTATATTTAAAAAAATCATATGCAAAAGAAAACATTACAAATAAGAAATTTTCCCGGTTAAGATTTTATATATCAATAGGAACAAACGTGAGCTAGTACGTGGATAACAAGATTTACAAATGTTATTATTTTATTTTGATAGTTGTCACATTCCCTTAATAGTCTTTGGCCGTTCTATTATGAAAGGTTATTACAGTTTACGCATGTTTGATCGTACCGGCCCTCTCCGCATGGTCTCTCGATGAGTCTCAAGTATTTTCACCAAATAGTTCATTCAATGCACAAATCACACATTCAGCACAACTCAGAAAACATTCACAATGCATTCATGTTCTTGTCCAGATCCTGCCGCTGAGGCGTTTATATCACTAATTATTTCAGTACAGTCTCACTCACATTCACCATGTTGAAGTTCGTGTGCAGATCCTGCCGATGAGACGTTTATCATTAATTACTTTAGCATTGTCTTTCTAATCGCTGTCACTGGCCGTATAAAATACTCACATCTATACTCCTCGTTTTGTTAATGAAACTAATAAATTGTCTTTAAAATAATAAGAATGGACGCTCTTTTTTTTTCCTTTTTGTACTGATCGTTTGGCGTCCCTCTTCATTCTGTTCTCTCCGCTCACTCTATTTTCGTTTTTCAGAAACATTTACAAATTTTCAAATGCAAGCCCACTCTCGTTTCCCATTGGTTGGGAAAACTATTCAACATTTTTAAACTGGACAGAAGACAGATACAAACAGGAAACTTCATTGGTGGCGACTTGAAACCTTATCGGTTGGTCAGTGGATGAAGGACAAGAAAGTGCAAAAGGACAGAAAGTTAGGAAAACGAGAGGGGAGTTGGGGTGTGGACTTTCATTTATTTATTTATTTATTTATTTATTTATTTATTTATTTATTTATTTATTTTTTAAATCTTGCGGAGGGTGACTGGACACTACTAGTGAGAAAATGGTTTGGATGGGATGAGCGCCTGAAATAAAATGGCCAAACCTACTTTTAAGTGAAATTAAAACAATAAATAAATACTGAATAAAGAGTGATAATATGTGCACTGGCACACACCTGATTAACCCATTTATTGGTAATCATGATCATTGCATGTTCCCGTTCACCTGTACATTGCCTGTACACTGCACGTAGGGGTGTTACACACTTCACATGTAGAAAAAAATGATAAATGTAAAATAACATATTATACATCATGCGTTTTCCATGCTATACGGTAATACATGGTATTTACATGTAATGCGACTATCACACATATATACTACATGTTGATAAACAGGCACCTTCCTTGTACTTTTCATTCTTACTGTATTGCGAAATTATCAACAATCCATTCAAGATACTTTACATGCATATATTCCCTCAATTTTCTTGAATGTGAGTGGTTACGTGTATATTGCATGTTTTCATTTTAATTTACAGGCTCTGTACAACGCGTGTTTCCGTGCAAAATTTCCAACAGAAGTTTAATACTTTTTCGACATGCATATCACCTGAAGACAATGTGCCTGTAATATTTTCTTTACATATATTTTCGCCGAAACTGGCGCCTGTATAATGCCTGTCAAAATCTGACAGGCTTTTACAGGCAGTTCCATGTACAAAACATTGCATGTTGCCTCAAAAAATTTCATAATAGTAATCAGTATTACCATGTCATTTGCCTTACCTGTCGTGAACTGCATGGTTTCGAGTTGAAATCATATTTGCATAGTCATCCATTATATTCCCACCTGTATGTACAAAATCCAGTTAATTAGTGTAGATGAAGCGTTACGCCATTACTTGAGAAGCCTCTTAAAATACTACTTATTCTTGTATACCGAAATAACAATATAAGAAGTCTAGGAAGTTCATTCCCTGATTATGATCTGTATGTCCTGAGGTCTAAAATTTCACACTCTACCTCTTCATTCTTCACATATCCGCTGCCTGGAGCCACAGAGTTATCACATTTAATGTGACAATCTTTTAAATCTAGCTTCGTAAACATTACCAGCTCTTCCCTTCCGTAATGTCCATACCGTAAATGTTCTTTAAATTTGGGAAGTGGTAGAAATTGGAAGGTTATAGGTTGAGTGGATAGCCTGGATATAACCATAATTGAGAACACGAGTGACTTTCTGCATCATAGTACGTCATCAGCTAGCACCATCACATCTTTTGATAGCTACGTCCGTGTTTTTCCGTTACAGAATTACATAACCTTCGCAGCAAGTTCTTGTAGTTTTCCCTAGTTCCTAAACGTTTATTATAAGTTGCCAGTCTTTGTCGTACCAGTTTGTGTCGTGTTCCTAAAACATATACAGCATGAGCTTGCTGATTGCCTGTCAGACCTGAGCCATTTTAGAAGTGGATGGTGGTGCTTCCATGTTAAGGCCCAAATAGATGTGCTCAGATTTCCATTTGTATTGGTGGGAAATTGTTTCTGCATATTCCATACTTTCCTGTTTTTGAACAATATCCACTTTGCAGACATCTTGCTCATTTGCAAGACGGTATGCAGTATCTCGTACACTGATTCGTTAACAATGTTTATTTACCTAGCATAGGAAATAATTATTACATATCCACCTTCAACCATAGTCTGCTTCTCTTTTGTCACCACGCCTGATGTTCTGTGGTTGTTTCTTTTCTTGGATTATCCTGTAAACCTGTGCAATCACATTAGAAATGAAATTATGTCAAGACTTCACTTAGAAACTAGTATATGCCCTATCCAAATATCCAAGTTTCACAATTCTGCGATACTTCCGCAACAATTTTTATAGAGGTAGTTGGTGAGTACTTAAATTATATGTCCGTAGTCAAACTTCCTCTATAAAATTGTTGTGTGAGTACATTAGGATCCTAAAACATGGATTTTTGGATAGGGCACATATTAGTTCCTAAGTAAAGTTTTGACCTGAGTACGGTAGGTCTCATAGTTTCGGAGCTATGGACCTTTAAAGTTCATTTTTTCCCCCCATGTTTTCGGCAACCTATAATTCTGAAAGGAAGCATTTGTGCACCCAGGTCAGTCTATACTTTTTGTCTTATCTTGGTGTCAGAAATAACCTCCCTAACGTTGTCGGTGTTGTTTTGAAACGCCCTGTATATAGATTCACTTGTTTATTTTTAATCGTGATTCGCTACCTAATTTTACTTATAATTAGTAATAAACTTCTCATAATCTACCCTTTTAATCAGTAGTTCATTTTTTGTAAATTTAATCTCGTTAGTTTCTTGAATAAGTCGTTTTTCAATGCGAATATTTTCTAAGATAAAGTTGTATACGTAAGTAAATTTGCTGAACCTGTAGAGGTTACTGTCGATTGTACGGTTATGTTCGAAAGTAATTGAGGACTGTTGTAAGAAACTCTTCCACATCCCAGTATTAATGGAACATTTTTGAACATACGTCTGGTCTTACTTTTTTAAACATCTTGTTTAAGCAACTGAAGTGCAATAGAGTTAGTGTCTTGTAGTTGTTACATAGTTTATATTCAACGTTTGGACGTCATAGTTAACTGAATGAAATATTTATATATTATTTAGTGAAAAATTGTGAATTTCCTCTGAAGTCTTAAATCAAAGATGATTAATTAGCCATAATTTCTTGCATTGATATTGTTACGTATAAAAATACTGTAATATTACGTTTCTTTCCAGGAAGTGTTGAATTGTATATTAAATTAACAACACCATATCAACAAGGAGTGGGCCATATCCTCAAATCTCATTGTATTTGGCTGTGATATTTACGGGTAGTTGGACTGTGGGCCACATTTGTTACACAGCTATACCGCTGAAAATATACGATAACCATCAGTGATATATATACATATATTTAAAAAGAACAAGTGCATTTTTTTGGAAGTGTACATCTTTCGTGACTTCTGGAAAAATACTTCTTAATTGCAAAATAACCAATTAATTCGCAGCAGTCAGTTTAAAAAGAAACATGTTTAGAATAATGTGCATTTGTGTCATCTGTATGCGTTATTGCTTCTAGTAATCTAGCAGGACACAGTTGTGAGAATAGAAAGTATGGTAGTAGGAGCGTATTTTAACAAAGCTTAGAGTTGAATAGAAGTTAAATTGTGCGAATTTTAATCCTTGAAGATCTATGTAATATGCTACTTCTCAGGAGTGTTTCTGCCTGATTATTATTCATATACCTCACTTACTTGTGTTCAAGACAAACAACTGCGTGACGATGTATCATGCAATGTTCCCTCCACAGTTGCTAGTGCATCTGATGGGTCAGCCTCATCTCCCTGACAACTCAAGTCAGCGATTTAACTTTGGCCACAACCAAGTGCAGCATAGGTTGCCGTTGGAACTGTTGCAGTTGATGGGAGTGGACTTCCCGCCGACGAGGAATCGTGGCTTTCACAGTCACCGTGGAGGTGGTAGTGCTCGAGGGCGGGGCAGTTACTGTGGAAACAATTCTCTGATGCCTCCTCCACATATCAACACGTATCGCCCTCTTAATATGCCCATTAAGAGAAACTACTGGGGAAATAAGAATATGGCAAGGTAAGTGTTTGTTTGCAGCTTAATGTTCTTTTCAGCACTAAAAGTAATGTGTGTGTGTTTAAGGTAAAACTGGCGTCTACGCATAGTGCGTTGGAGACGCTTGTCGAAGTCTGCAACAGTAGGAACGCAACTCTGGCAACAAACAGAACTTTCAACAAGCTGCAGGGCAGGGTTGGCTCGTTTAAACCAGCTGAAAAAAAAAAAAAAAAAGTAAACCAAACAAAAAGAAGAAATGCTTTAAATCATGTGAACTGCATGGTGACGTTTCAACGTATCAGACCATCTGTATTAGTTTTATCTCCTTTTCACCTTTTAATCAAGGCGTCCTATGTTCAGTTCCTGGTCGTACTACAACCCTTCTTTCAAGTGTAAACCAAGTAGCGGTTCGGATGTCTCTTTAAGCGAAAGTCTTCTTGATAACCTCGTTATTACATAAGGATGTTAAGCCTAAACATACGAAACGAAATCAAATTGTATATTTTTGTTTGCGTGAATGCCTGTTGTTTTATAAAGAAGCCAAAGTTGCTTAAATATATTGATAGACATTGGCAAAATTCATCGACCACCTATGTAGCTTCCAACATTAGCTTGGATTGGATTTTCAGTTTTAATTTTATTGAATGATACGTGCATACTAAATTTGTAATTTAATACCGTAGTTTTAGCGTACTGATTATGATACGTTGATCGTATTCAAAGCAATAACGGGATTTTTCTGTTATTGCTTTGCATTTAAAGTAAACAACAGGATTTTTCCAGTAGCTAAGGCGTGAGTTTCCCGATTTAAGAAGTCTACCAGGGTGTCTATCGGTTACGAAAGTCACGGAAGTCATGAAAAAGTCATAAAATGGTCATGAAAGTCAAGGAAAAGTCACGAAATTTAGCTTTTGAGTCACGATTTTTTTATCTGTACAAATATAAGTACAGTATATGAAAAATTTTGTTCTATAAAACGTCAAAATTCACCACCAAAAATGTCTATGATAGGCTTTAGACGCTACCAAATCGCAAACAAAGCACGCTTCTATCATGCATGGAAATTCGGCCTAATTAGCACCCAAATTCGCTCTTGGGAATGTTACAAAATTTTATGCTTTGGTATAGAAAAGGTCACGAAAATGTCACGAAATTTCATTTTGGAATTTTAGTAGACATCCTGTCTACTGACCGGACCACCCAACTTCGTAATAAAACGGGACAGTTTTGATTTCCGAATAAGCGTATATACTATTGATGTTAGAGTGAAATGGGTGGACCTCCGTTCTGCTGTTCCAAGTCCAAATAAAGGACAATTTTTCTCGGATGTAAGCAGAGAAGCGGTTTGGATTTCTCTTTAAGCGTAGGTGATCCCTTCCAGCATAACTCGGTTGTTACATAAGTAACTCTAAGGCAAAACAAACTTATTTCTGTCCATATGTAATGTAAATACACGGAACAAATTATTTAAACCAATAAAACCGGGTTTAAACTTAAAAAACTTTTTTTTTCTTATTTATTTATTTATTTATTTATTTATTTATTTATTTTTTACCGATCCTGGCTGCAGCTCCATAGTTGTAACAATATGATAGTATGATATGTAACGTAGATTTGCAAATCATAAAAATAATAGTGAGAGAAGTTGCTTATTCTAGGGCCCGTAGAAACACGGCACCTACAGCTTTCCTAAATTTCCTAGGTGTTTTTGTTTCTTCCGTCATTTTTCAAGAGATTTGAGTACAATGAAATAATTGCATACAACTACGAAACAGGTTAGCGAGGAAGCTATTTTTTTTTTTTTTCTAAAGTTAATTTTGGTTTCGATATTTGGAACAATTTGTTGCACTGCAGATAAATGTAGGTGACAAGTAAATACTACAGTATACTTAAGACGTCTATCTGCTGTTTACTACTATGCTTCTATCCACCTAAATATAGGGAGTTTTAATATATTATGTATATTTTGTCCAGAATTTGGTTTTATTATGATTTGGGCGGTGGTCGTACCAGAGGACATGTGTCTTGGTGTACCAAGGGACAATACTGTGGATATAATGACCACTAATTGTTGCATATTAAAGTTACTTTATGGAGCAAAAGTTGCAATTCTAATGACAAAAACGAAGCAAGTTATGATTTCTGGATAGTATTTTCATGGTTCGTTGTATAACAAATAACTTAGTCCTTCAAAGCAACCGGTTATCGTTAGATTTAATATTATCCCTAGGCACAGCAATCATCGTTCCTTGATACATATCCAGTGTGTACCACGGTGCCACGAAAGAAAATAACTTCCCCCGGCAAAAATCACTCTGGTATTGTTCTTTCGTGCAGTCTCCTTGTAACTTTTACAGTTGAAGGCTGAAATATCAAGCTATCAGGAACATATTTTTCCTTTAGCCTTGTACAAATGTGCTCAGTTCTGTAAAACAAAATATATATATAAAAAGTGTCCGTGGGGTGAGCAACTTCCCTTGCTTATAACAGTTTGCACGAAGAAAAATAGGATCAGACCTAGCCTAGTTACACTAAAAATCTAATTGAGACTCCGAAATATTTTTATTTTGTAATTGGTAACCTTTCTGTTTGTTTTGCTGTACACCGCGTCACCCGAATTACGTGTGGCATCAGCCAATAAGCTCGCAGTGCGCTATACTAAACCTTCAAGGAGGAATCTAATCATTCATAATTGATTTGGTTCGTATTTGTGGACAATTATGAATGATTAGATTCATCACTGAGGGTTTGGTAACAGCCCACTGCAAGCTTATTGGCAGACGCCATACGCCATTTCGGGTGACGCGGAGTATAGTAATTCCTTTTTAGTAGAAAATATATACAGGATGTTAATTAACTGTTCCGACATTCTTCTCATTAAAATAAGATAAAAAGCTCATGTGGATCTGTAGGGAGAAGACGTAGTTAGAGAATTAGGGTTGTCCATAATCATAATCATGGAAAAGCTATATTTCAACACGCGTTATTTCAAATTTGAGAAACCTTGGAGTGGTGTTCCGTATTAGAGTGAAGAAATTCGCACATATGCCATCCAAAAACGTATATTTCAACAATATGCGGTGGGTGCACAAGGGATTCGCCATAGGGTGTAATCCCCAACAGAATTCTCAAATATGCTCTGACTTCAAGGTAGATCCGAAGTAGGAGAAAGGTAAGACTTGACATCAGTGATCACGAAATACTTCGACAGGAAGTCGAAAGTTTAGGGATCGCCAGCACCACGATCTCTCGTGTGTGGATAACGCGTGCTGGAATATTTTGTTTCCTGCTCGTATGTGAGTAAACGTGAAATATAACTAACTCTATGGCTTATGAAACCCAAAGGTTCAATGCTGGTTCACAAAAACTCTCCACTGACTTCTATTCTTAGCCAACTGGACCCAGTTTCTACTTTTATTCCTATTTCTGCGAGATCCATTGTAATGTTGTCCTCCCATCTGCGCCTAGATCTTCCTTAAGGTCTTTTTTCGATTGGATTTCCAGTTAGAACTTTGAAAGCATTCCTGCTTCCATTGTGGCTACATGATCTGCCCGCCTGAGCCAACTAGATACCCTAACAATGTTCGGGAAACGATATAAATTATGTAGTTCCTCGTTATGAAGTTTCTGCCATTCACCATTCCCTATATTTTAAGCTTGAAATTCCTCGACAGAATTCGCGACGACAAAAGGTTCTGAACTGAATAATACGTACGTGAAATATAGTATGGCAAAATACATCGCTGCTCGTTATGCGGAACACGAGGAACCGTGGAACTGGCAGTCTGTAACACAGTGTAACATTTAAGACTTACAGCCAAAGCATTCCGCGTCCACTAATGGCAAAATTTATCTAATTTAAACCCACCTTGAAATTAAAGTATATCTGATAATTCTGTTGCATGTCCGGGAATTATACCCTGTAGCGAATCTCTTGCGCACCTGCTGCTCATTGCTGAAATATGAATTTTTGGATGGTGTATGTGTGACTTTCTTAACGCTGATATGATCCACTACTTCACAGTTTATTTCGAGTTCGAAATAACTCGTGTTGAAATGTTTTTTTTTTCTTTTCTTTCTTTTTTTTTTCATGCTTTTCGATGCTATGAAACTTGTACTTTTTCCTGGAGGTCCATAAAAACTTTTTTTAAAATTATTATTTTGATGTGAGGAATCACGTCTTTCAGTTTGTTCGTACAATTGATTAATACCATATATATATATATATATATATATATATATATATATAGGGTGACCCAAAAGTAGGTATTCACCCCTGCATTGATCAAGTATAACATTCTAGCTTATAGGTTTATTTGCATCGGCTGTTCCAAAAAAAAAAAAAAAAAGTTAAAGAAACTAAGTCTACCTGATAGATAACAATAAGAAATTATATAAAAAGCAATGAGTTGATCAGAGTAGATCAGTACGGGACTGTATACCTACTTTTGGGCGATATATATTTATTTATATTATATATTTATTATTTTCCTACCTTCATTGAATTAATAATGATTCATTGTATGAATATTAAGTGGCCATTTCCCACGCAGGAAGTATGCAGTAGAGTGCAGTCATGTAATTTAACATATGCTTAGAATTTTTTTTTAAAAGAACTTCCTCGTAGTAAAAATAAAATATAGAAAGTTTACTGCTACGAAGGGATATGAATCACATGGCAATTAAAAGTGATAACTCTGCTTGCTTATGTTAATTATTGCACTTTTTTCGTAACTAGCCTTTTGGTAAGGGTTATTACAATAACAGCTTTTCCTTATTAAAAAAAAAAAAAAAAAAGACCTGGAAAATAATACAAATAGTGGAGAAAACCTGGAATTTTAGAACTGGGAATAGAAAAATGTTTAGTAGTGCAAAATTGCGATTTATTATGTGTAGTGATCATGAATATTTAAAATACTTATTGCTGAGATTTACTGTTTTGTGTGAAAAAAGAATTAAGTTGTATAAAATGTATAAGTCTTTGTTAGTGTTTATGAGTGGAAGGCAACGGAATGTTTACCAAACCACACTTGGAATGTAACAGCCCAATTAGGATTATTAGGATGCTTAATACGTGACTGTTAATTAATTATCTGCAGAGGTTTATTTTGAGATTCTCCTGTTTCCTTCCATTCTCGTTATTCCTCTAAATCTTCCATTATTGGTTGCTTTTATCTCAACTGCTTTAGCCTTCATGTCAACTCAGAATATTAATTTAAAAATTTTCTTTCTTTGAGAACAATGGAATCAAATGTAATGTTTATTTTGCTTTTAGGACACCTCGATGTATGTCGCGTGACCCAAACACAGCAGAAGCTTCCTACAGCTCTGATAGTGGGTTTTCTTCAAGATCTCCGACGCCCAACAAGCACCCAATAGTAGAACAAAGTTCTGTTGATGACACAGAAGATGCGTCATTAGAATCAGTTCGATCTGATAATAAAGGTGTTAAGTAAGTTCTGTAATTGTTTGTTATATAAATAAGTATAGATTAATATACTAGATCAGCCAAAGTTAGTTATTTTTATTTTAGTAATTTCAACACTTCCGCTATTTGAAAATAAGGGGCATTCAGTAAATGTCCGAACTGATTTAATTTCTAGGTAACTATGAGAGAAATTGATTTCACTTACTTTCGACACTGTCCTTTGCTTAGGATATATATATATATATATATATATATATATATATATATATATATATATATATATATATATATATATATATATATATATATATATATATATGTGTGTGTGTGTGTGTGTGTTTTTACATTATTTATTAATTTTTGTCATATCATTGTTAAGACCTCACTTAGAGGAAGTAAAATAAGTATACTAAATATTCAGTATTGCTGTTTTTATTATCAAACCAAGTATCATATATTAAGCATAATTTTGTGAAGTAAATATACATTATTCTCACACAGATTTATGTTTTTGATCTCCATTTGTATTTGCTTTCAGAAGACAGCATGAAATGTATAGCAACAGTAGTAATCCTACACAACACAATGGTGTTCAGTATTATCGAACCCAAGGGATGTATCACCGAAGTAAAAGCCCGAGTGGTTCTTCGCTGAGTAGTCAAGGTAGCTGTGGTGGTGGCGGTGGTGGTGGACACCAAAGCCACCAAAATAAGCGTCGTTACCACTCAGGGCGTAATTCACCCCCTCATCGGCCTCCGAGGGGGCGAAGACTCAATGGGACTCCAACCAGATATTCCCCTAGTACAACTCCACCTGATAGATTTTTAGCCAGGGCTAGTATGATGCAGGTCACTACTCGACCCACGCAATTAGTTACAGGTGGAGAATGGGATAAGGTAAGTCCTTATATACAAATTTCTTTCTAGTTACAGTCTTCATTTTACCATATGCTTTGTGTGTTAAAACAATGTCTTTAAAAAAAAAATGTACGATAGTATTTTGTATTACAAGTGTTTCAATTCTCATCGATTCAGAAATTGCATATACATATTTGAAATCGATATTTTTGTAACGTTTATCTTTCATGTCGATAAAGATTGAAACTGTTGATGAAGTTTCGTGTACAGAATTAATCTCTCTTTGTGATGAAGGACAGCTTCATAGTTAGGAGGATAAAATATAGTGGTTTTTAACAGTTTACTGAAGAAAGTAGCGGAGACTACTGACAATATTTTAACAACATTCTAACACTGGATACAAGATAAAAACATTATATTGTAGTATAACAAATTTTAAAACCCCAAAATTATTGTAAATATTTAAACTTTTATAAAAATCTATGTAAACAATTGAAGGCTGGATTGAGTACAAAATATTAACTGTTTAAATTAAATGAATTAAGTCAGGGTTGTTTTCAGGATCTAGTTTTCTTTATTGAAATAAGCACAAAACTTATTTTATTCTATCAGACATATATGTGTAACTCCCAGACAAGGAAATATGAAAGGCATGCGGATTGCATTGCGCACATTTATATAAAAGAACCACCATTTACTCAACAAACACTTCAAGTCTATACTTCAGTTGTAGACTTGCCACTCGCGTAGAAATTACATAAGCTTCAGAGGAGGCGGGGCGTATGAGGTTTTACTTCAGCTACCACAAAGATCACAATGTAATTGCCTCTTCATATTAACCTTATCTGATAGTTTCCAATTCCTTGCTTCGTATCTCAAGCACAGCCTTTATACACGTTTTAAAAGCAAAAAACTATAATTAAAACCTCTTTATCATTGAAGTATCACTTTCATATTCTTTTCAATTCATGTTTCTCTATCTGTCTTGCAATATTCTGTGAGAAATCAGTTTAAAATTTAAATAAACAAAAAACCTATAATCAAGGGCTCAATTCTCAGTTTACACCTTAGTATTAAGCATTCTTCACAAAATGACAATATTTCATTTTATCAATTCTTACGTCCCATTCGCTTTCATTTATCATCCGTTTCGTTTAGCGTACAAAGTATAACCTCATCAGTGGGCAGTTTCTATTGTCCATATTGTCAGTCATTTTAGTTTTCACACTCCTCTCTCGAACTTTTTCCATCATTATCTGGCTATTCATTCTTTCGTCAAAATAATCAATATGATCAGCAGATAACACAAGACTGACTAGAATGTATGTGACAGAAACCTAAATAATACTAAAATTACCTAATAAAGTAGACTTCTGATAATCCGGCTTGCTTGGGGACTTGACCAGTGCCAGATTACCGAAAATACCGAGCTCTTGGACACTGTCTCCCACGATTGCTAAACGCTAAGTCGTATGCGCTTATGACATGATATCTGGCAGTAAATATTGTTTACCAAGATCAATAGGATAATCATTTCAATATAGCAGGGTGTCTACTGATACTGGAAATACTTGGATTGTACTGGAATTTAATTTTGATACTGATAATATTGGAAATATACTGGAAAAATCATGAAAACTGGTAATTTGTCAACAAGACTTTTCTGTAATTGTTTTAATAGTCTTAGAAACAATTTTGTATCCATTGAGATTGTAAATTTTTCCAAAACAATTTTGTATACATTTTGTAATTAGATATTTAAAGCAATGGGTGGAGTGGAGGGCTGTGAGGGGAGTTGGGAAACCCTTTAAAACATGTTAAAAATCTTGTATTCAAAAGAAAAGAAAAAAAAAAGGTTAACTAAGTTTATTAAAAATAAAATATTCTTTTGATGGTAAAACAATTACAAACCTAAAATCATCAAGAGTGTGATTATTCTTAAAGAACTTTTTAAAAAATCGAATTAGGTACAGGAAAAATTTTGCTGTTAGTTATACTGAATATACTGGAATTTTGAAAATGAAACTCAGTACACACCTTATATATATATATATATATATATATATATATATATATATATATATATATATTTGGTTCATCACTCATCATCACCGTCTCCTTTAGTCTAACCGGCATAACCGTGGGACGTAAAACTCAAAAGATTTCATTTTCATTTTTTTTTTCGAAGTTTGATTTCTTTTTAATACTACAGCGGAGATAATCCTTTTCTGTGGTGGAGAAAAATGGAGGCAGAATGGAGTTGGACAATAGTTACAAAGGAAATAATAGAACATCCCGGAAGGTCTATGTTATTGGTGCTGAAAAATATTAGTCTAAACTTCGACAATAATTTCTAACAAATTACAAATTCAGCAATCAAATTTAATTTAAATAATTTCTAACCAACTACAAATTCAGCAATGACAAATTTATTTAACTAATTACAGAATAAAAGATTTATAGAACCAAGTAGTGGTAATTGTTCATTTTGCATCTTCATTCTAAAGGAAGGTGAAAAAAATTACTTGGCGTAACATACTGCCCAGTTCCCTAAGACATGTTGTTTTAAAAAAACCTCTACTGGTGATTTCTTCGGTAGTTTAATAACTCCCTTGACTCTGACACATTGTTCCAAAAGCCCCACAACAACTAAGGGATTTTCATCAGTGCCGATCTCAGGCAGCAGGAAGCGTTAGGTACAGAGGAAATGCTTGTCTCATCGGAAGCAACATATTGATGTCATAACAAGTAGCTCGCCTATCAGATTGATTCCTGAGAAGAATTACAAGTTTTTATATAAAAACAACATTTTCTACATGAATTACAAAAAATAATTAAATACAAAGGTGACTTTCAATAAATTTCAGAATTGATAACAAAATTAGTTAAGAAAAAAGAAACCGCAGAATGGGCTCGGTTCACGATACCACACATCTTGATATTTGCCACCACTTTCTGTTTGTCCATTCTTTTCACACATTTTCTAGTACACTATCGGTTTCCTTCAGTGCCATTGCTTACCTATAAATATAATCAGAAAATAGTCATTTTCAACAACATTTGTAGTTTCCAGGTTGATGAATACATGTAAATTTAAGATTTAATTTAGAATATAGCCTGATTCAAGAAGTGTTTTAACATTTTAAAGTACGGAATCTTGTGTGTAGACATAACGTGTTCCAATCGTAAATTTAAAAGTATGAAGATGATGGTATAATGTATCTAATTTTTGAAACATGAGCAGGCATAATAGACACTTCTTTTATTTCCTAATTCGAACAGAACTATGCACATCAGCGTACCTTTTCAGTAAAATAATAACAGTAACATTGTATTTGGTTCGTAATCGCATCCCGAAGTATCATTTAAAATGTATATATACACGTATATATTATACGTGCTTCAATGGCTTTCTGTCATGAATCAAGGGTACAGAGGTAATTTTGAGACATTCTGCTTTTAGATCCGATGGAGCTGTAGGGTTATTGCAAGTTATATATCTACTTAGGAACACTTATAACCCAGTTTTAGTAACACCCGAATTCATAAAAGTGGTATTAATGAAGATAGAAAAGAAGTTACCAATCGCTAGTAAAACTTCGGAATTCTTACAGTTTGTCACTAGAGATGATATGAAAGACACTGTCAATGAAGATAAAAAGTTTTGTATTCGGATTTTTACGGATAACTAGTGCGCGTCGTATTTTTAAGAGACTGAGATACGTAAATGGAATTCCGCTTTTAAAGGAAAGAGGCTGCATTTGTAAGCGGAAGTCATCCGACCGTCCACCAGTAAGTGTTGAAACAGTGGAGCGTGTCCATACAGCTTTTAATACTTAAGTCTACTGAAGTCCACCGTAAGGGTCAGCAAAGAATTGAGCATTCAGCAGCGAACTTTGTGGATATTCTGCGCGAACGTTTGCGATTTTAGGTCCCGAAACTGTCCGCCAAACTGATGCAACTTTCATTCTGAAAGGATATGCAATCCGCTAGAAAGCGATGGTTTCATGCAATGATTAGTATGTAATGATGAAGCAATTCCACGTTTCGCTTAAAGTGGACAATCGGGGAGATGTAAGGTCCACATGCCTATGAGAAACAGATCCGGTACTCCTCCAGGGTGCATATATTTTGCGTTAGTACACAATTTTTTTTCTTCGATAAGAAAACAATCATGGAAATATTGTTCCTGGACGTGGTCATATACCTTGCTTCTGTCTTAAATTGAGCAGGACATTCCAGCTTTCATGTTTCAGCAAGACGGGCTTGTCTTCCTATTTTCACAACAAATTCTGCCCAGATATGAGAAACATCTTTGGTGCTGTGAAACAAAACTATCCCGTAGCCGCACTGGAATACCGCTTCGCGTGAGAGCAGTCAAGTCAAGCAGTGCCGGTCTGGTCAGAGGAACGATGGGTAAACTGGTCGTATTCATCAAATGATATTAGCATTGCGGCGGCGTTGTGAGGTCAATTGCGGAGCTACCTGAAAGAAAGACGTAGCAAACTTAGGTCTAGAAAGTCAGCATTAACGACGAAAGAAGCCGATGTGCTGACCAATATCACTTCTAAGGCATGAGTGCCAGAAGCCGACTGTTAGTCCCTGTTCAGCTTTTAATTGGATATTTTTATAATAACCCTGTTCATTTATAAATTTCTAAACGAACCATAACAAATGTAGACCGTGTTATTAAATTGTAATTTTTCTTTCTCTCTTCACATTTTTATAACTTTTAGAACTATTATATCGTCATTTACATAACATGAATTCAAGTACCAAATGCTATAAAGCAAACACATAAGGAAGATTTGATCTATTGCTAGCTTTATATGAAGAGGAATTCGTTAGTGCTTTTTTTTTTTCTTTAAAACTTAGTAAGTACTTGTTTCTTTGCTTTTTTAAATTTCCTATCTTATGTTTCCTATCTTTATGAGGTTCCCGATAATAATGTTGTCTAAAATTATTATTTCTATAATTTTTTTTCGCATTAATTATGTCTGTGACTATTCTTCCGTTAAATTTAATCAATTTTCGTTTCAGCTGTCAGAAGCTATTTGGAGTAGGTTCATGGAAAATCAACAAACTGAAGCAACATTTCGGAAAAAGATGATGTTGTGGAAGGATCTTTATGTATATATAAGGGTAAGAACATGTTAGTTATACTTTCTTTTGTTAGACAATTTTTGTTTGGTTGATTTCATCCAGCATTTTTTATTTATACCGGTGTCTCAGAAGTAGTGACTCGCTTGTTCTGGGGAGACGAACGTACTGGAGGAGTCTGATACCCATGTTGCAGGAGAGGAAGGATGTTGACATTTTGTGGTGGCACCAAGACGGTGCTTTATCACATTTTGCCTGGATTGTTCATGACCTTTTGAACAACACCTTCCCCAGGTGATGGATTGGTCGTCGGGGAACAGTGGAGTGGCCGCCACGATCACCAGACCTCATCCCTCCCGACATCGTCCTATGGGAACATTTGAAGGACAAGGTATATCCAAGACCCGTAAACAATGTTGCAGAATTGATGGCGCGAATCACCGAGGAATTCAACATTTCCGTTCAGATGTGCCGAGATGCGTGCAGAAATGTGCGTGTCTGAATGCAAGCGTGCATCGATGTTAATAGCTGCCAGGTGAACCTCCAAATGAAGAATAGGGATTAGATACTGTAAAGCACTTGATTTTCACATCATTCCTCTGTACCTACAATTTTGTTTCATACCATTCTTGTTTATAATGAAAACGTACTGTTCACTCAAAAGGTGAGTCACTACTTTTGGTACATCCTATAGTGTTCAGATTAGAGGGAAAATGGAGGTAGTTTAAGATGTGTACTGCTTACAAACGTAGTATTATTTTATCACTTACTAACATTATATGAAAAGGAACTAACGTAAAATATGTACATACATGTGAACGTTTAAAACAAAATAAATAAATAAAAAAAAAAAAAAATAATCTACAGAATCCTCTCTCTCTCTCAATTCTTTTACGAGGATAGTCCCAAAAGTACCCGACCTAACAAAGAAAACACAAAAAAATAAAATCTTTATTTCTCAATATAGTGTTTTTTTTTAGCACTTTACACTTTTCCCAGTGATGTTCAGTAACTTCAATACCTTGTTGATAATGAGAACCGTCGAGCTTCCCAAAATACCCATTAACCTCAGACTCCACCTCTTCATTGTTGGCAAATCTTTTGCCACTGAGCCATTTTTTCAAGTTTGCAAAGAGAAAATAACCTGAATGGCTAAATCTGGCGAATAGGGTGCATGAGGAACCAATTCGAAGTTTAACTCCTTCATTTTGGCCATTGCAGTAAAGGATGTCTGAACTGGTGCATTGTCTTCTTTTTCGTCAAATGCGGCCATTTTTCTTTGATTTCATCACTCGAACGCTGCAGAAAGTTTACATAATACCCACCATTGATTGTTTCTCCTTTGTGAAGATGAAAATTATCCCATGCGCATCCCAAAAAACTGACACCATGACCTAGCTAATTCTCTGCTTTCAATCTAGTGTTTTGACTGTTCCTTTGTCTCAAGTGTGAAGTAATGGGCCTATGTTTCATCCGTGGGTATGAGTTGATACAAAAGCTCGGCCTTATCGCTGTGAAACTTCGCCAAACACACTATTGAAACATACTCACGACGCTGTTTTTTGTTCTGTTGTGAACAAACGTAGCACCCATCTCGCGCACGGCTTTCTCATGTCCAAATTTTCAATCAATATGCGATGTACAGTACTTTCTGAAATGCCTACCAGTTCGAGTAGACGGCCTCGTTTAAACTCTGCCATCCAATATTTTACTATTGTAAACGAAGGAGCAGAACCCCCCAGAGTAGAATCTAGCTCGGCTCTGATATTGGTTGACCAAGACTTTTCAAATGAAAATATTGTATCACATAACGATAACTTTTTTTCTTTCTTTACAAATTCACTGAGAGCATTCACTATTGATGGCTGCCAAACAAATACTAAATAAAGTAGCGACTTCAAAGTTAAGCCTTATAAGGTTGTTACTTCGATCATAGTAATGTTTTTCAAACAACCACCGCCATCTATACATCAGGTCGGGTACTTCTGGGACTCTACCCTCGTATCATAAGATGTTTGGGTAATTAAAACTTAGAAAAGAAGAAAAAATGTAATAAATACACAAAACTGATTGTATTGCTCGTGCTGTACATGGTAGAGATTTCGGTATGTGTGTATATATTAATTGTACACTAATATTACCGAGCGTCCCAGGTTCGATTCCCGGAAGGGGGACACTCGGTCGAAAAGACGTAACAGCTTTTTCAGGCCAGCCGTCCTGAGTGAGGTTTTTCCTGGGTTTTCCTTATTCACACCAGGCAAATGCCGGGATGGTACTTAACATACAGATGTCATGCCGTTTCCTCCCCCCTATCCCTTGATAGCCTGTTCACCGAGGGGGCATCATCCCTCATACATAACGGACTTTTGTGGCCTTAGTTACCAATAATGCCCAGAAATATGTATAAATAAATAAATAAGAATCTACAATAATTTTATAACCAGGTCACCATCAGTCAGTCTTTCTTTTCGTAGAACTTGATTTTCGCATGAGACTACTATAATACATGCTTGTCTTCATCAGTAAATCAATTTCGCGTTTCAAATTGTATTTGATGCGTTGCTTTAAACTCTCCCCCTCCCTCGATGCATTAGATTTAACACAATTTCTGTGGCCATAGTTTGGTCTTTTATCATTGTATGTCTGGCATCACTTATATAAATAAATTCCTTCAAAAGCAATGGTGGTGGTATCAGTAAGACGTCTACCTATTTTAGGGCGGATAGGTTCATTCTCTTTTTCTGCTTTTTCAAATGAGGCTCACGGGTTTACTTAAAATCGATCAAATGGATATCTGAACGGTAATGATATATCACTTGCTCCACGCGTCGAGCTCAATCTTCACACTGTCCGTCGGTTACATTGGTCGTTTCCAATGGAGGCAGCCTTCTTTTCACGCTTGCTATATGTCTAAGATACAATACAATTCTTAATACGTACTTCTAAACTTAATGATTCTGATATTCTGTTAAAAAAACTCAGTATATTGTTCATTTTAGCTTTGGGTAAATTCTACTGTATTGATAAAACATATTCTGATCAAAAGCATATATTTATTAAAAATACTTGTGTAACAGTAAATTTATGTTTTCGTGAAGGTGGATGAAAAAAGTGTAAGGAAAACTTAATTAGCTCTGGGAAAAGTGGGTGTGATCTGTCACTATACGTTTATATTAATTAGATTGTTCTTTCATAACGTATAAGACTATGACACATTACACAAGTGTCTGTAATATATTAAGTACTGTGGTGAGGGTATATTTTATCAATACAGTAGAAAACTCAGTTTTAATACAAACTTCATCTATTCTAATATTACTTTTTATTACATTGCTCCATGTCTTTGAAATTTCCATGTTTATACATAATAATGCACTATTCTTCTGTTTATTATATTGACACTATATACGTTATTATAGTTTAATACAATCCTCCCCATTGGTCTAGTGGCTAGCATGTGTTCCTTTGGTGAACGTGGTCCCGCGTTCTATTTCCAGTGGGAGGGCACAAAAAATTTAATTCAGCATCATTCACTTTCATTAATCATACGTCTCGTGTAGCCTAAAAGGAATAATCGTGTAACGTTAAATTTAAAAATAATTCATTTCATTCTTTTGTAGTTTGTCTTCATATAATAGAAAGATGGAATTGTAATGATTTTAGACCTATTACAGTTATTTTCTTAGTTCTATCAATATACATTTCTTCTGCTGCTCATAGGAGAAGTTTAGTGTAGCAATAGTCTACCTATCAAAACAAAATAATCTGAGGCTAGATGTTCGAATTCTGTAGCATGCACATCTGTGGAAATAACAAGCAAAATCGATTTTGCAGAATTCATCGTGACCATGAGATAAAAGTCGTTTATAGATACTTATTGTAGTATATCGATCAGAAGGTTCTTCTGGTAGTTACTTCAAAGTCTCAACAGGTACTGTTACTTAGTTTTCGCGTTTACCTCTGGTGCATGGGGTCCCTGGCTCGATCCAAGCTCGCGCAAAGTGAACTTTGTGGTGGACAAACACAGTGTGCGTGGATAATCGGGGTTCCCCAGTTTCCACCCACTTTTTTCATTCATTTCTCATGACCCGTCTCTTTTAGTCTAACCGGCTTAACTGTGGGACGTAAAATTTAAAGATTTCGTATCATTTTTGTTACTTAATTTTCAAAGAAGTTCATAACTTCCCGTTAAAGAATGATTCTAGGTTTTATTGTTTGGGAGCGACATAGAATTTTCAGTTTTCACCGAATATCGTGACAAAATTTAAGGACTTCCCTCTGAAATCAAGAAGTAGCCAAAACAGTAGCATTAAGAGCAAATATGTTCCCAGCACCACCTACTTTAACGTACGTTAATGAGTTGGCTGTAATCCCTTCGTCGTCTATAACGGTTGGCCAGGTTTTTTTTCCAAAAAATTTTGTTCGGTGGTTTGTAAGGAGAGGGTTAATCAAAATGTAAGAGGGACGCACTGACCACTATTTGCTAAAGAACGTACCCTGCATAAGAGTGACATATATTTGCAATTCAACTTCCCTTTGCTCCGGGAAGAATTCCTATAGCTTTTTAAGTATAATTGGTAAACTGTAACGTAGAAGGTAGAGAGGGTTATTATTGTAGAAATGAATGTTATATATCATAGAAATATGACAGTTATTTTTATTTATTTATTTTCAGGACTACTTCCCTCGATATGGTTTATTTCTAGTAGGATCTACCATGAGCGGTTTCGGAAGTGACAAGAGCGACGTCGACATGTGCCTTTTGGTGCGTCATTCTGAGATGGACCAACGAAATGAAGCCGTTAAACATTTGGAAGTAATCTTGGAACATTTGAATAAATGTAGTATGTGAATCTAGTTTCTCTTCACTTCGTCTGTTGATACGCATTTTACATAAATGGAATGAAGAAGTTGGAAGAATGCAAGTAGAGAAGGGAAACGGTGATACGATGAGGTCCAACACAAGCTTATATCATTTGGAGTTATTGTATGAGAGATGAGCCATTATGCCCTCCTAGAATGTTACTGACGTTCGCTACACATCAGTTATTTAAACTTAATAATCAAACAGACTTTATTATGCCTGTACAGTGTGTCCGAATTAAAACATCCTAAACGAGCCGCGGTGGCTCAGTGGTAGAGCGTTCACCTGTGCTCCATGGGGTCCTCGGGTCGATCCCAGCTCGCGCCATGAACTTTGTGGTAGACAAACACAGTGCGCGTGGGTTTTCTCGGGGTTATCCCGTTTCCTTGCACTTTCTTCCACCATTTCATGAATTTCTCATCATCATCGTCTCCCTTAGCATAGCCGGCATAATCGTTGAACGAAAAACTTACATTCTAATTTTAACTGACCGTAACATCGCACATTCATTTTTAATATATATTAAAAAATTTATACAACAATGAATACAGATAAACATGATGTTTTGTCTGTGCAGTTGGTAAATTTCTGTGGCCCCCCTCCCCCCACATGCGAAACGGAGAATGTCTAAGGTTCCCTGCAGCATTTGTGCAGGACTTTTCACCACCTGGAATGATAAGAAATAAATGAATCCTTACTATTCTTTACCTATTTAAAATTTCCACAGCCAGGCTACCATCTTCCACCTAACAGCTACCACAGCTGTTTTTATCTGTTTATTATTAGTGTTTGAAATTTGGTATTTCAGTTCGGACACCCTGTATATTTATCCTGTGGAAATTTTGAAGAATCCGCCTGTTCCGTCGTCGGTTACGATGTATGAAGGAAAAGAACTAACGTCAAAACAAAACTCACATTTCTAATAATGAAAATGAAATACATAGATATTATAACATCGTCATACGTAGACTGACTATAATCGCAGTCTAGAAAATATTTGTCAAACTGTAACTCAAATTTATAATGTAATAAGATTCATACACATTACTTTCTATTGAAGAATTTGTTTGGATAATCTTAACATCCTTAGTACTATGATTAAAACAGAAAAGCTTCAGCTAAATACGGGAGCCACGGTGACTCAGTGGCAGAGCGTTCACCTCTGGTGCGCAGGGACCCTGGTTCGATCCCAGCTTGCGTCAAGTGGATTTTGTGGTGGACAGACACTGTGCATGGGTTTTCTCGGGGTTCTCCCTCTTCCTCCCACTTTCTTCATTCCATCATGTCATTAATTTCTCATCATCACCGTCTCCTTTAGCCTAACCTGCATAAACCGATGGATGTGAAACTTAGATTTCATTTAATTTTTCTTCTTCAACTAAATCAGTATAAAAATTGGGGTAATGTCAGGGCTCATAGCGAGTCACTTTTTTAACTAAAAGTTACTTCTTTTCAAGTTGGTCACTAAAAGTTACATTTTTGGGAGGTAAAATGACTTTTTCGTGTGATTTATGTTTTGCATTGGTAGTTTTCTAAGAAAAGTCTTAAAAATAAATGGAAAAAGGCAGAAATTTGTTACTTAATACTCTACTGAAAGCTTCAGTGCTTGCTGCCAATGTGAAACAATCAGCTTTATTCTCACTTCATCTTCTATTCGTTCTAAAGCACAGTAGATGGTTGGTGGATACTTAAGCTCTCAAGGTGGGGTTGAGAACCTTCTGTGTTTACTCTTCCTTCTATCATAATAGTTTTTTTAGTTTTCTCTCGTAATAGTTAACGCTCCGGTCAACGTTATGTATATGTGTGTGTTTGTGTGGTTCATCATGTTTGTCTTCTGTTATGCTTCTTGTTTGTCCTTAAGAGTAGGTGATGAATTTGAATATTTCATGGCTTTGAGAACTCTCAATGCTAAGTTAAATATAATGTCTGGGATGAAGAAATTCGGAAATAGGCCAAAACTGGTTCCACTTACTCAGAAGCTTCTTAGATCTGCTAAGTCTGCTTACCGTAACTACAAAGCATACTTAGAAAACCTAAGAAAGGAGGAAGCTCAAAAAGAAGTAAAGAAGAAAAGATTAAACAAAACAACAAACAGAGAGAGATGTGATGGAGAAATTGACAAAGGAAAAAAGGGGCATGATGATATTTTGGTCACTTTTTCGTGTGCTTTTGGTCACTTTTCAACTATTTACAAGAGACCAGACCACTATGAGCCCTGTAATGTGAGTAACAGTTTTACTCAAAAATTTTAAGTTTCTTTGAAGTTTATCACATCCTGCTGTTCTGAGAAATGAAATGCTGGGCTTTGGGGAAATATGAAGTACAGTACGAGTTTATATTCTGTGAGTGCCCTCCCCGCTTGTCTAGTGGCTAGCGCGTGTTTCTTTGGTGCACGTGGTCCCGGGTTCGATTCCCGGTGGGAGACATTCACTTTCATTAATTATTCGCCTTCTTTAGCCCAAATCTTAGGACATTATACTAAAAGAGTTAATTTCGTTCTTTGAATGGTGATTGGTCAGAGAATGCTCATATGCGTTCGCTTTTTCAGTTATATTTTATCATTTTATGTGTTGCAGTTGATACGTATTTTTTGACGATATTTACTTCTGTTTTCGTATGACGTTATACAATCTGTGTGTTTAATTTTCGGTATTAGAAATATGTTTTGTTCTTCGTTAGTTTTTTTTTTTTTTTTTTTTTTTTCATCCATACATAATGACCGACGAAGAGAACAGTACGGTTCTTTCAAATTTTCATAATTTAAATATACAAGCACAATGAAGGCAGTTTTATTTTTAAGTTACTAATAAGAGTCAGACATTCCCCTTACTACATTATAAATTATTTAAAATAAAAATTCGCACTAATTATTATTATTATTATTATTATTATTATTATTATTAGACTTCCAGACTTTGCTATACATAAATGTCGGAAGCTTTTTAGAACGGCTATGTACGTGAGCCTGTTAGCAGATATCAGAGCAAAAATGGTAAGAGATTTCGAGAAGCGGTATTCTAGAATCGAATCAGGTTTCAAAGAATAGGTTTCGTCTCTTCCATTAACCCTCTAATCGAATCAGAACTGGTAGAAATAAAGTTTTTGGTTTCAACGCTGATCGGCATAGAACAAAAAATATGATAGAATCGGTAAGGTGTTTTTTTGGAATCCGTTCAAGTCTCAGGCAAAGATACTATCTCCACCCGTAACACACTACCAAACCCGGAAGTGGTTGGAGTTTTTCTAGTACTTCCGGTTTCAATATTAATTACACAGAGCAAAAGCGGCAAAAATTTCAAGCAGCCTTTTTTTAAATCGATTGATATTCTCAAAAATAGGTTGCATCTAGTCCGTTAACCCTTTACTCAAACCGCAGGTAAGAACTTTGTGGCTAAGCGGTTAGTGTACACGCCTTTGAAGTGAGAGACCAGGGTTCGATTCCCGATGAGAGCTCATGTGGTTCCGATTCCACGTTTCATATAGCCTCGCTGCTGAACGGGACATTAAACTCAAATTCAACTCAACTCAATTCAAACCGCAAGTAGTAGATATCAATCATTTCCGGTTTCAACATTGATCATTTAAAACTATAATAGATAGCAACAAACGATTCTTTTGGAGTAGTTTAAAAATCGAAACTACAGCTTCCATCTTTAACTCACAATTCAAACCGGAAATGAGAGAAATAATCCTTTTCAGTTTTAGCTTTTATCGAAAAAAAAAGTTATGTTTATTTTTCAGTCAATTCAGAATCTTGGATTCGATCTTCTGCTGTATCTTCTGCTTATGGATCTTCTGCTGTATCTCTCTACTAAGACTAGAAGTAGTTGATATTTATTACCAGATTTCGTGTCTGTCCCTCTTTTGTAATCTAAAGTTACAGATTTCTTTTAATATTGCATTAGAATAGTTTGGAAGTCTATCGTAGTTTCACAGCTGAGAAACAAAACTTATTGTTGTTGTTGTTATTATTTAACGATGTTGAACGACCATGAAAAAGGCAAGAAATTGGAGCAAAATCAACGAAAGTAAAAACAGTCATTAATGCAGCTCCTAAGGTCACAAACGTTTGATCTGTACAGAAGTCGGGGCCGCGGTGGCTCAGCGGTAGAGTGTTCATCGGGTCTTTGGTTCGATCGCAGCCCGCGCCAAGTGAGCTTTGTGGTGGACAGACACCGTGTGTGGAGTGTTCTCGGGAGTTCTCCCATTTCCTGCCATTTTATTCATTCTACCATTTCATTCATTTCTCATTGGCACCGTTTTCTCTAGCACACACGGCATAACCATGAAACTTAAAGATTTAATTTCATTTCATTTTTCTGTACAGAGATCATGACAAATGAGTTACAGGTGAAATGAGTGAGTTCGACTCGAATAGGCAGGGTGTCTATCGGTCACGAAAGTCCCGAAATCACAAAACGGTCATGAAAGTCAAGAAGTCGTCACGAAATCTAGCTTTCGGGTCTTTTTTAATCGGTACAAATTTAAGTAAAGACTGGAAAATTTTGTTCTATAAAACGTCAAAATTCACCACTAAAAATGTCTGTGGTCGGCTTTAGACGTTATCAAATCGCAAGCAAGGCACGCTTCTGTCGGATGCATGAAAATTAGGCATAACTCGCACCCGAATTCGCGCTTGAGAATGTTACGAAATTTTATGGTTCGATAAAGAAACGGTCACGAAAAAGTGAAGAAATTTCATTTTGGAATTTTAGTAGACATCCTGATAGAACAGAAAGTTGGGTCGAGTGGGTCTTCTGTTCTTTAAAAATGTGTTTTATTCGATGGGTAGAAAATTATAAGAGCGATTGAGATGTTATCTTGTTAAGTAAAATATGTTAATATCATGGAAATATATCCTCGTTTCAGTGTTATACAAGCCCGTAAGTGGTGTTAAAAACTGGAACATTTTCTGCTAATTTTCAATCCAGTAACCCTCTATTATCTTTGCTGTTTGGAGGTAGCTTTCTTAGCTTCCTATGTGCAGCCTTAGAGATCTGTGATTTTAATAAAAGTTAAGTTTATCGTAAGTCTGTTAGGTTTTGCGGGTTTGGCCGGTTGAAAAGAGCACTTGCGTCTAGTCGTGTCATTACTGTCCGTGGCCTTCAGAAAGCCGACACTAGGACTAGGTGAATATTCCCATTCTTGTACTTCAAAAGAGTCTCCCACAGTAGAAGTTACGGTGTAGGTCAACTTCCAAGACACATGGTGCTCATAACGGGGGCAATCGATAGTGGTCCCGCGGTTTTTCTAAGCTGGGATTAATGTTCTGTAATATATATATATAATATAATATAATATAATATAATATAATATAATATAATATAATATAATATAATATAATATAATATAAATGATGTTAGTTATTAGCTTGAAATAAATTACTATACATCGTATCACCACTAAACCGTTTCTTACCTATGTGTCGAAAATAATGACAGCTGTCAACGAAAATTCGATGTTTAACGTGTGTGCTTGAGTTTAAACTACAGGGTACAAAAGAGCAAAATAGGTACATTTCGAAAATAAAATAATACCATGTGTTGCAAATGATGTTCCTATTTATAATTTCACTTCCACAATATTTCAGCCACCTCTGTAACCATTGTTCCGTGCATTTGCGATGTAAGCAGAAACTATGACTCTTCTTCATTGATATCTTTTGTTTCGCAACGTGTGAATGAAATACAGCTTCAATTATTTCAGAGATGACTGAAATATTGTGGAAATGGAATTCTAACTTGGGACGACTTGTGTTTGCGCTGCAAGTTTTATTTTCGAAAATATACCGTAGAGCAGTAGTTCTCAACATAGTGCCCGACGTACCACCAGAATATTAATTACACAGCCATACACACAATAATAATAATAATAATAATAATAATAATAATTCTGTGCACTGGACCCCAGGGTATGGATTCGATGTATTTCGGGGCCGCGGTGGCTCAGTGGTAGAGCGTTCACCTCTGGTGCTTGGGGTCCTTGGTTCGATCCCAGCCCCCGCCAAGTGAACTTTGTGGTGGACAAACACCGTGTGCGTGGGTTTTCTCGGGGTTCCCCCGTTTCCTCCCACTTTCTTCATTCCACCATTTCACTCATCTCTCATCATCACCGTCTCCTTTAGTCTAACCGGCATAACCGTGGGACGTAAAACTCAAAGATTTCATTTCATTTTTCGATGTATTTTGTTACACAGAATCCAAATTTCAAAACTCCAGGACGATTGACGGTGTCAGTTTTTTTATGGCCGAAAAATTTGAGCGATTCTGAATAGAGAGGACACACGTTTTTCGTCCATAAAACAAAATTGACTCGGTCAATCGTCCTGGGATTCTGAAATTTGGATTCTGTGTAACAAAATACATCGAATCCGTACCTTAGGATTCGCAGAACAGATTTTGTTTTGTGTAACTCTGTTACGTGTATCCTCCTCCCTTACCAAAATTGCTCAAGCCCATAATAATAATAATAATAATAAAAAGTATAGTCATCGTCCTGGAATTTTAAGATTTGGATTCTGGGTAACAAAATATATGGAATCCATACTCTGGGGCCCGGTGCACAGAACTTATATTTTTTTAATTTTATTTGTGTGTGTGTGTTTGTGGCTGTAATACCACCATAAGTCATACGTACCACTAGCAGCGACTCACTATCACCAGTGGTACGCATGCCACAGGTTGAAACATCCTGCCCTAGAGAATACGTAAGTGAGTATGTTTTGAATTTGTGACTTCTCTTCAAGCAGATTATATTACAGTGGATATCTGCAATCAATTTGGAAGCCACTGTGTCCTCTATATTTTGTCTGAGAGCACAGTTTTTAAGTTATTTCTTTAGAGGTTCTTACGTTTTTGTATTTACACGTTGGCTGATGATTGGAGTTGAATGTTCCTTTTCAATAAATAATAAAATCTGACCAACTCATTCCAACTGAATTATTTATCCATAATTTATTTACAGTTGTAGATAGTTTCAAAGCTAATATGGGGAGTTGAAATATGTTTGTTCATATTGCAGATTTCGTCACGAAACCTGAGCTGATCCAAGCCAAAGTGCCTATTTTGAAGTTCCATGATTCGGAGAGAGACTTGGAGGTGGACCTAAATTGCAATAATGCAGTTGGTATTCGCAACACTCATCTTCTGTATTGCTATTCTCAAAGTAAGTATACATCACTCATTCTAGCTTTGGAACTTCTTGTATACAATAGAAGACAAAATCTGACCAAGCAGATAAAAAGATAACCAAGAAAGTTCTGTTCCTTTTCACCCACTACCTTCAAACATCGATATGTCACCTAAGATATACCTGGAAGATCAAAAATAGTCCCCATCAGCATCGACTTCCTTGTGCCAACGTTCTGGAAGGTCACGGATTTCATCGCGGTAGAACTTGGTGGGCCGTCAAGCCAAGAAGGTATCAAATGCATTTTGTATCTCTACTAGGAATTTGAACTGGAGTTCCCTAAGATGATTGTCCAAGGAATGAAACAGGTGATAATCGGACGGTGGAATGTCCGAAGAGTATGACGAAGAATTCAATAGTATTTCCCATCCAAGGCGTAGAATGGTGTCCCGGCCATCCTAGCCACATGGGCTTAGCGTTGCTTTGTAACAGGAGGACTCTTTTGCAATTCAAAGGTGCTGGTTGCAGAGTTTTGAATTTTTCTTGAACACGGATCAACTGCTGACTACAGTACACAGTTGCATTGATGATCTGACCAGCTGGTAGCGGTTACCGATGCACAATGTCGCGAGCAGTTCACCAAACACACAAGACCTTCTTCTGGTGCAGTGCTGGTTTTGGCTGTTTTGGAACCGGTTCATGGGATGCTAATCGATGATGATGGCAACGTGGAATATCGTACAGGACCCACGTCTCATCACATGTCATCACCCTGTCCAGAAATAGCTTCTTCCTCAGACGAGACATCAAAGAAACAGGTGTCTGCTCGCGTTGCCTTCTGGCCTGGAGTAAAATCATGTGGGACCAAACTTGCGGTGCTTTCCAAGTTGATGGAGGTGCTGCCGAATGGTTTCTTTACTCACACTGAATTGTAGTCCCAGCTCCTCACATGTCTGGCCACAGTTTGCCTCAATTGCTGCTTGAAGATCTTCATTTTGTACATGTGTTGGTCTTCCGGCACGTGGTGCGTGTTCGAGTGTTTCGTCACCGTCCTTAAACTTGTTTAACCACCGCTGCACTGTCCGAGTAGTCACGACACCCTCCCCAAAGTCCTGGCATATTTTCCGCCCCGCTGCAGTGGCCTTTGACCCCAGTTTGAACTCGTACTGCATACTTGCCCTTGTGACGCTCTGTGGAGGTCCCATGTTCACTCTGTCCTTACGCAAGTTCACGGTGTAACGGTGTATTTCATATAATGTGTCTGATAAAGGCAAAGATTCTTTGCCAAAACTAACGCAATTATTTATTAGATATATACTTTGGTCAGCTTAGTATATGCTTTGGTCACCTTTTGTCTTTTATTGTAGGTCATCTTAGGTTATATGGAAAGTTGTATTTTTTTCCTTTCTTTCTCTGTAATAAAGTTGCTTATATTAGACTAAAGTGTGGTTTCACCTACTGTCCTTAAGATTAATGCATCGTTAGCAGAGTTCCATATTTTATTAAGAGAACCAACACTTTGATTCTGCATTTATCATTACTTATTTTAATATTTGATAGGTTATTTTGGGATTTAGTTTTCTTCTTCATCTTTGATGCTGTGCGAGGAGCGAATCTAGACTTCAGCGTTTAATGTGACCCACATGAGTTAATACAGGCTGAGGTAGGAAAATAGGGCGTTTTTGAAATAAACACTTAGTTTTGCTTGAAATGTTGGCAGAGAAATATTCGTGATTACATAGTGTATTCATATATGAAGATTTACATTTTGTAAATAATGTGCATTTTCTGTACTTAGGGGTTAAAACTGTAGGGAAACACACAGGCTCATATTTAGGAACATGCTATTTTGTGCTCGAGCACAGAGCAGCATTTTTTTTAATTAATCACAATAAAGTGACATTTAAATTGCAATTAAACCATTACTAGTAGCAAATAATTGTCAATTATTTTTCTTGGAGCTCCTTCGTGGGTAAGGGGTTAGCGTTCGCACTTTTGGCATGGGAGACCTAGGTTCGATACAAGGCGGGATCTTCCACGGTGGGTTAGGATTCCACATTAATCAGTAGGTCCCGTCTCATATAGCCACGTTGCTGAAAGGGACATTAAACAATCAATTCAACTCAATTATTTTTCTTATCACCAATAATTATAACAATTGGTCAACTATTGAAGGAATCAATTACTAAAATAAATTCCAGCGTAGCTGCAATGATTTATGGAATCAGATATTCAACCCCATTCGTGTATGTTGTTGCCAGCAGTGTATAGTATTGAAAAAGCACACATTCCACTCCTGTGTGTCACTTATTTACGCTAATTTAATCTGTAGAAATAATTTAGGGAAGGTTTGGCAACGTTGCGCTGTCGGCTTCCGCTCCGCATATTTTCGAAATACACTCACCCTTAGCCAGAAGGCATTACGTTTGGCAACATCGCACGGAAACAAATGAATCCTGAATTGCATTCTAACCCGTTCCTACTATTACTACTACTACTACTACTACTACTACTATTACTTTTATTCTACTACTACTACTTATTCTTTTGCTAAGGATCTGTATAAGTACAAGGGCAAACTTTTTTTAATGGAAGAAGTTTAATGAAAATTTTAAAAAATAAACGTTAAATCACTTTTTGAATATTATTTTTTAATCTTGTTTTAACGAAAAAAGTGTTATAAAAGATTTTTAAAATAATTTTTAAAAATCGTTAGGCAGGGTTTGAACCCATGCCAAAAACTATTTTCCTTACTTCCATGTTGCGCCAGCTCACTCGGCTATGAGGGCCAACAACATCTGGCGTTTACTTTGTACTATATGTTGGTCATGACTCGTGATGTCACCAACAGGATCGCGATATAGACGTCATTCATTTTTCCTACTTTGTTGCCAAGCGTAACCCCGTTCATAATGCCTTATGGCTAGAGTTCAGTGCATTTCGAAATACGCTTCCGCTCTAGTCTGTCTCGGGAGTTCCTCTCGTTCCCCTTTCACTCCCTGCGTGTGTGTCAAACGAACTCCAATCGTTCCGTTGTCACGCGGCACTCAGACAAATGTGCTTTCAGTACTTTGTGCAAGTTTGTCCAGGAAACAACCGATTTTTTTACACACAGCAGATCTTCTGTAGATGTGAATTCTATAACACACTTTCATTAATATATATATGAAATTACAGTCGTCATAGGTGCTCAGTATATGGACACAGGGATTGTCCAAGCACAGCTGTGGTCTGTGGTACAACCCACGTGGACCGAGTGGAGAGCACCGACTTCGAGAGTAAGAGAGTAAGTGGCTGTTCTGGAAAGTGGACTTAGTGGGTAACGCCGCGGCACGATATGCCGGGGGTATTTTCAATCTTTTGACATGAATTGAGAGGGAAATTTACAGAATTTGTTCATTGTTGTAGGAAACTTTTTATTTTGATCCAGCTGAAATACCCATTCTTCGCATGGGGGCTGTATTTGGAAGTCAACGCCTGTGTTTCACTGCCACTGCGAAAACTATGGATTTGACACTAATACCAGTCATTTTGGATTATTTTTACATGTCTTGGTATCCCCCCTTCCGGTGACCCCCGGCCTGCAGCCGAATGGGGTAAATTTGGAAGTTAGTGCGATCGGAGTTATCGCACTATCATTATTGATCTCAGTGACCGCATAAACTATGAATTCGACACTAATATCGGTCATTTTCTACTACTTTTACATGTTCCGGTAAACGCCCACTGAAACCCTTGGTTCGAAATTTGAAGAAAAAAACATTTCGTCTTGGTCTGGGGCCTTAACCAAGGCACTCGTGACTCAAATTTGGTAACTCTCAGTCCACTCATCTCGTCCCCAGGCCACACACAAACTCTGTATTTTATTCATATTAGTTAGTAATTTAGCAAGCTGTTACCTTGACATTATGTATATATTCTAAACTAGCATACGTCAATAATAATTATAATATATGTCCTAAGTGTCGAACTTCTTCAAATAGGACAATAAACTTACAGATTATGATTTTAATGCCACCCTGATTAACGTGACTACATATTAATACATAACAGAATAACTTATAACTTCTATAGAGTATTACACTTTTCTCAAAAACTACTTACCCATTTACTATATTCCCACAGTTTTGTTAGAATATTTATCACAATAAAACACTAATAAGATAATGTGGTTAGTGTGCTGATGTATAGAAAGCTACTAAAACTGTTCTCAGCGTAATCTGTATGTGAATACATAAAAATGAATATGATTCTTCATTATTATATATAAATTAAAGTATATCACTCATCTGAAACATCGAGGAAAAACATTTCTCAGACAAGTTTCAGTCATATCAGTGCACTTTTTCCAGAACCCTATGTGTCAGTTTGTACCGTGCCCTGCCGTGCTGTGCCATGGAAAATCAGCGCCCGGGGTCAAGAGTATATGACGACACCCCCGTACATATGAGTGAGGTCGAGAGACCAGCCTCGAAACGCCACCATGATTGGCGCAAAACGTTAGAAAATTTTCAAAATAAACCCTGCTTTTCGTTGATTTTGAGCGCTTTTTATTACTTTTTTCCTTCCATTTTATATATGTACGCATGCATTTTCCTAACATGAGTAACATTATAGGACTACTTCCTAAAGCGGGAACTGGATTTAAATATATATATATATATATATATATATATATATATATATATATATATACATGCTAATAGTTTTTCCTCTTCTTTTTCTCCCGAATTTGGCTTCTGACTTGCTTCGGTGCCTGGGGCCGTCGCCACGTCCCCCCCCCCCCTTCCACCACCATCATTCCCTATGGTGCGGCACTGCTTATGTTGCTCGAAAATGATTTTGCAAAAATGTTCTTCGAGCAGCGTAGTTTTTAGGAAGAAAAAAGATGAAAAAACTTAATGATGAGGCAAGAATTTATCCCTGAAAGTATCAGCGAATTCGCTTTCATTTCACTTGTGTTAACTCCATCGTATTATTCCATTAAATAATTTATACTTCAATCAGCTTGAAACGTGATTTCCTTCAAGATTTTTTTTTTTTTAAAAACCATACTTTAAATACTTAATTTATTTTCCCGGAAGTAGGACGACCGTACTTCATTGGGAACGATTTTATTAAAAATTAAACCTTCAATATTACCGAGGTAAAAGATTTAAATGTAGAATATGTGATAACTGCTCTCAGATACAATCCTTTTGTTAGAGCTAGGAATCCCATGTTAAACCAGAAGAAAACAATAGATATTATTGTTTTGAACAGATTATTGGTTTATCCAGTATTTCAGTGAGACGGGATAGTAACAGTAATATAAGAATACGGCTGCTTCAGAGATTTAGTAGCAGCTGTGAGCATGATTGACCATAGCCCTTCAAAGTTAGCATGACTTCCGAGAAACAAGCTTTACTATTATGAAATCAGTTCTCCAGATTCTTCCTTTAACTATTTTGTCTGTTTTATACTAGCTCGTATCTTTGACTGTTTTTTTCTCATCAGAACAGACACCAAATCCTCAAACTAAAGGAAGAAATTTTTCCTTGTGTGAAAGTTGGAAAAATAACATAAATTTAATTTGTTTTATTGTAACATTTGTATTCAGCACAGTGATAACTATATGAGTTTATATTTTTGTTTCAGTGGATTGGAGAGTGCGGCCACTAGTTCTTATTATCAAGTTATGGGCACATAGACATAACATAAATGATGCCAAAAACATGACAATCTCTAGTTACTCTCTAGTTCTCATGGTCATTCATTATTTGCAATGTAAGTATTGTGTACACAACGTATTGTAAGAAGTGTGTAGCGTTCTATTATATATGGCTTTTTCGTGGACAGTTTTCAAAGTTGAAAATTAATATTGTCAACGCGTATTTTTAGTTGTAAATATTATGGTTATGTATTTATTGTGTTCAGTGTTCGAAGTACATGTGCATTTCTACCTTGTTATACTAAAAATCAAACATGTTATGAATGTGTAAATATATCTACTAACTCAGTTACAATATTTAAAAGTAATTATGTTATATAATTAAATTAAGAAGAAAATTTTAAAATAATCAACAGAATTAAGTGCACAATTCAATATATATATATTGAGTTAGTAGATATATTTACACATCCATAATATGCTTGATTTTTAATTTAACAAGGTGTGTGTGTGTGTGTATAAATAATATAGACCAACCTGGCTGCAAAAATGTGTCATTCCAGATTTATAGGCTGCCGAAAACTTGAAAATATGAACTTTAAAGGTCCATAGCTCCAAAACTATGGCACCTACCGTAGTCGGGTCAAGACTTCACTTAGGAACTAATATGGGTGCTATCCAAATATTCATTTTTCAGAATCCTGCGGTACTCACGCAACAATTTGTACAGAGGGAGTTTGACTACGGACATATAATTTGAAGTACTCACCATATGGCATATTTACATAAATAAAAATGACAAGCTCTTTTTTTTTTTTTTAAACAAAATATTATTTTATACTCTATTTACACAAAAGTTTATTTTTGGATTGTAAAAATTAGTTTTTGTGAGGGAGCACATAGTTGTTTACTTCAATATGGTGAATCCGTGAGGTTCCTGAATATGCAGGTGTATTGTGGTACACGGAGGGAGCTACTGCTCCTCACCGCACTATAGTGCGTATATGATGACCCTTGGGTTGATTCTAATTGGACACTACTGGTCTATATTAAGATAGTAGACCGCCAGTGGCGGGTCTAACCTGGGGGAAGGAGAGGGCTAGGCCACCAATTTTTTAAGTGAAAAATAATTCAAGCTATTATTTATATATTTTTAAAAGTTTATATTAAACTCAAGATATACCTATCGTAGTCTGGGTTGTGGCTGCCCCGTCCGTCCTCCAGTTTCAACCTTTTAGATTCGCCAGCTATTTCTTAAATGAAAAGTAGTCTTCAAACCTAAAAAGGTCAGCCACTCCTGTTGTAGAGTATCGTAATGTTGTTGAATGTGTATAACTTATTAGGTATATAAATATAATAGTTCAAAATACAAGGAGCTAAAAACTGCGAAACTAAGCCGAGAAACGTCGGAGCTGCAGCTGACCGTGTTGGTGCGCAATTTCCGTGTAGTCCATAGTTTCGTCTTCAAATTTCATGGAATTTGGATATAGTATAAAGAAAATTGGTTGATTCCTCTTACTTTTTCATGTAATATGTGACAAATTGAACCAAAAGTATTTTTAAATTATCAAACAAGAATGTATTCTTTGTGTATTAGATATTATCAAACTAGAGTGTATTAAAAATTTAAAATAGAACTAACAGCATTTTTGGTCTCCAAAATTTGTATTTTCGTAAAGGTGAACATTTTTGATGTGGTATCTGTAGCATATTTATAATAATTACCTTACTTGTTACTCTGTAGTTAATACAATGATTTAGTTATATTGATTAAGAGCCTGACTTTCTAAAAATAATACAAAATTTACCATTTTTCTTAATTGCTTGTTTATCATAAGTGAAACTAGATAATGAAATGCAACTTTATCTATGAATACACATTCATAGATAATGTATTCTACAACAGAAAATATGAACCTGAAAAATTTTCAGTGTTGCCATTAATAGAAATTACAGTGTTGTCAGAATATCATTTCCCCCAAAAATCTAAGTTAAGACAGCGACTAGAGGAACGAACTCAACTCCATTTGATTACGTATCATGTTGTCTTGGAATCCTGTAAACTATTTTTTAAATAATAGTTGTATTTAGTTTGTTAAAAAGAAAATAGTTTTAACATACAGATAATAAAAATAAATAATAATGTTATTTACAGAGTAGTTCACATGATACCAAAATAACATAATACGTAATCAAATGTAATTGAGTTCATTCCTCTAGTCGCTGCCTTAACTTAGATTTTGGGGAAAATGTTATTCTGGCAACACTGTAATTTCTATGTATAGCAATACTGAAAGTTCTTCAGGTTCATATTTTCTGTTGTAGAATAACATTATGTATGATTCTGGTAAGTTGCATTTCATTATCTCGTTTCACTTATGAAAAACAAACAAAAGAAAAATGGCAAATTTTGTATTTTTAGTATGTCAGGCTCTTAACTTGTAGCCAGCGAAAGCTTTATCCGCGGTGAAAATAACACATCGCCTAAGGATTCCGTTAAGAACGTGGTTTACTGTACTAACAAGCTGGCTGTGTGCTTTTCTTTTTTACAGGTGGTGTCTCACCGCCAGTCTTACCTTGTCTGCATTTACTCTTCCAAGGGAAGTTCTTGCCGCAGTCGGATATCCATCTCATTGACATGCATGAAGAGCTGCCTCCGTTCACTTCCGAAAATAATCAGACCCTTGGAGAGTTGTTATTAGGTTTCCTCCAATATTATTCTCTAGAATTTGAGTAAGTATTTAACAGTAGAGCTTATCTGTAATTTGTAACTACTACAGAAGTTGACTTGATAAAATGAATAGTTTTTGTTAAGTTTTTAAGAATTGGTGCTTTGAGGTATAAAATACAGTTTTTAATTGCTAAATATATACGAGGAATGTTTCCAACCTTCAGAGAATTGTGTTTTATTTTTTATTTTTTTAAATTTCCTATGTAATGTATTCAGTTTTTCTGTATACAGGAAATTTCCGTTTAATTCGTATTCTCTTCTTATCCCAGCATGGAACTGAACATTTCATGTCATCTTCAAAGAACTTTTCGGGAGTCTCTTTTATCCAGTAATCTACAACATATTTCATGTCATTGAATCTTTAAAATCTTGTACAGGCTTTCTTCAATGGATATGATACTCATTGGAAGCTAGATCAGATGAATGTTTGGGAAATTCGTAGCTCAGGTCTTCTAAACCTTAGTCGAGTGATATTTGGTTTTGCATTACAGCGTTGCAGCAAATCGATGTTTGTACGAGGGGGGACTCAAAAGAAACCGGACTGAAAGAGCGCTGCCGTTCCTAGGCGTAGTAGAGAGTTGTTCTGCTAGGTGGGTTTAGTAGAGACCTTCCCAGATCAGTTGGCCAAGCGGCGTCTGCGTAAGAGGTTAACCAGGATGTCTCTCGGTCACGAAAGTTACGAAAAAGTCACGAAATCAAAAAATGGTCATGAAAGTCACGTAAAAGTCACGAAATTTAGCTTTTGGGTCACGATTTTTTTTTTTAACTGTACAAATGTAAGTACAGATTGGAAAATTTCCTTCTATAAAACGTCAAAATTCACCACCAAAAATGTCTATGGTCGGATTTAGACGCTACCAAATCACAAGCAAAGTACGTTTCTATCGCATGGATGAAAATTCGGCCTAATTCACACCCAAATTTGCTCTTGAAAATGTTAAGAAATTTTATGATTTGGTGAAGAAAAGGTCACGAAATTTCATTTTGAAATTTTAGTAGACACCCTGTTAACGTTTGATCGTATTATTGTTTTTCTCAACTGTTCTCGTTTGTTGCCTGCGAAATCGTTATGGCAGATTCAAAGGAACAAGGAGTGTGTTTGCTTCCTACTTGGAAAATCGGAAACAAAAACTTACCAAATGCTTCAGCAGGCTTTTAAGAAGGATACTATGAACCGCACACAATTTTTTTAGTGGTTTGAGCGCTTTAAGTGTGGTGAGGTGAGTGTTGAAGATCATGCTCGTTCTGGGTGCTCTTCATCATTTCGGAACGACGAAAACATCAAACAAATCTGCCCCAAAATCAGCGAGGATCGTCGTTTCATAATCGATGATATTTCAAAACAGGCGGGAGTGGGTTAGAGCTCGTGCCAGCGTGAGGTTTAGCAAATGAGACATGTTGCCGCTAAGTTTGTTTCTCGCCTGCTCACACAGGATCAAATCATTCGTCTGAATTGGAGCCAGGACTTGAAAAATCAGATTGAAAGTGATCCAAACTATTTGACCAAAATGATGACATTTTCCGAGAATTAAACAAAATCTAAAAGGAAAATGTTTTGATGGTGTAGATGCTGTAAAAAGAACTTCGCAGAGCACATTGGACGATATAAAAGTTCCAGAGGTGCTTCAAACAGTGGGAAAAAAGATGGGAGAAATGAATCGCATTTAATGGAGAGTACTTTGAAGGAGACTGAAAGAATTTTGTAAAAAATGTAATAAATTATTTTTTTTAGAACGAAAGTCCGGTTTCTTTTGGGTCCTCGTAACTTATTGTTCGCAGTTGACCGACAAGAGACTTTTAAATAAAGAAATCTGCATTAATTTCATTTGGTAAATAATCTGTTATGATGTTCCCATTACAGTTTCAAAATACCGTAATCATTACCTTACTCTGGTTTTTAGCTGAGCTCGTTCTACTGCTCGTGTGTCACTCTTTAGACTTTGAACTTCAGGATTGGAGTAAGAGGTCCATGTTTCTTCAGGTTTATTATTCGTTTCATAATGACTTACCGAAACAAGGTAACAGCTCTTGAATGAACGATAATGTTACCAGTTGTATTCCACAGGTGTTGCTCTAATCTCTTATCTGTTTCTATTTTCGTATGCTGTGCGTTATCAAGCAATAGTTAGAATTCCGTCTATTATATCCATATATATTGTGTTTACTCTTACAATAGTCGCCCTCGCATAATTGTGGCACCGTAACTGTGAAGTAAAAATATTCACCAAAAAAAAAAAAAAAAATCCTCCATAAAAGTCGCAGTCTATGGGATATATTTGTCTTTGTGAACGAGACTTTCTTCGGAATTGCTTATCTTGCACGAGTCCGAGCAAAAAGAACTTTTCGTGTTTACTGACACGTAACATCGTGACCCATCTGTCGACATAGATCAGCCAACTTACATTCTGCGCGCCCTTCTCCAAGTATGAGTCATCCCAATATGACATATGTTTACAACTATCTTGTCTGCTCTGGCATTCCATCGTATTGTCTCGAGGGACTCAAACTTCTGGTTGTGATTCCAAAAATCACTTTCTGGCTGGCAAACAGCTTCTAGCTCCAAAGTGACACAAACCACCAACGTCGATACGCGACTTTCATTTTCATTCATTGACGTTTATCATTACCGCACGGCTTTGGTGCCAATGCCAAGATTTTAGTTTGTGTGCGCGTGCGTGTGCGTGCTTTTTATGTTGCCACAGTGTTGTATGTATCAAAATTCGAAATTGTTTTCATCGTAGCGATAATTGAATGACAGCTTTCCTCGCGTAATAGTCGCATTTGGATTTTTCATTTAAAAATTGTACAAAAAATGCGACTATTACGCGAGTAAACATTGTAAATCACCATATAGCCAATTATTTCTTAGCTTTTAAATATATCAACATATCTTGTGATTCCTACTTAAATGATGTGCTTTGATACGCTACCGCACCTAAGTATAGTCAGTAACAATAAATTTCATCGCTACATATCATAACTTCTTGTTCTTCAGGTCAACAATTACTACTTTTTATTTTGTCTTTCTCTTTCGGCATCACATATTCAGCAAACATTTACCAATTACAGCCAACTTTGATATGTGATATTCCAATTTTGAAATTTTCCCAGTGGGGACGCTCGGTTGGAAAAGTGCAAAAGTTTTTTCAGGGTAGCCATTCTGAGTGAGGTTTTCCTCACTCACACCAGACAAATGCCGAGAAGTTACCTAACAGATCCCAGCCCGTTTCCTTTCTTCCCTTTCGTCAGATAGTGTGATCGCCGAGGGACATCATCCCTCATACGTGATGGAATAACATGGTCATATATGCCGAAAGCCCAGAAATCTAATTCCTAATCCTAACCCAACTTTGAAATTGATAGCAGGTGTCTAATCTGTGCAGTTTCTGTTCGGTCCTAACAGATGAGGTCATCTGAAAGAAACCGTATTAACTCGAATGATCGTGCATAATTCCATATAATAAACTGTACTCTTGGATTTTGTAGACTTATAATATATTTTTGTAATGGTTGAGTGATTTCAGGTGTTCTTTGAGCATCAATTGTACCTTTCATATTTCCAAAATTAACACGTAAATAAAATTACGACTACTCTCAGAGAAGTTAGTACTGATCGGAGTTCATTAATATAGTGTCAAGATTGTTTATACAGGAAAGTATTACTTACAACCTATTGATTACCTATATAGTAACTCTCAGAAATATGGAACATTCTTCGTATATTCCTCCTACGACAAGACACTCTGTGTGAAATGAACTATGCAATTATTAATTGAATTTAATAGTTATACTATGTGAAAATCAAATAACACTTAGTTATCGTGAAGAGACATTATATGCTATGCAAAATCCATAAGTTGGTGAGTTCAACGTTATGTAGGAATGCATGTTCTTACCGTGATATTCTTGTGAAAATAAGTTCTGGTCTACTATTAATGTATGTTGTGTTCCATTGTCACACCAGAAGTTCTAATGACAAGTCAAAAGTTCTTTCGTTTTCTCAGTAGATTGCCAGAGTGAGGTTGCACTCAAAATCACATAAATCATGCTCGTTACAAGAAAATCAGTTTTTGAGCCTTGTGTCTGCAGATTGTTCGGTTTATATCGCACCGAATTACGAACGCGACTGTCATCTGCAAAATGACAGTACAACGACACGTCTTCTGTCGTGAGCAATAATGTGTCTGAAATTGTAGGTGGGTAAATGTGCATTATGCATTAAATTACCACTATGCATTAAATTACTCACTGGTCTAGATGCATAATGCTTTGTTTTTACGTTGTTAATTTGAGAAACTTCACTATAAACACCATCACTCACATTAGGGTGTCCATGTTCAATATTATCTACCGGGATTCGAAGTTCGGACCTCTCCATAGGAAGTGTATACTGCTGCCGATCACTCTTAGCTGCAAAGCGTCTCTTATTCCTCCTATCACTATTCATAAACTGATTATTGAAAGAATTTGAAACACCCGCACCATTAGAAGATTGAACACCGGACCCAAGTTCCTGATTCAGAGCCCCTGACCGGTCACTATTCCCTGCAAAGCGTCTTTCCATATTCATCCCCATGTTCACTTTCAACAACTTTTTATTAAGCAAATATTGTTTATTAGCAGGACAATTGGCTACTCGGTGCCGTCCACCACAAAAATAACAGGAAACCTGTTTACGCTCTTCATCTCCTCTACTTGAAACCTTGGTTAATGCACTGTATACCTCCAAATTCCTTTGATGTAAGTCATATTGATTTAATTCACTCAACAACTCATCTAATGACGTTGGGTAACGATACTTATATATGTCATGTTTTAAGTGGGGATTCATTCCTTCCATAATGATTTGTATAACTTCTTTACTATTCCCATAATTTAGGGATCCATAACAAACAATATACGAGTCTATTATTTTGTTTACATAATCTAATAAATTCTCTTCGGGTTTTTGCATAACCTTAATATATCTATTTATAATGGCTCGCTTACCTAATGGTGTCATGTATTTTTGAAACAAATGACTTGTAATTTGTGACCATTCGATAGTCATTTCATATAAGGAAATTAATTCTTGATTTAATCTACCTTGCGCTTTTCCTAACGCAGCAATTAGAACGGTTTCTAGTGGAAATAATTTCAGTTTAATAATACCATAGACTACACTCATAAATTGAAAAAGCTTTACATCATCTGATCCATCTACTACAGGAATTCTACGTACGTGTTCATTAAACAAATTACAAGAAGCATTAACCGTTAATTTCTCCATATTAAAATTAAAAGGCACAAAACTATTCAGTAAACGTACGTTCTGAGGTTCATTGCGCATAATTTCAACTTTATTTTTATCGCAAAATGGATTTGTGCTTTTCTTTTCTTTCGCAATCATCTCCTCAGCTGATTGATCAAGGTCAATAAACGGATCCAGGGAGCTACGACTACTTGTTGTCGACACACACAGAGGTTCCAACTCGTCCCTCAACATTCCGCTGCTATCAGCAAAGTCAGAACACACACCTGTTGAAGACAGGTCAGTTACATTATCAGCAGTGAACGACGAAAAATGTTGCCTACTTGATTCTGCTTCCCCTTCCCAATACAACAAATCCCAACCTTGACCTATATTAGGCGGAATAAATACTCCCCATTCTTCTCCTACAAACCCATTTAATACTAGTTGACCAGGCCTTCCCGCAGGATTTTCCATATTTATGAATAATGAAGAAATAAAAGTTAATGCTATAATATACAAAAATATTCCCACCAGAAAAATATTTCTGCCTAATAGCGACTGCACACTTACAAGCATTTGTTTCGTACAAGCAATCCGGTATTACCATACAGCCTTCTAACCATCCAAAATTCAAACTTTTTTTTTTTTTTCAAAAAGAATGCGGATATATTTAACAACTCTAACAACAAACCTATCAAGTAACGAACAAACAAATGTATATACATGTATTATGTTGCACGTTCCCTCCTATAGTCTCCAGAAAACAGATTTTACTCCAGCACTTTAAACCTATCAAGTATGTAAGGCATGTACCGTAACTAATTTCAACATTTTTTTTTTATTATTATTATTATTGAAGATTCGATTGCTACTGTTTGAAACGTGCCTTAGGTATGGCTCCGTCGTGGGCCACCGGCCGTTAATGACCAGGACAAATATCTATAAAGGGAAACATGCCCTACAATAATAATAGTTAAATGAGGGAAATTATGCGAGATCCTCCTAATGCAAATCTTAACTATATTTTCTATATGAATTCTCATCTATAGAATTTCTACGAGTTTCAGCTTACCAAAACAAAAAACCATGATATAAATAAACAGAAAGATGCTATTAGGATATTGAAATAAAAGGTTATATATGTGAATTGAAAACTTTATAACAATAATTCAATCAAGCAATCTCTACTTTCAATAGATTTGAACAAGAATAGTAGTTTCTACATATGTAAATTTATATCCTGATATATATATTTTTATACTGGATGAAACTGTTTTTACTGTAAGTATATTTAAGGAGTCTAATAGAGTAGCAGCATCTACCCTACCACAATTCCATATCATTAATTTTCTAAAAAAAATTATATTCAAAATTGTTTTAATAACACACCGTTCTATAATTCAAATAGATATAAAATATATTTAGTCCTAATTAATGTAATACCTTAAATCAGAGAATATAACAAATTAGTATAACAACTCACCCATTTACAAAAGTGATCTCTAATTCCATTCACTCCCGATTTAAGTAAGTGGGTGTCACCGTACAGAACTTTTCATCCACACAATATCACCAAACCGAAATAACACTATTCAGAAATTAGATACCAATACTTTAGAAATATCCGAATATAGATTTCTTTTTCAGGAATAAACGGTAAAATTCACTAATTCTGAAAACCCGTAATATATATATATAATAACCTTATACACAGTTGAATATAGTAGAACAGATAGTGCCCACTTGCACAGTAGCAATCGAATGGCTAAGCCATCCTCTTCAAGCACCGTCGTAGGTACGTAATTCACCACTTTCCGCCAGAGGCGCTAAAAAATAATTTACATCTTTATTTCGGGTTGCATACTCGACAGGCAATAAACTCCAAGATTTTTAAGTGTGGATAAAATTTCCGCATGTAACAAGGAATGCATGTTCTTACCGTGATATTCTTGTGAAAATAAGTTCTGGTCTACTATTAATGTATGTTGTGTTCGATTGTCACACCAGAAGTTCTAATGACAAGTCAAAAGTTCTTTCGTTTTCTCAGTAGATTGCCAGAGTGAGGTTGCACTCAAAATCACATAAATCATGCTCGTTACAAGAAAATCAGTTTTTGAGCCTTGTGTCTGCAGATTGTTCGGTTTATATCGCACCGAATTACGAACGCGACTGTCATCTGCAAAATGACAGTACAACGACACGTCTTCTGTCGTGAGCAATAATGTGTCTGAAATTGTAGGTGGGTAAATGTAAACCGTTACTGGGAAGAGTGTGTAATTGACTTTTTCATGTTCGTTTTCCTTCATACGTATAGTAAAAGAAAAGTGTCGGCATAATGGACTCACACTCTGGGCGACTGTTATGAAAGGTATTATGGCCCGTTACACAGACCAGTACCTATGGCAAAATAGTCACCTAAGAAAAGTAACAGGAAAAGGACTCCAAGGAAAGTGACGCCCGCAGTATTACAAGGGATTCGCGGATTGGTATACCATGAAAATCCACCTACTTACCATGCAATGGGCCAGCGATTCAGTTGGCACCTTCGACAGTGAACAGATACAGTCGTAAGCGGTTCCCACTCAAATTCATTGGTAAAGCCGCGTAGACCACCTGTTCCCTCGCCACCATGCAGAACGAAGATCGAACTGCAGGAAACTGTATGAACGGTTCAAATGTTCCAGTGGACGCTGCACCCTCGTTCGTCATTCCATGGATTCATGGTGGTTACGGGATTTAATTACATTGGGAAGTTGCCGATACGCAAGGTTGGTTAATAAAAAAAAGAAAGAAAGAAAGAAATGCAAGATACGTCCAGGAATTCACACCTATTCAGATTGACAATCCACAATTGAACGGTGCGGCTGCGAACCAGGTGTAAATCCATATGGACAACAAGGTCTGGAGTCACACCACCAGAACATATTTTCGTTTTTATCAGTAAGTGGAACGCGGAAATTAGAAATTTAAAGTATCCCTGATGCCAGCTCAGTGAATACGTGCGGCTGTCATTGGCTGTTCAAAAATTACCTACAAGTGCGACTGAATTATGTTGCCTGTGCTTCGCCGGAGTTTGCATCAGTGGAAATTTGGATACGGGGGGGGGGGGGTAGTCCACAATGCTGGAAATCCAATAGAATATGATCAGTGGTGGTGACGATGTTTCTGGTAAGGTTAGTGCCTTTCAAAACTGATCTCATTTAAACCGAACAGCCTTCTAAGCAGGATATTCAAAGTTCTTTATAAGTAGTGTTACAATAGAAAAGAAGCAGACTAGCGGGGCTAGGACTAGAACATAGAACGTATTATTATTATTATTATTATTATTATTATTATTATTATTATTATTATTATTATTATTATTATTGTTATTATTATTGTTATTTGAATGTTACATGAAACGTTTTCTTGTATAATTGTGTATTTCATGATTATTTTGTTGCTAATCATGATTTTTTTTTAACTCTCACTTTAACTCAACTCGGTAAAACAAGAAGAAATATCGTAATGAAAGTCTGTTTTAATCTCTTACTGTACTAATTGTGATATGCTTACTATTGGTATTCATACCGTGACTAAATATGCTAGTTTGACTAAGGAATCTTATGTATAGACTAACAAATGCTCCCTCTCGTTACTATGCATTCTTCATTATGCATTCTTCCGTCTCTTTCTTTCACATAGAATTCCACTGAACTCGAGGGGGCTCAGTGGTAGAGCGCTTACCTCTGGTGCATGGACAAAGTAAGGCTGTGGTGGACAACATCGTGTCCGTGGGTTTTCCCGGGGTACTTCCGTTTCCTATCACTTTCTCATTTCACCATTTCTTCCATCGTCATTCACTTGACTTAATCGTCGTCTCCCTTAGCCTAAAGGGCATAATCATAGGACGTTAAACTGAAAGATTTCGTTTTTTTCCCACGGAACTCGGAAGTAGTCTTGAAATTCGAGAGTAGCTGATATGAACATCTTAGTTAACCCCCGCCCCTTTTCTTCCCTTGTAGGTCAAATATCAAGAAATCGGGAAACAACTGTTTAATTATGTAAAATGAAAAATCAAATATTTCATTTAATGTGTGCAATCTTATCAAGTGCAATCCCCTTTTCACCCTTTCCACGTCGAATTTCCAACAATTTTTTTTTCCTCTCTAGATTAAATTTCAGAAAACACGAAACTACATGTTTAATTAATTATTTTAAATGAATAGTCCAGATATCAAATTTCTTGTAGCTTTAAAGATTTCCGATGAGACCGATATTCCACCTCATCCTTCCTCGTCTTATTTTCAAGAATTCTTCCTTAGTTGTGCCTTATGTACAAATTCTATAAACTGTCCAAATTGAAGTTTCTAGCTTAAGCAGTTTTCTTGAGCGTTGATTCAGTCACTCACTCTACTCAGGACTTCTTTTATATAAAGAGATTTCTGTAACAAAAAGTGAGAAAGAAAAACATAATTAGTAAATTTATAGTAAGTTGCTTACTGCAACGATTTTTTTTTATTATTTCCAAAATGTTCAGGATTGTAAAATGCGCGGTAGCCCCACATAGTGTAGGCGCTAACCTTCTCGTCTTTGCGGCGAGCGGTTCGAAGTCCGGTGGGGACACTTACACCCAGAAAAAGCGTAAAAGCTTTTTCAGGCCAGCCATCTTGAGGGAGGTTTTGCAGGGTTTTTCTCATTCACACTAGGCAAATGCCGGGATACCACCTAACATAAAGGTCCGAGGCCGCTTTCTTCCTTCCGTTTCCTCGGATAGTGTGATCACCGAGGGACGTCATCCCTCATGCGTGACTGGTTAACATGGCCAAAGATGCCGAAAGCCCAGAAATCTAATTCCTAAATCCTAATTCCTGTAAATTGAGTCTATATAAATATCCACGTATAAATAATAATAAATATTGCAGAATCGTGGCCTGTCCAAATTTCATTCTTTACTCATGTGACTGTTCCGCGTATGTGTGACCGAGTAGTTAAGAAAAGGTTAAACGGCTATGCGTTGTATATCTCCCCTGATTCCGGACTGTTGCCTGCCAGTGTAGTTTCTATTGCAGAAAACTCCGTTGGTGAACTACGACAGGTATCTTATTCCATTTTTCTTTTATAATCTTCCAGAATCGAGTAACAGTTGCCACACACCTGTTGCTCAAAGCTCTGTTATGCAGTGTTCCTATGCCCAAGCGCTACGAAGTCGGCTGTGATGAGCCGTAACGAGTGAGTATCTCCTATATGTTTGTGTACACCGTATAGTTGCGTGGAATATGGATATTGTGCATCCATCATTGTATTGGTTACGTAATTCCTGGACACTGGTGGCTCATTTGGCTGTCACGAGCTGTTTGACGCAACGCTCGCCTCACGTTTTGAACTTCCGTACGCCCCTGCATTCCGTCTCTTAGAGACCGTTACCCAATTTTCTTCCTACTCCTTGTACACTTTCTCTGCACAGGAATGGGCGCATCCGACAAGTATCGCTGTCTGGGGTGACGCACCTATTGATCGGGTGCCCACACTCATGCCCTATTGGAATGCGGATAAATCGTGGCCTCCCTCCCAGTATAACAATGTGTTGTCTGCCATCATATATTCTCGCTTTGTTCTTTCTCTGCAGTACTACCAGTCGGGGTGGTAATGTAATCAGCTCGACTGCTTATGTGGAGGGATGGTCGTAATTTAGTGAGCACTCAGTGTAATGAAATCCATGATCATTTAGAAAATAGTAAAAGAGTTATGGTGGTCTTGCTTGTGATCTTGGTATCAGTGACTTACGTTTTTTTTTTTTTTTTTTTCTTTCAGTTTTAATCAAAATGCTATCTCAGTTCGCCTAGCGTCTAAGCTGCCTATTGAAGAATGTAGGAGAGCGCGATCATTCAAAAATGATCCTCATCAATGGAAGTATCTCTGTATTGAAGGTAGGTTGATCTATTTTCTCCTTAGTTGCAATAAGATCTTGTACTTGGAATAGAACAACGGTAAAGTGCGATTATATAATAGTTTAGCTAGTTAAAATTTAACTATATGGTTCAAACAGATTGGTCTTCCCTGTTGTAATTGAGCTTTGCGCTATTATCTTGGTAGTGGCGCCTAAGTGGCTCCATATGACATGTCATTTCAGTTCCACAGTGGCGTAGACTAGTTATCAACATATGTCTGGTGTTGAAGCATATTTAAAAATCGGGGATTCTGTGATCGTAGTAGAACAGCAATTTTCGTGCAAGTCGATACGGAAAAGTTCTTAAAAATAGTACTGTTATAGTCAAAAAATTTCAAACAAATATCACATTTACTCAATTTCGCCTGTACACAATTACGCTCGTACAGCGAAATCCGTTGTAAAGTTGCATGGACTTGTACCTGTGAAGTGCAGCCACATAGAATTTATGGCAATTCATGGATGTTTCCAAGGAGCCTAATTTCATTACGTGGTGACCAGTGGCGTATTTAGGATTTTGTTTCGGGGGACTATGCACAACACGGGAAAGCATAGGGGGAAGGGAATTCCCCACCAGAGTTTGGGAATTAAAAATATTTTAATAGATTTCTATTGATATACTAGGAAAAAATGATGTGAAACTCTTATGTCGGTGGAGAATCTTACTCCCCAGGAAAATGTGAAATGACGCTCCTATGAACACACGTTGAATATTTGTAATCTGATTTCAATCTGATTTCGTTTTAGAAAAAATGAAAATATTCAGTTTTATCTGTGTACGTTTTTACTGAAAGAAAATGTTGAGACAAGTTGAAGCTGAAATATACTGATTGCAATTTTAATGGCAAGAATTGCAGACTGGTGAACCTTATGTGCTATCATACACAAAAAATTTAACAGTGACTGTAACCTTTTATTCTGTTCATAGTAGAAAAAGGGGACATCCTCTTGCCCTACTTAATTTCCCGGGCTACTTATTCCCTCCTCTTGATTTTCTTTAATTCAAACATTTGCCTTTCTTTATAACTAAAAGATGTAAATATTCCTTTGCTATAACTAAAGTCCCATTATGTTGATATCCGTGCAAATTGCTGTGGAACACTAATTTTACTTATCAGCTCCTATTAGTTTTGGTGTTACTGACGATGACAGACTTCAGTTACAATAAGAACAGTCGAAAGTATAATAGGAGAAACGAAAGAAACAGCAGGCTTATAACAAGTCACTTTTTTTTAAAAACTAAAAGTTACTTTTTGGGGAGGTAAAGTGACTTTTTCGTGTGATTTATGTTTTGCATTGGTAGTTTTCTAAGAAAAATATAAAAACAAATGGAGAAAAGGCAGAAACTTGTTACTCATTATTCTTCTGAAAGCTTCAGTACTTGCTGCCACATGTGAAACAATCAGCTTTATTCTCACTTCAGCTTTTATTCTTTCTAAAGCACAGTGGATGGTTGGTAGATGCTTAAGCTCTCAAGGTGGGTTTGGGAACCCTTCCGTGTCTATTCTTTTTTTTTCTATCATAATAGTCTTTCAGTTTTCTCTCGTAAGAGTTAACGCTCCGCTGAACGTTGTGTGTGTGTGTGTTTTTGTGTGGTTCATCATGTTGATCTTGTGTTATGCTTCGTGTATGTTCTTCTTAAGAGTAGGTGATGAATTTGAATATTTCACGGCTTTGAGAACTCTCAATGCTAAGTTAAATATAATGTCTGGGATGAAGAAATTCGGAAATAGGCCAGAACTGGTTCCACTTACTCAGAAGCTTCTTCGATCTGCTAAGTCTGCTTACCGTAACTACAAAGCATACTTAGAAAACCTAAGTAAGGAGGAAGCTCAAACAGAAGTAAAGAAAAAAAGATGAAACAAAACAACAAAGAGAGAGGTGATGAAAAAATTGATAAAGGAAAAAGGGGTATGATGAGATTTTGGTAACTTTTTGGTCACTTTTTCGTGTGCTTTTGGCCACTTTCCAACTATTTACAAGAGACCAGACCACTATTAGCCCTGTAATAGCTAAGGAAAAGAAACAGAAGAGTAGAATGGACGAAAGAAAAAAAAAAAAAAGAAAGCAAGCAGTTCTTACATGGAATGAAATATGACATACAGTATTATTTCTAAACAAAGAGCATAAGAAAATGAAAAGTCAATGAAATTCTTGAAGAAGGGTGGTTGTTGTGCATGGAATGCGAAGAATTAACAAATTCATTTCGTTAGGGAGGGGGGGGGGTAGCTTGATACATCCCTTAAATACGACACTGATAGTGACATTACATAACTAGCGCGCTCGCCAGATCTGCCCGTTGTGATTTATTTATTTTTTTCCCATTATGTAACCCAAGAGCTTAAGTCTAAACGTACTCCGCAGACAGTTAAGGAACTGAAAATTCCTGTCCTTTCTGAAGACAGTACCAGAGGAATTATATATGCGCCTATTGCAGAACTTGCGAATGAAACTTCAGGAGTGTATAGCTCATGAGAGCAAGCATTTCAACATTATTATCTTTATAATAAAGTAGTGACAAATATTTATAATAGGATCTGGTTTGCTTTTTTAGTGTCCGATTTAAATTAGAAAGATCTTTCTGTCAAAACGATTGAAGGCTTGAAACTAAATGGCCAATTTTTAACTTCTGTGAAAACTGAGGAAGCTGAGAACTGTAGAAATGTCTTAGTAATTGGAGTGTCACTTTTAATGTGGTAAGCAAGGCGATATGAGTCTGTAGTTTTATCCATGAGAACTTCTTCAACAATGGAACTCTTTCCATTTCTGTATGAACTTTGTAAGTGGTACTCGTCGTTATGGTTGCATTCGACTATCACTACCAAAATCTTACATAAGACCACTTTTATGTAGTGAAATTGACGTGTTTTTAGTATGTTTACAGGAACTATTTTGGAGATGGATACTTTTGCAGGTAATATATACGTTGAAACATAGCTACAGGAGATTTAGTTTCGGTCGCTGACGGGTATAGCTAGTTATGCCATATGCATTTATGCTAAAAATAAATATTATAATAGTTTTTTTTTTTTTAACGTCCCATGATTATGCACGGAGGCTAAAGGCGACTGTGATAATAAAATGGATATGATATGATAATGGTGGAATGTAGAAAGTAAGAGGAAATGAGATAATCCCGAGAAAACCCACGAAATCTGTATTTGTCCACCAAAATATCCAGTTGATTGAGCGGTGATCGAACCAGGAATTGCACGCACCAGAGGTGAACGCTCTACCACTGAGCTAGAACGAAGTCTATAACGTATTCGTAAAACTATTATTGATATTTGCTGTTTCAGTTGAGTCACATTGTATAGTAAATAGTTGAAAGCCAAAATCCGAGTAGAAGATGGACGATATTTTTAAGACGTCACTACCGTAGACGACCTCAGTCGTTTTCGTGCATATTGTGACTTCAGTCCTTTAGGAGAGTTCCTTCTTGGCCAAATGGCTAATGCGCGTGATTCTGGGTGTGAACTAAAGCTCTGCACGGGCTCGGCCGAGCCTGCGGGCTTAGGTCCGACCCGGACTAGGGCCTACAAAGCGTAGATCACCGGGCTTGGGCCGTAAATTTTTAAATATGCAACCGTATTTTTCGGGTCTAACTTTGTAAACTGTACAACGGTATTTATCAGACCGTTCTTTCTGAAGCACTTTTAAAACACAACTGCAAAATTAATCCTCTAATTGCTGTAAATAAAAATACAATTTTGCGTTAATTATTAAGTTTCTGTAATTCGGGCTTATTTATCACTGGCTTGGACCTAAAGGCTAAAACATATTTCGGACTCGTTTCGGGCTTCACATTATAAATTCACGGGCCGGGTTTGGGCTAAAATTTCCGATCTGTGCAGACCTCAAGTTTGAACCCGAGTAATGGTCTTACTTAAGTAGCAACACTTCCCATGTAGCCTCGGTACTTATAAGGAATATTAACCTCCAATTAGTTCAGTTCCGTTCTTCGTCATATAGAAAGTGTGGTGTCATAATTGTGTCTTATGTGTTACAAAATTACACGCTAGCATGTAAGGAGGAGGTATGTTTTAAATTACAGGAAAAGGTTGAACAAACGAATTGAATAATATAGTAGTGAATTATGATATTGAACTTGTATCGAAGATTGACTGATAATTTGTGTCCGCGAGAAGAAAGAACTAAGGCAATAACGATCAATTGTGTGTGATATATTGCTCAGTGAGGACTAAGTTCTTACTGATTGGTTTACAATTTTATATTACGGGATATTGATGAAATGAAGGTGCTGTTAGGTACTTAAGAGTGCTTTCTAGGTAATGAATAAGGATCTCATTTGGATTAGGATAAAAGTAATGTTACAGTTGTTAAGTCCGTATAGTATTATGAGTAATCAGGTTCAACCTAAAGGCAACCTGCTTGAAATAACATTTTGCAGTCAGACGCACTCGCCAATCCAAAAATGATGGTCGCCAATATCTCTCACATACAAATTATGAGAGGTCCTCCCTCCTCCAGCCCCGCCTGTGCTTTGACAAAAAGATATTACATCAGTGCATAAAATTTTAGAAAACAGACATTTACTTTCAGGATAATCAATTGGAATCAGACAATTCATACACAATGTTAAAAAAAAAAAAAATCTTACCTTAAGACTTCGTTTGTGTAACGCTCTCTCTCTGCAGTGAAGTACCAGTTGTCGATTGCAGTTTTCGGATCATAGTCCTTAAGTGAAGAGCCACTGATAGAAATTGACACCGAATCATCCAGTGTGTCAGTCTTAAGTCTGTTGACACTGCTGAAGCCTCTCTCACATGAAGCAGTGCTTACAGGTAAAACTACATAAAATGTGGCCATTTCAATTGAGGATGAGAAAGGAGGAGCGAATTACAACGTTGTGAAAACTTTGCTTTCCGTGTCCGTTGTGAAGACTTCATACCAGGGTTGACTGGTTTAAACCAGCTGATTAAAAAAAAAAAAAAAAAAAAGGGGGTTTAAACCAAAACAAGAAAAATGTTCGTAAAAATATGTGTTCGTAAAATCTTGATGAACACACATTTGTGGGTTACCACGTTCCCACATTCCCGTATACTATTCGTATATTCAGTCCTTAATTCCCCATTCATTACGCAGAGATTATACTACAAAAGCAACTTTTTTTTTTTTTTGTTTATAAGTTTATGAATGTTCCTTGTTTATATATATATATATATATATATATAGTTTGTTGTTATGGTTATGCAATTGCAATTAAAGAAAAATTCTAAATATTGTTTCGTTTTATTGTTTACTATTGATAAAGTACATCTAAATGCCGTACGTTTTTTTTTTTGGGGGGGGGGGAATACAAACCCCACGAGAGGCATTTATTGAAATCAGAAGTATCTTTGGTATCTATTATGTATAAATGAGTCAGGGCCGAAGTGGACTCAAATAATTCGTATCCTTTATTCCCTTCTCTTACTGATATGCAAATTAAGTCATCATATTCCTTTAACTTGGACTAATAAAAGTCGTAGTGAACTAACCTGGACTAAATTAGTTCTTCTGCAGTATTTTGAAACTGTCCATATGTAATTCTGTATAATGGTTTCACTTGTACAACTGTTTATCTTTTTGTCGTTCTGAAATGACTCTTGACAATTATATTAACATGTATGGAAAGATCAGTACAACGTATTTTTACCAGGAGTCCTTCGTGAGTGAGCCGGTAGACGTATCGCATTTGTGGCCAATTAGTTCCGGTTTCGAGTTCAAATGGAAGACAATTCCTCTCGAATGTAAGCCGGGAAGCGGTTCGGATTCCGCTTTAAGCTTATGTGACCTCTTCCTGCATAACCCGGTTGTTACATAATAACACCAAGGCGAAACAAACTTATTTCTGTCCATATGTGATATAAATACATAGAACAAATTATTTAAACCAAAATAACCTGGTTTAAACCAAAAAAAAAAAAAAAATCAGGTTTAAACCAAAAAAATAGTTTGTTTTCAATAAAACCATAGTTTTGCCAAGCCTGCTTCATACTCCGTGTTTTCTCTCACTCAGTAACTATTTTCGTGCGAAACAAACTGCGCGGCTCGGTGAGTTTAGGCAGAAATCATTCTTACCGAACACTGGTCGCCAGCTATAAATAATTTCTAGTCGCCCATGGCAACCGGAAATTTTGCGCCCTGATTATATATATATATATATATATTAGCGCGAGGAATTTTCATAAGACGACTCGAGAAACTCATAATTTTTCGAGCCTTTGAGCTCTGAGAAAATAAGCGTAGAAACGTACCTTGAACGCCGCCACAGAGCGTTCACCTCTGGTGCATGGGGTTCCTGGTTCGATCCGAGCTCGCGCTAAGTAAACTGTGTGGTGGACAAACACTGTGTAATTGGGTTTCCACGGGGTTCTCCCGTTTCCTCGCAGTTTCTTCATTCCACTATTTCGTTCATTTCTTATCACCGTCTTCTTTAGTCCAGCCGGCATAATCGTGGAACGTAAAACTTTTTTCGTCAACTGCACGGTCGTAAATTCGGCCAGCCTGCTATACAGGACAGCATAAAATACCATTTTTAACTGTAGGAACATGAGTGGATACTTTTTCGTTTCCTCCAGTCGAAGCATTAATTTCAAACTATTGTGAAACTTACCCACACATGAACCCACACTTATCCACACATAGTAGACCCTTTGGTCTACTATGTACCAAAATAATGTACTAGTTTCGTCACTTTTTTAAAAATCTTTTTATACAACCCATTCTCGTTCTTCACCATTTCACAAACTGGTATTCGTCGTGCATTTATGCATAAGTCTGACTTAAGTTATAAATTGGATTTTCACGAATCACTGCGTTCAATATCGTGATTCGAATATAGCTACTACAACTAGATAATCGTAAGGCAGTAATCAGAGAACTTTCGCACACTATCCTGTAAGAACGAGTGATCTTTGTTGTATATAACCAATAGTTACGAAAATATATTCTTAATTATTTTGATTGAGTCCTTTGTAAACTTTTGATAATAAATAAATAAATAAAAACAAGGCGCTCACTCGGCTCTAGACCATATGTGATGAGCAAATATTTTGTCAACAAACTCGATCTATAAATGTTACAAGCTTCAAGAAAGCAGTAGGGTACTATTATAACTAAAAATTTATTTAATGAATTAAAATAATTGATGCATTGTTAATATTATTTTAAAAGTGATATTATCTATCTTCCTTGTTTATTGCTTCTTCAAAGATTTTTCAGTCTTTCTCAATAGATGAAGTCATTCACATGAAGATGGAATCACTTTATGAAAACATCTTGCTCTTGAGTTGTAATGGTTCTGAAATTTGTAATTCAGCATCTCATCTCTTCATAAATGTGTTTACATGTTGATGCATAACTTCTTTATCAACACATCAGTTGTTCAGTATCCAAGCACCTAAAGAACAAATATATGTACATAAGGTGTGTTCAAAAAGTATCGAACCCTTGGTTGGCAAAAATACTTTTATTGATTTGGATATCTGAAACACTGATCCCCTTCAAAGCAGTCTCCTTGGTAATGCACACACTACTTCCAGCGCTCCCGCCATTGTTGGAACTCTTCTGGAACGCAGTTTTTTTGGAATGTTGAGCAACCGTGTCGTCGCATTCCGCATGATGTCTTCTTTTGATCCAAATCGGGCCCCTTTTACGTCATTTTCAGCTTGGGAAATAACCAAAAGTCACACGGAGCCATTGTTAGGCCAGTCAATAAAGGGTCGAATAAGGACAAAAATGGTGGAAAACTGGAACAAATTTTATTTTCTTTATAAAAGTGTCAGTAACAACATACTCATTTTGCACCCCTCTACCACCCCGGATTTGGACACCATCTTGGAAAGGTGGCGCCAAAAATTAGTTTTTTTCTAAATATCTCACATGGAAAGCATTTTAGATAATTCTCTATAAGAAATGTTCTCTTCATTTTTTTCTCTAGGATGCATCGTTTAGATGCTATAGGCTAATTACGCATATTTTTTATAGATCACTTTGTAGCAGAACCTTAACGAAATTTTTCTAATACTAATTTGTTTTAGTGATTTTTCTTTATAAAATATAAATTAATATATTTTTCATTCATTGTAGCTGTGACTACGGATAAGTAATCAGGTCTATTGGATCATCTGGATCATGTTCAAGATGTCATCAACTGAAAAATGTTTTATCTGTGAGAGACTTCTCGGTGATGGTGTTACATGTATAGAAAAATAAAATGGACTTAAAACATTACTAGATTGCAGTATTAAAGTGAAAGATGGAAAGAGGAATGCCAAATTACGAGACTGAAAAGTATTACAGTTCATGAAAAGTGTAGAAAAGTTTACACAAAAACAAGAAGTAGCCAAGCGTTGCTATCACAACGTACTTCATCACCTAAGGCGATAACCCTTAGGTCAGAAGTACTAGGATTTAATTTTCAAGGAGCCTGCCTGTTTTGTGGACAATGCACATCAGATGAATTTTTAAATGACAAAGTAAAAAACGTGTAAGTGAGTGTGAGAATGTACATTGCGTCGAAACCATTCAAGTTAAAGATTATATTATGGAAACAGCCGACAGAAGAAATTATGACTGGGGCAAAGAAGTTGGTATTAGGATTGGCATACTGAAGCCAGATACCATTCCTTATGCATGTAAAGGTTCCATAAGATTTCTTCTAAAATGAAACGTGGTCGTTTGAAATATAATGTTGTTGTATATCAACGAACAAAGAATGCAGGATGCAGAAGAGCCGAAACTTGAAAGAGAACTGCCTCAGAATATGGTGCACCCAGTTCTAACGAAGGGAGAACATTAAGAAAATGCTTACTACCTTACTTTTGATTAAGATGCATCGACAAGTCCTATTTGTAATGGGGATAAAAAGAATAGTATAGCTCCTGCAATAATGGCGTGAGAAATTGCTATTCCTTTTCTTCCCCATTTTCTGGCATTTTATTTCTTGTTTTTGAAGCTAATACTGTAGAGAAGGTAGTTTAAGGTTCCATAAATGAATGAATTAACGTAATTCAAAAATTCTTTACTGATTGAAACTCATCAATTTCGTAAATCTGGGATCTGGTATCTTCAGCAGTTATTTGTCCGGCTGTCATTATGATTCTCAACTTCTCTTCATCCATATTCTTACGCTTTTGACGATCATACCATGCATCCGTGAGAATTTTATGCCCTGTATCACGGAAGCAAACTATGGGGTTTCTGTTTTTGTCTGTTGATATAATAATATCTTCTGAGTACTTCAGTTGGTAGTGTATCATTACAATCTTGAAAAATTTCACCGAATGAAAATAGGCACTCTTCCTTGTTAGCTTTAGGGTAGTTGAAAGCATGAGCCATAGCATCTGAAACAACATTATCTTTCGAACGACCACGTTTCATTTTAGAAGAAATCTTATGGAACCTTTCCATGCATAAGGTATGGTATCTGGCTTCAGCAGTAACTAAATCATGAATATTGCCAATCCTAATACCAACTTCTTTGCCCCAGTCATAATTTCTTCTGTCGGCTGTTTCCATAATGTAATCTTTAACTTGAATGGTTTCGACGCAATGTACATTCTCACTCACACTCACAAGTTTTTTACTTTGTCATTTAAAAATTCATCTGATGTGCATTGTGCACAAAACAGGCAGGCTCCTTGAAAATTAAATCTTAGTATTTCTGACCTAAGGGTTATCGCCTTAGGTGATGAAGTACGTTGTGATAGCAACGCTTGGCTACTTCTTGTTTTTGTGTAAACTTTTCTACACTTTTCATGAACTGTAATACATTTCAGTCTCTTAAGTTGGCATTTCTCTTTCCATCTTTCACTTTAATACTGCAATTTAGTGATGTTTTAAGTCCCTTTTATTTTTCTATACATGTAACACCTCTCACACAGATAAAACACTCATAAGTCTCTCACAGATAAAACGTTTTTCAGCTGATGACATCTTGAACATAGATGATCCAATATACCTGATTACTTATCTGTAGTCACACCTACAATAAATGAAAAATATATTAATTTATATTTTACAAAGAAAAATTACTAAAACAAAGTAGTATCAGAAAATTTTCTTTAAGGTTCTGCTACAAAGTGATCTGAAAGAAATATGTGTAATTTGCCACGCCTATAGCATCTAAACGATGCATCCTAGAGAAAAAAATGAAGAGAACATTTCTTGTAAAGAATTTAATATAGATTATTTTTTGTAATAACATGTTTTCCTCTAAAATGCTTTCCATGTAAAATTTTTACAAAAAACTAATTTTTGGCGCCATTTTTCCAAGATGGCGGCCAAATACGGGGTGGTATAGTGGTGCAACATTAGTATGTTGTTACGGACACTTATATAAAGAAAATAAAATTCGTTCGTTTTCCACTTTTTTTTTTTTTTAATTATTATTATTCGACCCTAAATCAACCCTTATTGACTGGCTTATGTCGGGTAAGTAGGGAGTCTGACGACACACAAGAATGTTGTGTTTGGCAAATGCCTGAATCAAATTTCGCGAACACTCCTCCCATGCCCGAATTCTCGTTCAAAATTGAATGTACCGATCTGATTGAATGGTTTCCACTTGGATATCGCCAAGCTTGTGGCAAAATTGATGCAATATCGCTGCTCAGGTTTTTCCTATGATTTTACAAAAAATTGAAATCCGACAACCACCCACTACACGTCTTCATTCGTTGGTCGGCTGCCGGCGACTTACGCTTTCTGCGGGCGGGAAAAAAATTTCGACTGCGCACGAGTGTCCCCTCTATATCTACACTGAAGAAAGTGCCTCGCGCTTCAATGGTTTACACGGGATTCGATTTTCATGTAAGTGTGACTTCATGTTGAGAATGGTTACAGAATAAGTTTCTGAATTCATTCAGGAAAACTCAAGACGCAGTAAACGTGGTAGATCTCTAATACAGTTTTTTAAAGTAGTATTTTAACTGAGATTATCCTTGATTAAGAATGAATAGTAGAAGTGATAATCTATTCTCTTCTATTTGTAGAGCCATTTGATCTCACCAATACTGCTCGATCTGTGTATGACAGAGATGTATTTGAACGAGTGAAAGCAGTGTTTCATTCCTCGTGGCAGAAGTTGAAGCAGACCAGAGATATCGAGAGTATATTTATGGATGAAAAAGATTAGCATTTTGAGAAGAAGTTTGGCTGAAGAAGATTGCGAATGAAGAATTTATTTCCATTAGAACATTAGAAGGGGAAAAAGCCTGCATGGAATGAGGGAAAACGAACGGGGGAAACCTGAAGTTTTTTTTTCTTTTTTTTTTTTTTTTTTTTTAAACATAAGATTTCTTGGCGACTGAGATAGCATCTCCATGCGATAGGATAAGCTGCTAAAATATCTTCATTCCAGATACTTTTTTTTTTTTTTTAAAGGACTTTTCGGAAAACATTCTGCACTTACATCCAGAAACTTGTTGTGTGGAGATGAATTTAAACACAAGTCATGACCAGTACAACCTATCCTACTGTGTGCATGAGTGAGTGAGTGTGTGTGTATGTATGTGTGTGTGTGTGTATATGAGTGTTCCTATGTGTTTTCGCTAGTGTGTATGAGAGGGAGAAAAGGCGTGAATGCGATAGGTTTAGAGGGGATATTGAACATGAATAACTATTGTGGTAAGTAGGTAAGTTTAATTATGAATAGGAATTAGTCTCTTAAACTAGTCAAAACACAAGAATTAAAAAAAGAATATACGTGGTAACTGACTGTGATGACGAGTTGACCTGACGAAGCTTTAAAAGAAATTTGTTTTCAAGATTTCATTTTTTGCTTCAGCAATACATATATATATATATATTATATTTACGAAATAATTAACTGGAAAATATATAAAGTCATAATACATGATTTAAAAAAAAAAGTTGAATTGCAAGGAAAAGTAATCGAACTAAATTTTTTTTTGAAAGTATGTTATTTCTAAATAATAATGCTCTTTTACTTTTTAAACACTCTAGGAATGAGGTGTTTTTTCTTTTAGCTTGGTTTATATCGTTTTTTGAGAATAAGAATAAATTATATATACATATATTATATATAATGTGTTTTTGGTGTGCGAGGTTAAATTAATCGATAAAAAAAGTCTTTTTTTCCTGTATGAAAAGTGTTGTAATAATATTTCTAGTGTAACAATTGTACATATCATGGATATAAAATTTGTAGTTCTTAGTGACTTTCAGCAGTGCATGCTGAATAAACAAAAAAAAAAGTAAAAAAAAAGGAAGATCTAGCTTGTTATCTCCCTATTTGATAGGTTATTCTTTACGTTGAAATTGAAGAGAAAAATTAGTTAAAAAAAATTATGGATGTTTTTTTTTTTTTTTCGATGAGTTATAAGAGGAGGGGAAGATCAGTATGAATGTATGTATATGTTTGTATGAAAGCAATTTTATTCCATTGTACATACATTTGTCGCCTTAAGGATCACGAAAATATATGAACAAGTTTGTGAATTATGGAATCATCCTTCTCTCCCCCTTTCCTTTAAAAAAATAATAAAATAAAAGGTTTTCTTTTTTTAGTAATATGGAAAGTCACTTGTTTAAGATTCTTATTAGCTGTGTACAAGGACGAGACCGCATAAAGAAATATTTAGTCGAATCTCCAAAATTAGTTTAATCCTTAGAATTGGTGAATTGTGGGGAAGTCTTCTTTGTAGATGTTTGTAGAGTGATTTCCTTTTTAAGACATTAAAAGCTGAGCGTAGGTTTCTTATATATATACGGATGTTTTCCTTACAAAGACAATAGTAAGATCAATAAGTTAAAAAAAGAAAGAAAACTGAAAAGTACTGATACGTTTTTTGATGTAGACAATATATAATTGTACCTCATGTTGCTCTTGTGAAGAAGTTAAAAACAGCAATAAAATGCTTCCAGGGATGTCATGCTTTTCTGAATATTAGTGTGATTCTTTTTTTCATGGTGGTAAGGGTTGGAACGAATGAAAAAAAAAATCTGTGTGTACTATGTATCGTAAAATACTCATAAGCATATCATTATAAATATTCAATGTAAAAATGTCATTATGTGATAAAAATCCTTACGTATGAAGTTTTTTTTCTTTTTCCAGCATCAAAAAAATGAAGAAAAAATAATATGCACTAACATTTATGTAAATAAATGTAAAAACTTAAAATATTTGTTACTTCTTTATCTGCTGATGAAAGCACAACATAGAAAAAGAATTACAAGAAATTCAAGTGTCTTTTAATAACCTTTTTTTTTTTTATGTGTAGTGGGATATGTAAATTTTTTGGTCAGAATAAATTCAAATGTGGCTTATTGATTGAATTTAATTTGTTCATTGTGTAAACTTTGATGCCAAGCAAGTATAAAGGTGGAGGGTTTTGCTTTTCTTTCTATAAATATATGTATGTTCAGTTGCTCAAATATTTCCAGTTGGCATGGGACTTCTTGCATTTTTTTTTTAAACTTAAAAATTGCCTGTTGGTTTTGTTGCAATAAAGAAACCAATTTCTTTTGTTTAGATGTTTGCAGGATAAGGGAAGCTCATAACATTACTTAACATTTGAATATCGATTATTTTAGAGTCTATACTTGTTTTCAAATCGACAGTTTAATATTTACCTTTGGTTTTATTTTGTCTAATAATGAAATTTTCAATTAAAAAAATAATGTATCCAAGTTCCATGCCATTATGTGGGTACGTACCACAAATGTGAATTATTTCTTTAGTATGATGGTTGAAATAAACTGCTTACATTTCGTTTATGGAGAAAATAATTTCTATGGTGCGTTTTTCTATAAAAAGAGAGGAATATATATATATATATAATATATATTTTGATCAAATAAGCCAAACTGATGATAGATGTTCACGTTTACTGATAAGAGTGTTCACTGTTGTAGTTTATTGGGCAAAGTTTAGTCATAATAATGATAATGGAGGGGAGAAAAACTTGAATTTTCGAAATCTTCAGCACTAGCATAGAAAAACAAAGGGCGTGAAAGGAAAAGTTTCTCGATTAAGAATCGTATTATAGTGCCAAACATTGTGTGATAAGTTGATAGCAAATATAATGATAGACGTAAAAGTTGTATCCTTTTATATGAGGTCAATATTTGGGTGCCAACAATAAATAAATAATGTAAACATGGACGTGGTCTCTTAAATGACAAAAATACGTAGCATTTCAATGTTATCTTGTCGTACAGTATTTATTTAAAAAAAAAAGAAAGAAAAAAAATGTAATAAATTTCTCCAGCAGCATTGAGCTACAAAACGTCATTTAGATGATCAAATAAAACTTAAAACACGAGATAATTATTTGATAAATATGTTACTTTGCTAATTATTTTTTTCGTATAATGACTTGGTTGATTATTTTAGTATGAATTTTTATTTTATGGCGTAAGAAAGTGCGGCATGTTTATTGTTAGGTGAATCTTGGCTGAGTGAATGGGAGTGAATTGTTTAAATTAAAGGCTGATTGTTGTATGGAAAGACTGGGAATATGCATAAGAAATTATGCATATATATAGAGAGAGAAAGGCGTATATGTGTGTGTGCGTGTGTGTGTGTATAATTGGTTGAATGAATGTGTGTGTGTGGTTTTTTTCTATTCGTATATATAAATATATATTATAAGTGTATGTTGAATCTTGTATTCATGAAGTGTTGCCATACATCATGCTTTTTTTTCTCCGATGTTTTGTAAAAGAAATATATATATATATATATTTGATGGTTTAGATCATTTTTCTTCAAAGAAATCGGTAATTAGATATATTTAGGAAAGAAATATTGGTATCAGAAAGTAGAATTTAAAAAAAAGTAAAAAAAAAAAAAAAAAAACCGTTAGCTTCCATTGTTTACTTAACAGAAATATGTAGTTACCTTTTTTTATTATTATTACTTTGGTGGTTAAATTTGAAATTTCAAGGTACATGCATAATATTGTATGTATGTAAATGGTTTGCAGTATGTGTAACTATATTTGGTTTTCTGTAGATTATTTGTAAACATAATTGGTAATTGGAAACAAAAAATTCGTTCAAAATTTACCGAAATTCATCTTTTGTGCTCTTCAAACTATAATGAAAATAGTGGTGCACGATCTGTATGACATGTCATGGAATACTTAGCTTTTTTTTTTTTCGTGTATGACAGTTGAAACTTCAATAAAGAACGGTAAAAGAGATGATGTAATGATTCTGATTTTAATTTTGGAAACACTTTTGAGGTAAAGCATCCGCATCCTTTAAACGGTCTGTGTGTTTATGTATTTACCTAGTCTTGCCATAAATACTGTCACAGGAAGGAACAGTCCTAATGTAAAGAAGACAACAGATCCAGAGAAATAAATTTACTTGCAGGGAGTACAGACACCACAGATACAAAATGTACAGACAATACTCAAAATGACCACCATATGCTTTGACACAAGCCCTTAAACGGCGTGGCCAGTTATCAATGGCTATACGCACACAGTTCATTGGAAACGTGTCTATTGCTTTGATGAGGGTACGTTTGAGAGACTCCAAATTGGGGTGGCGTTTGGTACAAGTCATGGCCTCTAATCGAGACCACAAGGATAGTTTAGAGGATTGAGATCTGGACTGGCCGAGGGCTAATCACTGGTAGCAATGAAGTCCGGCACATTCGTTTTCAGCCGTACTTGATTCACCGTAGCTTTATGGGCCGGTGCAAAGTCTTGCTGGAAGGTCCATGGCTTGTTAGGAAAGAGAGTGTTGCCTAAAGGTTCCGGAGCTATTTCCAAGATGTTTTCACGATACACTTGAGCACTTGTTTTGACCCCTTGTTCGCAGTGCAACTTTGTGACCCCGTCACACGACCCCCCCTCCCCCACACACACCAAATCATCAACGAGGACGGATGGTGATCCCGCTGAACCTTTTTCACAACTCGAGAAGCTTCTCTGGATGTGTGAGCATACACCCTGTCATTTTGTTTTTGAGGTGTTCTTCAATGTTGAAAATTTCCTCATCAGAAAAGAGAATTGATCTGTGTCTTCCATCCTCTTACCTCTGAAACAAGACATTGCATTTCTCCGTCCTGTTTGCTTTCAGCGAAGAGGTTAGGAAATGTCCCGTTGATCGGCGGAAAGCACCTACCTTAAGGTTGGTGTAAAGGGACAAGTTTTGCCAATAGATGTCACTACAGTCTTCGTATCTCTTTTATGTATTTTTTACCTTTCACGAAAATGTACAATTTCAACCTAGAGACTTGAAATGTTTGGAGAAGGAACTTGATAACCTATCGAAGGCAACAATCCGTGCCGATTTCTTATTTTGAATTTTCTTCATTGTTGAAAGAGTTATATTGTTAAAGGTTTGGATATCCCCTTCAAAAAACAAGTCATTTCAACAATGAAGAAAATTCTAAATAAAAAATCGGCACGGATTGTTGTCTTCGATAGGTTATCAAGTTCCTTCTCGAAAAATTTGAAATCTCTAGTTTGAAAAAAATACATGAGAGAGATACGAAGCCTGTAGTGACATCTATCGGTAAAACATGTCCCTTTAAATTAACCTTAAGGTCACTTCTTAGTATCCTTGACATTATCCTTGAATTTTTTTTTTTTTTTTTTTTTTTTTTTTTTTTTTTTTTTTTTTTTTTTTTTGCTTCCGAAGGGGGTTTCGACGAATTCTCTGCCTGACAGTCTGGGTGGCTTGTGATGTTCTACTGCTCCGCGGTCGGCCTGGTCTGTGGCGCTCACATACAGAGGAAGTCTCACAGTACCTTACTATGGTTCGATAGACGAATCTCAATGTGATTTTCAGAGGTTGGAGAAGTTTGAAAATCTTCGATGCTTTGTTACCACACTTGTATAATGCAATCACAGCTACATGGTTCTGTTCCTGATGCCACTCCATCCTTACAATATCACTGACCTGCAAAGAAACATGAATTACATAATGAACAATACACAGAATACTGACAGAAGTGAATTCACTCAAGTCTATGCGGTATAAATGCTCGGTTCCGGTCTGCAGCTTTTGTGACAGTATTTATAGCCAGATTAGATATTTTTTGCAAGTGAAGGATTACTATAGTTGTGACTTCATGTTTTTCTTGCAATGCAATCATTACCTATTCATAAAGTAACAGTTCATAGTGCTTAACGGAAGAAAAACTCTGAATATTGACAATTTTCTAAGGACATTATCTATGAGTTAAGGAATCCGAGAGTTAACCTGCCGAAAGATAGGCCAGTTAGCGAATCTATTCCAGTATTAAGCGAAAGAATGTTATAAGCCGCTCACCGATTCTTTCTGTTACCTTCCATCTTTTGACCTACGCTGACTGCCTAAAAAGGGCTCTTGTGTAGCCGACGTATGTTTTCCAAACAAGAATTATGGTATGTTTTGGTCTTGTTCATTTGGCTTTCGCTGAACTACACATAGTGTTGACTTCCAGCACGTTATATAACTTTAATCATCCATGCTTTTCAACGAACTTCAAAGTTCGTTACTGAATTCTCTATGTTTGGGTGTGTGTGTTATTTGCGAATTTTTCAGTTTTGAGCCCTCCATTCGATAGAGGATCAAAAATTATCTCAAAGAAGTGATGGAATGTTTCGCATTACTCGTACCGTTCCCAAGATATTGACCAAAAAAGTTCGGATTTCGGGAGATTTAAGGAGCCATATCTCGGGAACAGTAAGTCATAGAGAGACTATATTTTGCGAATTTTTCAATTTTGAACATGTGTCATCGTAAAATAACATATCGTAGAACGTTTTAACAGAACTCTTAAACAAAATATGTAGAAAAAATTTAGTACTCAAGGAAATTATAAATGGATAGATATATTACAAGAAGTGTTTAATGAGTATAATAATAAAGTACATAGAACAATTGGAATAAAGCCTGTAGAAGTTAATAAGAAAATTAATTCTTTGTAAGTTCGTTCTGGCAACTCTCTTGGAGCATTCTCGACTATATTTTTTTCCTCTTTCTAAGCTAGCTTCTGTTTACCTTCGAGAGTTAGCGCTTAGCATTTGTATCCTACATATAGTAGGTAAAATTAAGCAACCAGTAGTGATAATTACAGCTCATATGTAAAAGTTTACTTTTGGCGTGATAGATATGCAAAATACTGATGTAACTATTGTCAATTTCTTATTGCCTATTTACTTCTTGGGTTTCACACTGAGCACTCAAACTAAATACGGTAAAACCTGTTAACTTGGCCTGGTTCATCTTGAACCTACATTTTCCCATGACATTCGTTACTTATTACTCTGTAACTAGGCTACCTCAGGGCGCATAGCTTGTCACTTTTTTTTTTTTTTTTTAATAACTAAAAGTTACTTTTTTTCAAGTTGATCACTAAAATTTACTTTTTTTCAAATTTGTCAGTAAAAGTTACTTTTTTGGGAGGTAAAGTGACTTTTTCGTGAGATTTATGTTTTGCAGAAATATGTTCTAAGAAAAATATTAAAAATAAATGGAAAAAGGCAGAAACTTGTTACTCATTATTCTTCTGAAAGCTTCAGTACTTGCTGCCACATGTGAATCAGCTTCATTCTCACTTCAGCTTTTCTTCTTTCTAAAGCACAGTGGATGATTGGAGGATGCTTAAGCTCTCAAAGTGGGTTTGGGAACCCTTCTGTGTCTATTCTTTTTTTCTATCGTAATAGTCTTTTAGTTTTCTCTCGTAATAGTTAACGCTCCGCTGAACGTTGTGTGTGTTTGTGTGGTTCATTATGTTAGTCTTGTGTTATGCTTCTTGTATGTTCTTAAGAGTAGGTGATGAATTTGAATATTTCACGGCTTTGAGAACTCTCAATGCTAAGTTAAATGTCTCGGAAATAGGCCAGAACTGGTTCCACTTACTCAGAAGCTTCTTACATCTGCTTACCGTAACTACAAAGCATATTTAGAAAACTTAAGAAAGGAGGAAGCTCAAAAAGAAGAAGTAAAGAAGAAAAGATGAAACAAAACAATAAACAAAGAGAGAGGTTATGGAGAAATTGACAAAGGAAAACAGGGGTACGATGAGATTTTGGTCACTTTTTCGTGTACTTTTGGTTACTTTTCAACTATTTACAAGAAACCAGACCACTATGAGCCCTGCTGCCTGCGTATCTTGAAAGTTAGCCGCATTAAAGCAATGTTTACCTTATGATGACAATGATAAATTTACCTACGTATCTTGGCCACGCAAAATACCGTTTTTTTTTTAATTTTTCTTATAACTCTTTCGTACTCCCATATGAGAAATAGGTGTATTTGCGTTTGGAGACAAATAAAGCATAGATTCCCACTATTTGTTCGTGGAGGTCAATAGCCAGAACACCTACCCTAATAAAAGGTGGTGAGGGAAGATGTGAATAAGCAGCAGCCCGGACGGGAATTCAGGAAATGGTTGTACGTATTTGTTTACCCTGTCTAAACCATTAGCTATAACGGCTCCTTTCGTGAGTGGGGTGCTTTAGTAGTTCGAAAAATTCTCAAGGTTAAAGCTAACCATCTCAATTGTCAATTATTGACACTTGACGGCTTGTCGAATGTAGCGGAGGTTTTGAGGTACGAATTCCTTTAAGATTTTCTCAAAGCATCTTTTGCTCCGAGGGAAGCATTTGTAGCTCATTAACAAGAGGTAGTTAACTACAAAATTAGAATGTGCATATATGCCAAAAAAAAATAAAAGAAATACGTCTAGAATGAACTACCCTGAATAAATTTGTTATTAATAACTGATTCGCTAGTTTTCGAAAGATATCTACCGAAAATTTTATCACTGTCAAAAAACGTCATATAAACTGCATATAAATTGTTCATTATTATTATTATTATTATCAATCTGAATAACTCAGTGTGTTACAATATCAGTTTCAATAAACTGCATTGCGTACTTGTTTCTATTTTATGGTTCTTTGTATTATTGTGTTTTCAGTCCGAATAATTCAATATACCAAACTAGTTTTCAGGAAGAGAAAGGTATATATATTAAATATACGCACCTGTATATTGTTATAATTACTCTATATACATTATTTAAAAGTAGCTGTCATTCGAATGCTTATTAAAATTTTACAAGCAAATAATACTAAGTTAGAAATCCTATTCTAAAAATACTCCAATCACATTTATTTTGTAAGTTGGCCACTTTTCAATGAAACCGAGGGTGGCCAATTTAAGACAAGTTTCACTGTATCAGGTTGTCTAAAAAGTATTGAGCCGGCAGAGGTCAAAATTGAGTCAATTCATTTATTGTGAATTAAAAATAGCATTATGAAACCAAATCATGCACAATTTTGTTCGATGACTCCTTTTATATATCCGTTCTTCGTACGGGGAGAATACGTTTCATTTTGAACATAAAGGGTGAATTTAGACTTAAACGTCATCGGAAGTGTCACTGTTCATCTGAGCGACCCCGAAAAAATTGGATTCGACACTAATATCGGTCCTTTTCTATCATTATATATATATATATATATATATATATATATATATATATATATATATATATATATATATATATATATATATATATATATATATATATATATACAGTAAAACCTGCCTTCAACGGACCCTTTATTAAACGGAAAACTGTCTTAAACGGAAATATTTCACGGTCCCATGAATTTTGGAGTGCAAAACGTGTAAAAGTCCCTTCATTAAGCGGAAACTGTGTTATGCGGACAACGGAAAGCAAAATAAACCTTTAACGGAAAATTCAGAGTTCCAGACTACAGCGTTTAGAAAATGTTTAGACATTCTGTGAGAGGGTAAATATATACATTACATGTCTGCGATAAATTCTTCGTTCCTTTGTTAATTTTTTTTGGGCATTGTTGACCTTCCCCAAGCACTACTCATATTCACCCCCACAATTTGTCCGTAGTCCCCTCACCTTAATCAAGAATGAAACGGAAAGTCGGAAGGAGAAGACGAGGTGGAAGAAGAAGAAGAAGAATACGGTACCGAGTTCGAAAAAGAGTGTAGAATAAAGACGTATCAAGATGATCTCAGAAGTTTAAAGGAACTGCAACAATTTGCCTTACGGAGAAATGACTCTGAATTACTAAGTGTAGTTTCTCAGGCTAAAGTGTATACGGAAAGTACAACAGCTAAGCAGCAATGTAAACAGAAAAAACTGCTTGACTACTGAAAAAATAAAGAAAGCATGTGCATAGGATATTTTGTATTAATTTTAAACTTTTTGTGTATTAATTCGTAGAAGAAAGAAGCATTGTAATTGAAAAAGGTACGTACAATTACAGTATGTCCGTTATAAGCATGTATTAAAAAAAAAAAGACAGCGTCTACCTCCATTAAGCGGAACCCTGACTTTAAAGGAAATTTCTGCGAGTCCCACTCGATTCCGCTAAAGACAGGTTTCACTGTATATATATATATATATCCCCTCTCGTAAGTTGTATCGTCAAAGTGAAACGATGAAAACCATCCCAGGCCCGAAACTCATCTATGTTGAAAATTTGACCGAGACCGATCAGGTGGTTCAAGAGTTAAGTCACAAACATTGTCACTTTGATTTTTACATATAGAATCTCATCGCTATAGAACTTATGAGGTTTCTAGTCAAACAAATATAACATCTGCTTTTCACAGGCCTCTTTTGAAACGAACTTTACACCATTCAGGGAGTTCTGCAGGGACCGAAACAAGCCCATGCCGCAAACGTCGCCAACACCTACTGACCTACTTGCCGGTAATAGAGGTCTGCACAGAGCCCGCGTGCTTAGGCCCGCTCGAGTCTACAAACTATAGATCACTTCGGACTCGGGCCGGGCTCTGGCTGTAAATTTTTACATATACAACGTATTTCTCGTTTCTTTTCGGACCTTTGTAAATACTGTACAACGATATTTCTCGGACCGTTCTTTCTGGATAATTCTTAAAGCACATCTAAATTTGTAACTTGAGACGCCCACACTAAAAATCTATCTATAATTGTGGAATTGAGAGTAAAGCTAATTGTGTAGAAGAGGGAAAACTAAAAGTAACCGAAATATACATTTTTAGCTTACCTGTGAGTAAAAGTTTAGGAGCCAGAGTGTGGATGCCATTCGTTTTCTTCACAGCGATCGACAATGACTGTTTTGAGGACTATCTGACTTGTGAGTGAGTTCAGTACATATCCATTTGCATAAGAATTTGTTTTAAATATTTAGAATATTCATTTCTAGTTGGGCATTTCATGAGAATTCATATAAATGAAATGAAATATTTAGTTTAACGTCCCACGAAACTACACCGAGGCTGAGAGAGAGAGAATTTATATAAATGATCATTTTCTTTAGTGAATTCATACATTTAGTGAGTGTAAACGATAACTTTTATTTTGTTATTCTCTCTGAATAATGTAAGCTTTTAAACTGAAACTAGCTGAACCTGTGCTCTCTACTCAGCTTATCATTCACATATGAGCATGAATCTCCTTGCCATTCCTCATAACATCTGTATATGTCCCTTTACAGACACAAGTAAAAGACGTCGTTTTAAAAATCGGCAAAGACCACCATAAAGGGGAGATTTTTCAATATCACGGACTGTTTGCAAGATTTGAGCCTATTTCCGTTTTATTTCTTCCATACAGTATGTAATAAGCAACTACATTATATACACTTATCACCGACATTAATTAATGTCAGTGATATATGGCCTTCATTGGGCAAAACAATCCAAACAATAAAGATTCATCTTAGATTGGAGAAATGGTTATACTTCGTTTTTCATTATCATTTGGCCACAAAACAAATGCCTCAGAGAGAACTCATGTATACAATCATGTTGTGTTGGAATGTATAACTCACAGGATGAGATGCTTTAATTTTTAAAAACATTCAAGGGACTCGGGTCGGGCCTCACATAAATTCACGGGCCGGGCTGAAAATTATTAGGCACTTTTTTCAAAGAGGCCTGAGCTAGAGCGACAAGATTTTCCAAGAGATATACCCGAGTAAGGCGTTGAAAAATATCCTTACACGGATTGGTGTGGTATTTATACCGTAGGTACCTCGTATCCTAGGAGATCTTTGACCAAAAAATCAACTTTAAATTCCATCGAATTTCAAAGTTATTGGTGAAATTTAAAAAATCGAAAATCTTCATTTTTTCGAAAACCACCGAAGTTATGAATGTGAAATACTTTGCTTCAAGGCTCTTACCAAAACTAGAAACAATTTATTTTGTTCTTCAAATTTCTAGCAAAAAGTGTACCGAAATACACGATTTCAACTATTTTTGCATTATGTTTGATTAATCGTCTTCTATTTTCCACCATTAAAGGTTACTAACTCTGTATAATATTCTGATTATGATTTGATAGTCGTAATGCTTGTTCGTGTAGATGAGAAAACCAAAGCCTGATACGCCTAAAAGATATGCAATCCTCGTTACGTCATAAATGAATTGTACTGCAGAAACTATCAAAAGCCAAAGATTGTCAGATTTGAGTTTTTTTACCTCGCCATAAATGGATTACATTGCAATATAGCAGTCATAATCGTGCCTCTTCCAGAAACAACACAATAGCTCTAGTGTCAACGAATTTTAGTGCGCTTTAGTAAGATATTTATATTTTAAATGGTGAATTAGAGAAACATTGCCTTTATTAACCCCATATATAACACACAAATATTATAATACACGAAGTGTTGATAATACAAAAAATATTCAAAATGCTTTTGTAATGTCTTTCCTGTGTTAGAAAACATTACAAGGAAAATGAAAGAGACACTATGCATAACCTTCAATCTTCATCACTATATGCATTTACTGCTGGATTGACAAGACCATCAACACACAATCTGCTTAAAATATGTGTAGATCAAGCAATCTTAGCAAAGTAACGAACACGTAAAAGGTAAGAAAAGTTTTTCAGCGATATATAAACAGTATCAAGCTGTTCGATTGTCATGTGCATATTCACAATAATACGTCTTTAGATTCAAATAGCATAGTGTTTTGAAACAAATCAATATAACACCTGCATGCCTTTCTACAAATATGACGAAATCATACCTCGAATTTACCGGTGTTTATTATTTTTATTTTCAGGAAATAAAGATTGATGTTATTATCTTTATTCATCATTGCATGAATTGTGTTGATTTTAAGTTTAACTTTCCTTTCATTAACAGGTTTATGACTCGTGAACCTAGTAATTTTCCGTGAAATTAAAACCTAGTGTGCTTTCCAACGGGAATCAAATCTGGATATCCTACATTATCAATGCATATCTTATCCAAATAACAATGAAGAATCTCCGCTACGCATATAAATATATCATATAAAATATATCTACCTATTCATCTGTTTCATGATTAAAAGCAAAAGAAAGAAAATACGGATTTTTTCCTGAAAAAAATCGGTTCCTCCTAACTAATGAAATTCACTCATATAAGAACACAAATAGGCTGCAACAATATTATGCGTATGGCATAAAATATGGCAAGGTACATAAACATACAATGGAAGTCTAATTCTAATAAATCTTTCATAATGACTTAAATTCTGCAAAATATATTACTATAATTTTATTCCCTTTTTTAAAAGATTAAAAATTCAAGCTAAACTTAAACCACTGAAATCTGTAAAACACCATGAGTGGATACAAAAAAGACCAAAAAAATGATCAAATGCAATACTGTAAATATTGGTTAAAGTCTTATAACTATAACCAAAGGTATAAGACTCCCAACTGTCTTATAACTATTGGTTATAAAACAGCTAAGATATGATAAATCATTGTTGTCAATGTTTTAAATTATGTCTACACTTCCATGTAATACTTCTATATTACAAAAGAAGTTACCTGCAAAGCACGCATACTGCCGGTCTCGTATTCAGTGTAAGCGGGTCCGGGTTCAATTCCCAATGAGGGACACACACAGTCAAGAAAAAAAGTGTAGCAGTTTTTCAAGTGTAACGTAATAGCCCCAATAAATGTATTGGTACCTATTTCTATATATAAGAAAATATATTTGTAAGAGCAAGATGGTAAGACTCTGCGTAGAGAGAGAGAGAGAGAACAGAACAGAACAGGTTTGCTTTAACGAGCTCAAACGAAAAGAATTATTAATAATACTAAACGCTGAAGGTGGCAAGAGTTCTGCAATACTCTATCAGATCGCACTCCGTCTTATAAAATCTGGAACTTTTGGAAGAAACTTCAACAATACCATACCATACAAGACACACGAATTCACTTCTATAATTTAGAATAGATACTTACTTTCCACCAAAAATTAACGCCTTGCACTGTCAATAATGATCGCTGATTGCTATCACAATTCTTACTAAACAATCTGAATATAGAACGATAAGAATTTTACAATGACCGAATTAGAAACAGTACTTAAAAATATACATAAAAACACTACAGCGGGCATGGATGGAATCAGTTATTTACATTACAAAAATCTACCAACCAAAGGTCTTCAAATGTTGCTGAACTATTATAATCATATTTGGAATACAGGTCAAGTACCATTAAATTCGAAAAAAGTACTAATATTACCTATTCCAAAAAAAATAATAAAGGATCAAATACGTCAAACAATTTTCGAAAATTTAATATTAAACAGATTGAATTGGGTTTTAGAAAACTCACGAACTTTCCCATTTCATATTATTGGTTTTAGAAAAAAAATCAACTTACGATGCATTAACGTTATTATTACTAGATATTTACAAAGCATTCAGACATTCTAGTGGAGAAAATGTTTAAACTTCAAATTCCTGCAAAGATGATTAGAATTATACACAACTTTTTAATAAACAAACAAGTGTATATTAAAGTGAAAATCTCATATTCTACACCACGAGTAACATCTTTAGGCTTGTTGCAAGGAAGTAAATTAAGCCCGATTCTATTTAACATTTATATAGTTGATTTTATAATTTCATCTTGGGAAAATAATACTATTACTTCCTTCGCTGATGATCTAGTAATAAGCTCTTATACAACTCATACTGAACGTATAATATCATGTATGGAGAATAAATTAAATATCATCAATACATGGATGAATAATAATGGATTAGAACTCAACTGGAATAAAACAAAATTTATTGTCTTTACTCGGAAAAGAAGTTTACAAAATTACCAGTTGCAATATCATAACTATAAATTAAGATCTGAAAAATCCATCAAGTATATTGGATTAATATTAGATCGGAAATTAAATTGGAAAGCACAAATACAGTTTCTTAGTCAAGAAAATATAAAATGCATTAATTTATTAAAATGTCTCTCTTCCAAAAGATGGGGCATTAATCCGTTTACTTTACTACCAATACTACATCAAGGATATATATCGAAAATATCATATGACAGTATATTTTATAACAAATCTGGTCAATACTACAACTGTTTAGAACAAACCATCTATTGTTTATCTAAAATAATTTTTTGTCAACCGTCTTTCTGTCCAAAAAAGGCTTTATTAAAGGAATCAGTATATATACCTTTATCAATACTATTCTCCAAATTGGCCTGCAAATTCGTAATAAAAGCGTTCGGCAAATCTAATTCTCCTAAAACTTCAACAGATTGAACTGCTTCTCAAGAGAAAAATGCTCCTTATACCCGTAACTATCCATGAATAGTTCAGGCATACCTCAACTTTAAATTATTGAATTCAACGATTCATAAAGTTCCATCGCTTCCCTGTTTTCTTTGGAATTATAAGGGTAATTTGACACAAGTAAAAATGTAGGAACCTATATATATACCAATCGCATATATATATATATATACCAAGACCTAAACCAAAAAATATCAACATCTATGGAAGGACTTCAAACAACAATTTGATGAAGATGCCACATTTCTTTGTACAGATGCCTCAAAATTTAGCAATATCAACGTAGGAGCAGCAGTATATATTCCGTCTAGAACAACGACACTTAAATACAAACTACCTACATACACCACAATATTTGAAGGAGAAGCATTTGCCATCCGACAGACGCTAGTTTATATTGAAAAACAAAATTACTAAATCTGTTAAATGCTCATACTCATTGAGTGTGTTAACAGCTTTAAATTCTATCCATTGGAATAGTTCTACAACCTGGACTCTTAAATATTAAATACCTTTATCGAACATTAATGGAGAATAATTACAAGATATATTTCACTTTTATTAAAGTCTACGTCAATATTGAATCGAATAGCAATATTATAGACAAAGCAGCAAAGGCCTCATGTCTTGAAAGAATTCCAACGAATATCAAATTATCACCAAGGAGTTATTATAATTACATCAAAGAGCTTCATGACGAACAGTTAACCATCTGGTATAATAAACAACAACCAACACCAGGAAAATTTTATTGGACAATCTCTACTTCACTGCAAGACCAAATGAAAAAAATCATTAAAACCTGGACTCGTCGAGAAATCATAATTTATTACCGTCTTATTTCTGGAACAGCGCTAACTCCTATAAAATTATTCCAAATACGGAAAAAACCTACACCGCTGGTGCGATAAAGGAATAGGAACAGTTAATCATATTATTTTTGAATGTGAATTGTTTCAACCTCTACGCTCAGTTATTAACACAATTATACAAATACCTTGGATATGCAACATTTTCGTATAAATATATATTGGCAACCAACAACTGGCCATCAATTAAAGCATTAATACATTTCCTCAAAACTTCTGGCATAAATATTTAAAAAATCACCTATTGAACAATCGCTTTCACCTGAACATATGGAATACAGCGAAGTAATATGGATAATCAACAATATTAAAGACTGGTTTCTTTTTATTCATATTTTTATTAAGTTGGATACAGGTAATTATGATAAAGGTTGTACACATAGTAAAGACCGGCTACCAGAAACATTACTATACCCTGGCCGGTGAATGATGATTTCTGACAGCTCAGCTCGCGAGGACAACTGAGGAGTGTGGTGTTGCCATGTGCTTCTCGCGCAAGGGGGAATCATCTGCTTCGTCGTTAAGGGCGACCGAACTATATGCGGGCGGCGAGATTTTTAACATTTCGTACTAATTGTTAATGAAAAACGAATGAAAAACACAATATATTGTATAATATTAATTATGTATTAGTCGGTCATATACGATAACAGCAATACAATAGAGTTGACATCTACAGTGTATGTAAGAAAGAAAATAAATTTTAATGTGAAAAACCCTACAGCGAACATTGAATATAATATACACCAATGTAGCACTTTTTTTTATATACATAATGAAAAATATTCCTACATACCTTTTACTGTCACTGCTCCTCTAGAGGGAAAACACCACAATCTTCGAATAATTCATTCTCGCCCGAAGGAACACTTTCCTCTTCAGATGTTTCAGCCTCAGAATCACTATCGCTGTCACTATCTCCAACGTTTATTATAAGTCTGCCTACTCTTTCTTGCAAAATACCTTCCGATTCCCACGCTCTTTTTATATCACCCCATGTATGATCAATTACTTTTCGCCACTGTTCGGGTGAAACTTTTTCTATAGCTTCTTCTACGAGGTTTCGCAGAGATGTTAACGTGAACAACTTGTTGTTTTCTGCTACAAAGTTCTTCACCTGGCCCCAAATCATTTCAATAGCATTAAAATGACAATGATACGGAGGAATCCTAATTACTTTGTGCCCATTATCCTTAGCTATTTTGTCTATTGTGTATTGTACATATCTGTGTTTATGAAGCTTTACTATTTGAATAAGTTCGATTTTTGTCATTGACGTGTTGAAATCTTGAATATTATTCTTTTGTAACCAATCTAAAATTTCTGCTTTTTTGTTGCTGAGTGTAGGGGCTTTGCATAGTTGTACTGAATGATAGGATGCATTGTCCATCAAAATGACAGAGTTGGGTTTTATGTTTGGAAGAAGTGAATTGACAAACCAATCATAAAATTTTTCCCCTGTCATCTCTTCATGAGAGTGATTAGTTTTTCTTTCTTTCTTTCTTTCTTTCTTTTTTTTCTTTTTTTTCTTTTTCTTTTTTTTTTTTTACTGAAACAGCAGTAAGGCATTCGGTATGAAACCCTCATATGAACCTGCATGTAACAGAATGAGACGACTGCCCTTTCCAAGAGGTGTTTTTGTTGTGCCTGCAATGGTATCATCCGTTCACCCCTGCGACCTACTATGATTTGCATTAACCCATGTTTCATCTATCCACACGATGTTTTCTCGATGCTCTTGTAAAATGTCCCGCAAAAACTGGCATCTTTTGGCAACAACATCTGTTCTTTCCAACAAAACTTTTCGCCCTGAATACTTCTTCCACTTGAACTCAAGACCCTCCAATACCAACGATAAACTAGTTTTACCCCCATCGAACAAACCACTATCCTTAAGTGAAACAAGTAGTTTTCTCCGGGTGGGAAATTCTTTTCGCTGATAGTAATCATAAACATGCCGCCGGATCGCATCTTTTTGAAATGCATCCAGATTTGTCACTCTTGAAGGTCTTTTTTTATTTTTTCCCGGAGTTCTTAACACTCCTGAAGGCTCATTCAAATTTTCTCGGCACTTTTCTTTAGTGATCCTTGTCACTGTGGCTGTTCCGATATGCAAAGCTGTAGACACTCTCTGGACAACCTTAGAAAGTGGAAGTAATGGTCCTCCATTTTCCCTTTCAGCCTCAAAATTCCCGCAAATTATACACAAGTCCCCGAGATTGACTATTTAAAACAACACGTTTCTCCTTTCTGCTTGCACTTGCCATTTTCTCTCAAGGTCCACGTTTATACAAATCAAAAAGAAAAACTAACTCACCCACACAATATTCACACAACACGCCAAAGCGAAGTTCTAAACAAAAGATAACCAAAGGGACTTGAATGAACGGGCGACAAAAGGGAGGGAGGGGGTGAGTGAAAGTTTGGCAATGTGCGGTGGTTATCATGGAGACGTGGACAGGTTCTGAGCCTATGGTTGGTTGACCTGCTGTCTTCTGCTCGCTCGCCGTGACCTTGTGCAAATCTGTTAGAAATCATCATTCACCGGTCAGGGTATAAAGAATCGAAACCACATTATTTTCTTGGAACTTTATACAATCTGTGACTATTTTCACTATCTGAAATTAATTATTCTTCCATTTTTGCATTTCTAGCACATACTGGTGGATACTTAGTGCGCCTATTGAACACTATTAATAGTGCAGAAAACAAGACAAGACAAGGTTTGCTTTATTATTCAACGTGTAAAAAAATCATTCTTTTACTTGTGAATAAATACTTTGTTACTTTGAAAATGTCGTCCTATAATCCACACGATATATACATTTATTTAGACCTGTGCTGGCTTCAGTCAAACTTTAAAAATTTACTACAGGCATTGTACGCTACATATACAAATGTAAAGCTGCTAAATCCGAAGTCCATCAAGGAAGGTAAGCGCCAAATACAGCTGTCTTCTTGATATATCGTGTGGGAAAAAAGCATAAAGTTATGAGCACCTTAAATTCTTGTATGAGTAGAAAATGAGTGATTATAATTAATTTCATTTGACTGATGACGATTATTTTGGAAATAATAGTGCTAGTTTTGAGAGTAACAAAAATGAGTTTAATCAAAGTATTAGTACGGAAAATGAAGTTGGTATGGGTTAGCCGGAAACACAAGTTTCAAGAGAGCCATATCGTGCTGAACACATTGCACAAGGTTCAAGAGTGCTACATTGTGCTGAACAAAACGTACGAGATTCAAGAGGGCTATATTCTGCTGAACCAAATGCTCAAGTATTAAGGGAACTATATTGTGCTGAACAAAATGGGCAAGTAGCAAGAGAACAATTTTGTTCTGAACAAACTACACAAGCTCCAAGCAGTCGTTCTATCAGAAAAAAATATTCCGTGGGGAAACACTTAGTATTCCGGGGAGCACTGCTGGTACAATTCTATTTATTATTACATTATAGTCATATAATCTTAGTCTCCTCCGGGGGGCACCCTCAGAGCTCCGGGAGGGCAGTGTCCCCAAAAAACATGTCTGGAAGAAACACTGGCTCCAAAAGAGTCGTTTAACAGTGAATATTTTTCACAGACAATTAAGTACCCATATCCGCGTTGTGGATATTTTAGCAGCGTAGGTGAACCTTATGTAGGCCAATCAAAGGTACCCTGGACCAAGGTTCCTATGCGACGTGGTGGGTATGTACATTCTGTAGGGCAACGTAATCTTGGGCAAGGTCAAGATATACATCAGCGTAACATTTATTTTTCAAAATATCAAGAAAGAAGTACTCCAAAGGTACAAGGTAGGCAGGGTCAGTTCATGAAAAATGAAAGAACTGCGTCTTGCAGGAATGAAAACGAAACACAGTGCAAAGAGTACATTAATAATGAAGGAAGAGTTTCGCCTTCACTGGCACAGAACCTATTGCAGACCAATATGGCACGTCCTGCTATTCAATGCAATTTCGATAAATTGCTGGGACAATGCTTTTTGTTCATTGGAACAACAAATTGAGTCCATACCTATAGTAGATGGCACTGATAGCTATTCTTCCATCATCTTTCTGGTTAGGTTAGATGAATTGAAAAGAAGATATGACTAGAATTGGAAGCTATTTTGGTGGCAAGTCTAACCCAAACAAGGGGTGAAGTACATAGTACATAGTACAAGGGTGAATTTAATAGAATCTTTCATTCTTCCCTAATAATAATAAAAATAGAGAACCTTATAATTATTCTGAAGGTCAAACGGTATTAGTAAAAAGTTTCAATAGGCTTCATTAATGAAACATTACCTAAGTTATCCCCTTGTACTATGCACCGTTTGAAATCATCAATAAACTCACTTTAAACACAACTTGGTTGAGGAAATGTGACCAATCTAGTATTGTAATAAAACGTCACGCTAATCACGTAAAACCTTACATTGATAATAATAATGAAACTTAGTAGTTAAAATGTGTAGTTCTTTCCTTTGTAATAATTGTTAGAAATTGTCTGTTGGCAATAATATAGTAAGAGATTTCATATACAATTGTAAGATACTGGAAAACTGTAACTAGAGGAATTTGTTTCTGGTCAACAATTCTTTTTCCATTTATTGGGACTATTACTTTTGAAAAAAATTAGAGAGAGGGTAGTATATATGTATCGTAATAGCCCCAATAAATGTATTTGTAATTATTTCTACATATAAGAAAATATATTTGTAAGAGCAAGATGATAAGACTGTGTAGATAGAGAGAGAGAGAGAATCTATTGAGGACAATCCTGTGTCTTAAGTGTGCTGCCTCCTGGTGGTCGTACTAGTGCAGGAACCTAACCGTGCCATACCGAATTTCCAATCACTTTGGATTTAGCAGGTAAGACGTAGGGATAGATAATTGACCTCGTCTGGTTTTAGGTCTAAAATATAAAAGTGTATAAATATATTCTTTCTTAAATTTATGTAAATGGGAAAGGAAGTTTCATGGTACTACTCTGGCATTAAAAAGGGCTCTTTTATTTTATATTTAGTCATATAAACCTTCAAAAAATTGCTAACGTTTCTTTGCACGAGGCCCTTTCACTACGTATTATCTTGTGCTCACTATTTATATTCAAGTTCAAGTGTTGGTTTTATATGTTTTTGGTATTAAAGAAAATCTATTTAGGGTAAAGAGTACTACAAATAACACGGTTTATATATTACAATTTCTTATCTTCGAGTTCTTCGCTGAACCTACTCTGAGAAGAACAGAACAGGTTTCCTTTTTTGGAGGTAATATGGCGTCGATGTAGGGACAGCCATCTCGAACTCCAGTTTAATTCAATTTTATTTTTTATACAAATGTTCGTTTTTAGTTCTTTTATAGTGTAATACAAATTCTTTCTAAGTGAACATTTTTGATGATGATAATATTAATATTTGCAATGTTCATAGCTGAAGAACAACTATTTAACACGGGCGATTTCGGGCAATATGCCTGCGCCATTTTATTTTACAAACTATAGTACATATGAATTTGGTTAAAACAATTTTAAACTTTATAACAATTTATAGTGTAATAGCTGACATGGCTAATGGCTGCAGCAACTAATATTTTCAACCACAATAGTGGTTCCAGAACAAGAACAACAAGATTTCCTTTGTTATTCAACGTGTAAAAAGCATTCTTTTACTTGTGAATAAATGCTTTGTCATTGAAAATTTCGTCCTATAATTCACACGATATATACATTTATTTAGACCCGTGCTGTATTCAGTCAAATTTTGAAAATTTACTAGAGGCATTGCATGCTACACAAGCCAGCCGTGTTTTTCTGAGTTTACCTCATTTGTACAATGCAAATTCCTGGGTGGTACCCAACTTATAGGTTCCATGTAGTTTCCTTCCCTCCTTCTGTTTCCTGTTTAATATACTCCCCCAAAAGGATGCCTTCCTTCATACGTGATGGCCTAATGATCTTAAATGTCGAAACAAGTCTTCAAATCTAAATCTTAAATTCTGTTATAAAACATTCTCTTTCAAACATAACCAAACAAGACAAAAAACAAAACTAAACCTTATACTTTACTCGTTAAGTAGTCAAAATTTAAATATGTGACCAATCATGTTAGAACTCAATGTATTACATAAACGTATTACATTGAATCAAATTCAACACTAAGTTATAAATAATATATCTACAATGCTAAAGACATGTCATATCTAACCAATACACAGGTCTAATACAATATCATACTGTTATAGTTAATCTTTCTAAAAATAGTAACTGATATTAATGTGTTCATAATATATACGTGCTAAGTTAGTTTGTAGGCTAATTAAAGGTTAATGTGTTGTGTCTATGTCATATAAAATTACCCCAAACATGTTTTATAAGAGCTATATGAGCTGCCTGCAATTCGTTTGCTAAACAACCCATAAAGATGTTCCGAAATGGCATCATTGTCTCAGTTCAGGCACATATCAAAAGAAATGGCTAACAATTCTATTTTCTAATAATAACATATGCTAAGTAAAAAGATATTTCATATATATATATATATATATATATATATATATATATATATATATATATATATATTATATATATAATCATCTTAAAAACTATACAAATTCAATCATAAAAATCATATATAAAAACAAACAAAAACTGAGAATTAACATTTTACATTCGAGACGCGACAAGGCTAACTCAAATTATTGTCTCGCTTTGAAGATGAGAATCGAGACGAGACGAAAAGCATCGTTAACATTTCTCGTCTTGTCTCGATTCTCAACATAGTGTATGTCCTTCTTTAAGTAACAATTGCTCTGTAGACTGAATCTTATAGTCTTTTTGTTACTTTCTATTTCAGATCTCATCAAATTATGGTCTCTGTAGGTATTTTGTAGCAACGCTTTTAAAATTACCGCTGCATATCCTAAAAATTAGTTTATTATATTTCTTACTGTTGAGTGATATTCAGTTATTTTTGTTACAGTCATTTTCCTTAAAATATACAGTAGAATACTTTCTACATGAAACTTTAATGATAAGCTTTTGTTTAAAGTGTAGGTAGTTGCAGAGGTGTGTGTTGAAGGTACGGAACCCCTTCTCCGAAATCCCTACGTTTAAGTAAGTTTTACCAAATTTTAGGACAACTTTAAAACTTTTAACACCATTATTTATTATTATTATTATTATTATTATTATTATTATTATTATTATTATTATTATTATTATTATTATTATTATTATTATTATTATTATTATTACTGCATATTTGAGACCTCAATATTACGTCCTATTCCAATGCAAATGAACACACTCAAATTAAAAAAAATTAAAAAAATTTTTGGATCCTCCATAAGGATGAGTTGCCTTATAAGAGATACTTCGAAAAGGAAAGAGGGAGGAAAAGAAGGTGTCAGCTACTGGACAATATGAAAATCGAACCTTCGGATGCCTTAACAGAAACTAAGTAGGATTTGTGTTCACGATACATAGTAATACCTTTTCTTTGGGTAAAAGACATTGAAATATGTATGCGTTATATTGATATTTTAACAAAATATACGAATATAAAAAAACAATAGTTCCTATTTACCCATTTTTCTTGAACGAAAATATGGAACGTGTTGAAAATGGGGAACGAAAATATTATTATTTCTAGTAAGAGTGGAAGAAAATAATTCCACGATGACGTTTCAGACACATTTATGACTCATACTAGGCCTGAAGGATGACCCGTTTGTATTCATGAATTGTTTGCGAAACACGCGAAGTTTTCGGACAGTAGGAATCGAGATTGCAGATTGTGACGCCATGTTATTAGTTTTCCCCTGTGGAGGAAGTCTTTTCAACTCTAACTTGTAAGAAGGAGAGAAACTGACTATTTTTCATGTTATTATACTTCAGAAATATCTACATTTTAAATTATAATTTTTTTTCTGAATATCCTCAAAGTGACTCGAACCGCGAACCCCTAACTCACGGAACGAATGCTCAAGCCACTACCCTAAGTCAGCTTAAGTAAGAGTCGTCTATGTAGCAAATTGCAATCATTTACGATTCCAATACTTTATTAACGATGAACCACTGATTTCAGTCATGATAAAATACTATAGTCCAGAGAATTCAAGTTTAAATTTTAAAGAGACCGAAAGTGTCTCCGTAACTTATCTATATTATATTCGGTTATTCTCGTTTTACAGGTATTTCCAATAATTTTGAACGACAGGGACACGAACAGAGATACATCGAGGACATGTAATATTTGAAAGGCTCTCCCACCGGGAATCGAAACTGAGACCCGCCTACTGAACTATCTGATGGGTGGGGTGCCTGGTTCGTTGCCAAGGCAAGTAAGCTTGAGACGGATACATCGTGCTCGTGGGTTTTCTCGAAACACCCCCACTTTCTCATTCCGCCAATTCGTACATCATAATTCACTTGCTTTAATCACAGTCTTCCTCAACCTAACACGCATAATCGTTGAACATTAAACGTAAAGATTTCATTTTGAAGCTGTAAACCCACACTAATCCGAACCGAAAAACATTTGTATTTTCTATTGCTCATTAATGTGTTTTCACTATATATATATACAGGGAGTAATCTACACCCCCAACACCCCCCTAACACCCCTCCAAATTTCTTTACACACACCCCTGAATGGAAAAGGAATATTCCCCCAAATCCAATTGTATCAATGAGTATCATATAGGTTATTTATTACATCAAGTTAAAAAAGGTTTAGCGTTTAGAAAAGAAGGCAATATTCTTATTTATTTATTTCACTTCAAAATACGAAGCAACCTCGTTATCATGTACGGCATCGAGAACCACATGACCTCATTGTTTCGGGAGGTGTTTCGATCGAAACAATTGACAAAACAGACCGCTGATACCTACCCTCCTGGGCTCCGCGGTCGTTTCCGAGAAAAGAGATTGATGGACAGATGAAGATTACTAAAATTGGCAACGTCTTGAGCGGTCATTCACCTACCTCCTCCTCAATAAGGAAAAATTTTGACAATATAGTAATAAGCATACACCAGATACAGTTGGTAAGTGCTACTCTGGAACAGGCTCGCAACCAGAAGAGGGCTAAGGAGGACCTGGCTCTCCCTAAATTTTTCATGTCCAATCCAGAGCTCAATACAAAATGCACAATTTAGATATTTATAAGAGAATTTTTAATGACTTGACCCCTCCTAACATATTCATGGACCCCAAAGCTCTGTGGCTGGTTTCGAGCCTGCTCTGCAAGTGGTGTATCAACGGAGGGACGTTACAAGGGTGTAGTCAAGACGTTTTTAGAAATGAAGAGATCGATCGAAGTAAGAATTATATATTTTTTAGACTGAGTCTAGTGTTATGCAGGAACGCATTTGACGCTAGCTTAATTTTTGTAAAGTATATTTTTATTCATGTAAATTCATTGAGCGGAACAGGGCTCATAGCGAGTCACTTTTTTAACTAAAATTTACTTTTTTTTTCAAGTTGGTCACTAAAAGTTACTTTTTTTTAATTTGTCACTAAAAGTTACTTTTTTGAGAGGTAAAGTGACTATTTCGTGTGATTTATGTTTTGCATTGGCAGTTTTCTAAGAAAAATATAAAAACAAATTTTAAAAGGCAGAAATTTGTTACTCATTACTCTTCTGAAAGCTTCAAAACTTGCTCCTACATGTGAAACAGTCAGATTTATTCTCACTTCAGCTTTTATTCTTTCTAAAGCACAGTGGACGGTTGGTGGATGCTTAAGCTCTCAAGGTGAGGTTGAGAACCCTTCTGTGTCTATTCTTTCTTCTATCATAATAATCTTTTAGTTTTCTCTCGTAATAGTTAACACTCCGTTCAACGTTGTGTGAGTGTGTTTGTGTGGTTCATCATGTACATCTTGTGTTATGCTTCTTGTATGTTCTTCTTATGAGTAGGTGATGAATTTGAATATTTCACGTTTTTGAGTACTCTTAATGCGAAGTTAAATATAATGTCTGGGATGAAGAAATTCGGAAATATGCCAGAACTGATTCCACTTACTCAGAAGCTGTTTACATCTGCTAAGTCTGCTTACCGCAACTAGAAAGCATACTTTGAAAACCTAAGAAAAGAGGAAGCTCAAAAAGAAGTAAAGAAGAAACAAAAGAACAAACAAAGAGAGAGGTGATGGAGAAATTGACAAAGGAAAAAGGGGGTATGATGAGATATTGGTCACTTGTTTGTGTGCTTTTGGCCATTTTTGGTCACTTTTCCACTATTTAGAAGAGATCAGATCACTATGAGCCCTGGAATTATTAAAATTAGGTATATTAAAGAAGACAAAACTGAAAGATACAACATATTTGTAAATTGGAAAACTGGATTCCTGGAAAACAACTAAATCAATGAATAATTTTCTTATGAAAAGTATTCAAAGCCAATAACGTAGCCAGGAAGGGACAGGAACGGAGATTAAGAGATCAAATAATATTACAACAATTAACGTCAACAACAGGGTTAGAATATAAAATGAAATGAAATTGGAACTATGTACAGTATTAATTGCTAAACGAATATGATTTCAGCGTGAGACGAGGGATTTTTTTCCCAATTAATATTTTGAAGAAAAAAAATCGCACACTAAAACTTGCTGGGTAAATAAATTGAAATAATAGCAGAATTTTGCGAAATAATTAGACTACAATAATTCGTATGTAATCAATTCACATGTAATTACTAGGTAAAATAGTGGAGGTTAATTCCTAATACAGTGAAACTTCTCTTAACGGGCATCTCTCAAGAGTGAACATCTTCGTAAGAGGACAAACTTTCTTATTTTTCCATGTCATAAATCTGTGTGATGTGGTGTTATGAGAGAGAACTCTTCCTTTTAGGGACACCTCTCATTTACGGACAAATAATCGGTTCCACCGATGTCCGTTTTGAGAGATTTCACTGTATTACTTAGTTTAATAATAATAAATGCTCAAATGTGTGAACTTACTTTATTGAACCTACCACTGCAAAGAATTGATATTATTATTATTATTATTATTATTATTATTATTATTATTATTATTATTATTATTATTATTATTATTATTATTAGTAGTAGTAGTAGTAGTAGTAGTAGTAGTAGTAGTAGTAGTAGTAATAATAATACTAATAATAATAATAATAATAATAATAGTATTGCAATAGTTGCGTAACAAAATATACTGTTTTTTTGTTTAAAAATTATATCACTATTCTAAGAGCACCCCCCCTTTTATTTTGAACACCCCCCTACGTAAAAATTTCTGGCGTACTTACTGTATATATATATATATATATATATATATATATATATATATATATATATATATATATAAAGACATGGGGAATCGTAATTCCATTCAGAAGTGTAACAGCAGACTCATAACACCTTAACCTAAAACGAAACCATCACATATCGTTTGGAACAATTTTTACAAAAAATACACGTACATTCTGAAAAGTGGCAATATAGTGTCTATTTTCAAACAAAACAACCAAATTACGGTTCGTTTTCTGAAATAAACGGACACATTCTGTTTCAAGTTTGAACCGAACCCAAACCAGTTAACCCAGAAATGGCGTGGGTCAATGAAACCTTGACCCACAACCCACTGATTCAGCACCCACTGTAATCCACGACCACCCACCCACCGTGATGCAGCCTGACCCATGACCAATCGCGACCCACCACCCTCCGTGACCCACTATGGCCCACCACCCACTATGACCCACCGACTCACCATCCACCATGAATCACTGACCCACCAAAATACATCGTCATCAACTCTGACATGATCCACGACCTCTACTGATTAAAGAGTTTACACTTGTAGTACAATCAGGTTGTGAAATTCTAACTAATCGGAGTTTGAATTTCTACCGCCAACCTCTCAAACACTACTCTGTTACAATAACGATGGATCTGACCTTTACGATATAAAATGACAGTGTTTGTCATGGGTAAAATTCGATTAATTTCAATTATCATGCTCTAATTGTTTCCTTGTTGAATTATCGATACTTTTCAGTGGAAAAACGGATGAAATTTTTAAAGTCCCAATTCAAGGTCAGTAGACCAACATACAAAAGCTTATATTACAAATTTTATGTCTATTTTTCTCACAACTTTATGGGTTGATTGCCCTGTGCTTTAATCGCTCCATCTAATAAACAAGCTTCAGCAATTGTTATAGTAGAAAGCACATGGTAAACAGGGGCAGATCTAGGGGGACGATCGCCCCCTCAGAAGAGAAAACTTCCTTATTTTGTATATAAATAAAACCCAGAGTTCGGAGTTCTTAAAAGTAGCTCTAAGTAGCAGTAATACAACCCATTGCCCCCGCAGAAGTGCGTCTTGGATCCGCTCCTTATGGTAAGCATATATGGATATATGATACGAAGCACGGTATTGTTTGTGTCTCAACTAATATCGATAGTTTTTGAATATTTTTACAAACTGACCCACTATCAATTTACCATATATAGAAAGTGCCGCCCCCCATAAAGGAGAAGTTTAAAAATGCTAGGAGACGCTCTGTTCATTTTCAATAAAGAGATAATATACTGAATTTCAGTTCCGTAAGTTGAACGGCTTGTAAGATACTCAATTTTTGATTTCGCAAAAACTCGGATCCCCACTATACCATAGGATATTATTATAATGAAAGCAATATGATATGATCCAAGTTTGAATTAAGGCCTAACAATATACCAAAATTCCTTTCATTTGACTGCAATTTGGCCGTAATGATTAAGCACACATAGTTATTTCATTTTTTAAATATAATAATTTATATATTACAGTGATTCAAAAATGTATTTTTCCTGTAGTTAGCTTCTCTAAAAACCAATGGTCTCAAAAGCCAAGTAGTAGTATAAGTCCTATTGCTATTATTACAAATATCAATATCCAAGAATGGCTCGAGTTCTTTTTCACCTAGAGATACACATCTCAGGTAAGTAAACACAAACAAATGAAAAAGGGAAATGGAGGCCTTGAAAGTAAAACGTAGACGAAAATACCATTGTTCAGAAGCATATTTTTAAATCACGCTCGACACTATACATAGGTGGTGGTTAGTTGCAGCTATCAGTTTCTCGCCACGTAGCATATATAAATACAGCAGAAATCAGAGAATTGTTACTGGCGGTCATCATGGCCGTGCGTACTAGCGCAGTGCACTAGTAATGATAAGTGCTTTTGACGTGGGTTCAAACCAGGTCCAATGATTTTTTCTATTTTATATAAAAAAATAATACTAACAAGAATGATTTACTTACGTTACGTGTGCAGTTTTGCTATACGATTTCACCGTATAAGAAGAAGAAGCAGTAGTAGTAGTAGTGGTAGTAGTAGTAATAGTAGTAGTAGTAGGAACGGATTAGAAGCCCTGCAGGGCTCGTTTTGTTCCACCTTGACTTTCATGATATAAATTTAAACTCAACAGCTTCTTCAATTTTCTTCTTCAATCACAACAGTGACAATTTTTTTCTATTACAACACAATACATACACCGCAACCAACCACAGAGGTTTAGAGGGGCCATTAATATGTTAGGGAGAATAAGTGATTAAAATTCTCTTACACATATCTAAATTGTGTTTTTTGTGTTGAGGTGTGGAGATACCATGAAAAGTTTATTGGGCCAAGGCCCCTAAACTCACTCTGGTTGCGGGCCTGGTTTGGACAATCGCAAACTGCAGCCAATAAGAAACGTGTTTTTTGTTCCTATGGGGAGGGTCGAGTGTTAAAAGAAACATGCTGTTCAGAAGATGCTGTCTACAATGCAGTGAGCAGAGTGGGTTGGTGCGTTGTGGCGTGCAGTGGGTCATGGTGAGTTGTGGGTCGCAGTGGGTCATGCTGGGTGGTGGGTCGCTGTGGATAACGGTGGATGGTTTGTCACAGTGGGTCACATGCTGTTAAGTCACAACCCACTTACACTCAGAAAACTCGATCCACTTGACCCACTGACCCACCCACTAACTCACCCACTCCAACTCTGATTGGCACTTTTCAGAATATCCGTACATATTTTGGAAAAGTTTCAAATGATATGTAGATGTTTCGTTTTAGGTTAAGGTATTAGGAGTCTGGTGTTTCACTTTTGAATGGAATTACGATTTACCATGTTTTTTCTACATATTTTTTGTGAAAAAACGTTAATGAGCAATAGAAAATACAAATATTTCTCGATTCGGATTGGTTTCGGTTAACAGCTTGAAAATGAAGTCTTTACGTTTAATGTCCAACGATTATGCTTGTTAGGTTGAGGAAGACTATGAAGCAAGTGAACTATAATGGATGAAATGGTGGAATGAGAAAGTGGGAGTGTCCCGAGAAAACCCACGAACACGTTGTCCGTCTCAACTCATTTGCCTTGGGAACGAACCAGGCATCCCACCCATCAGATAGTTCAGTAGGCGGGTCTCAGTTTCGATTCCCGGTGGGAGAGCCTTTCAAATATTACATGTCCTCGATGTATCTCTGTTTGTGTCCATGTCATTCAAAATTACTGGAAATACCTGTAAAACGAGAATAACCGATTATAATAGAGATATGTTACGGAGACACTTTCGGTCTTTTTAAAATTAAACTTGAATTCTCTGGACTATAGTATTTTATCATGACTGAAATCAGTGGTTCATCGTTAATAAAATATTGGAATCGTAAATGATTGCAATTTGCTACATAGACGACTCTTATTTAAAAGGGCTGAATTAGGGTAGTGGCTTGAGCATTCGTTCCGTGAGTTAGGGCTTCGCGGTTCGAGTCACTTTGAGGATATTCAGAAAAAAAATATAATTTAAAATGTAGATATTTTTGAAGTATAATAACATGAAAAATAGTCAATTTCTCTCCTTCTTACAAATTAGAGTTGAAAAGACTTCCTCCACAGGGAAAAAACTAACAACATGACGTCACAATCTACAATCTTGATTCCTACTGTCTGAATACTTCGCGTGTTTCGCAAACAATTCATGAATACAAACGGGTCATTCTTCAGGCCTAGTATGAGTCATAAATGTGTCTGAAACGTCATCGTAGAATTGTTATTATTTTCTCCCACTCTTACTAGAAATAATAATAATATTTAAGTTCCCCATTTACAACACGTTCCATATATTCGTTCAACAAAAATGGGTAAATAGGAACTATTCTTTTTTATATTTGTATATTTTGTTAAAATATCAATACAACGCATACATAATCCATGCAGAAAGTAGGGATAGAGAACTCAAAAGAGCCGTAAGAAAATTTGTTTTTAAGTAATGGTTATGCCGCCTAAGCTACAGAAGACGTCGATGATGAGAATGAAAGAAATATTGGAATAAAGAAAGTGGGAGGAAGCGGAACCCGGAGAAAACCTACACACAGGGTGTTTGTTCAGCACAATTCCTTCTAGTGCGGGAGCTGGGTGGAACAGGGCGGGCCATTAAATTAACAACACTTCAGTAATAATAATAATAATAATAATAATAATAATAATAATAATAATAATAATAATAATAATAATAAATAATGGTGTTAAAAGTTTTAAAGTTGTCCTAAAATTTGGTAAAACTTACTTAAACGTAGGGATTTCGGAGAAGGGGTTCCGTACCTTCAACACACACCTCCGCAACTACCCACATTTTAAACAAAAGCTTTCCATTAAAGTTTCATGTAGAAAGTATTCTACTGTATATTTTAAGGAAAATGACTGTAACAAAAATAACTGAATATCACTCAACAGTAAGGAATATAATAAACTAATTTTTAGGATATGCAGAGGTAATTTTAAAAGATTTGCTACAAAATACCTACACAGACCATAATTCGATGAGATCTGAAATACAAAGTAACAAAAAGACTATAAGATTCAGTCTACAGAGCAATTGTTACTTAAAGAATGGACATACACTATGTCGAGAATTGAGACAAGAAGAGAAATGTTAACGATGCTTTTCGTCTCGTCTCGATTCTCATCTCCAAAGCGAGACGATAATTTGAGTTAACCTTGTCCCGTCTCGAATGTAAAATGTTAATTCTTATTTTTTTGTTTGTTTTAGAAACGAGATGAAGAATTTCTCTTCTCGTGGGCAACATTAAACCAAACCAAAATATTCTTGCCAAATGTCATGTTTCTGCTTGTAATGGTATGACCTGAGTGCTAATTAGCTCCTAGCTTTTAATCTTCTACGATATAATAATTATTATTATTAGTTTATTATTATTACTATTATTATTCATGAAGATTTCATAGTTCAAGTTGAAGATTTGATAGTGAAACATCCGAGTATTGATATATCTGAATATAATAAAACGTGTGCCATCGTCGATCAATCGCCATCAAAAATCCTAAAGTAAAAAATGCCCGACGTAAATTCGAACCAAGAACCTCCAGATTACTGGTCCAGCGCCTTGACCACTCAACCACGATCACAACGTGGTAAATGATTCGTCTTTAATCTCGTTACTTTCGGTTTCTTTGCCTCTGTTTGCAATGTTATATGTTACATTTCTTGGTTTCAGAACGTTTTTCGTATTTCTTTTATGATGATATAAGTGAATATATTAGTATATATTAGGGCCAGCCCTAAGTAAGAGAAGTACCTGCCTTCAGACATAGATGTATTTTAACTGCCTTAATATTACTTGCAGTAAAATGTAAAACAAAATACATGAAACCATTTTCATTATCTGTAGCAAAAAGGAAATAGTACAAGACCGAAAATATCAATCATTGTTTCAGTTGACAAACAACAAAGGAATAGCGATAATTAACTCTGTATTTCTCTTCTGTCAACATATTGTAAATCCTCTCACCCATCAACTTATTAAAAAATGATCCTACGCTACTGAAATTAATTGTAATATCAATAAAGTTTATGCAAAATAGTGTAAAGTTTACCATTCGCCACATGTTCAAAAGAAATGGAAATGCGAAAATCAAATCATGTTCAAATATCATACATCAAATATATGATGATTTTAGAAAACATCTCTGACTCGGATAGGAGAAACATTATATAATATTCTTACAAAGTTTGAATACCAAAAAATAGTTAAATTGCTTAAGATGTCTTTAAGTGAGTTCCGCGGTAAAGTTCAAGTAAAAAAAATCTTGTTCGCAAGCTTTCATGTCTAAAATGACCTAAAACAAGAAAATGCATTGTCGAAATTATTATTCAACCTTGTTCTTAAGTAGAGTATAAGGAAAATCAAATAGCCATCACGGTTTAAAGTTGTTAAGATTCGCCAAATTATGAAAAATTATAATGTAAATATGACAAAACTTGCCCTAAGCAATAAAATCAAATGGCTAGATCTTAATTAACTTTCCAGGGTTATAAGTTTAAAAATAAAAAAAAAAACAAAGAAACTAAATACATGAAAGTTGGTAGATATCATAATACGATAAATTATGGCTGCATTAAAATATCCAATAATAGTCTCGCCAAAGTAAATAGTTTCAAATATCTAGGTTCAATGTTAACAGATCAAAACCAATTAAATGGCAATTGAATGTCAATCAAATATTTTTTCGGCACATAGTATATCAAAGAAAGCAAGAGCTTAAAATATAAAGAATACTTATGGCTGCTGCAACGAATGGTTGGAAAACATACTCGCTTACTCTGTAAAAGAGACGTACAGTGAAAGCATTTGAAAACGAAATCCAAAACCGAATATTCGTACCCTAAAAAGAATGGAAAATGATCAAAACTTTACAGCAAAGACCTAAATAATGTATTGCGTTTACCAAAACATTAATAAAGTATTTGTATGTACGGGACTAAGGTGATCAAATAATGTAGCCAAAATAAAAGGAGTAAAACACTTTCAAAGTCTTAACTGACAAATCGAATCGGAAAAACGACCATTGGAAGACCTATATGTAACTCGGTGCAGAATGTTAAGATAAATCTCATACAAATAGGAATACAAAGTAAAAAAAAATTGAATGCAACTGTTATCTACGAACCGCAACCATTAGAGAACATTTGTGAACCTCTGCGATCCATATGTCCTAAATTTAGTTAATTAGTAAACATTTTCAAAGCTATAATGAACATTCTGTACGTTAATTCTATTTACAATTATTGCTTCACTCATCATTGAAAGTTCAATAGTATAGCAAGTACAAATTTAAAGTTTTATACAAATATTCTCCATCAATCATAAGATATAAATATATAATTTTTTGAAATGCATCCCTAAAACTGCAAAGAACGATTTGAAATTAACTGTTGCTCAGTAATTCTGCAACTTGAAATTTTAATAGTCATTTCCATATATGTTAAGTCGTAACTTCTCAACCCTTCTACAACTTAACATCAACATATTAATTACTAGTATCAACACACGTCAAGCGTATCATCACCGAGAAAAAACGCCCATAACACTAAGGATAAGCGCGCCACATGTTGAGAAACACTACGATAAAATTATACATACGATGTAATTTTCCAAATTTCAACTGGTCAAAACCCATAGGGTTTATATACATATGTATATATATTTCTCTAATCAAATTCCATTCTCAAACGTAAACCAAGTCAAATTTACAATAAACTCCTTTGAAAACTGTATAAAGAATAATAACTTAAAAATTAAAGAATTTAGCGAATCATGGATATTACAGTCCTAAGTTAATTACCATTGAATACTACCCAAATTGCATCTCAACGACTACAAAATCAACTTTGAAGTTGCTCTAATCAAATTTTATCGTCCAATAACATCGTTAAACCCTATATAAATAATTTTTTTCATTCTTCTGTTCATCTGATTCCTTGTTTAAATATAATAAATAATATTAAATACCATTGTTTAATACTTAAAAATTACTCGTTACGTATTTCCCAATATTTACCAATCAAATCAATCCATACGCCTCAAGTCTAAACAAAGTAAACTGCCTTAATTCGGTGAATTTCTGAATTTACGATATACAACAATACAAATGTAAATTTCGAGGAATTCTTCCGTTTCCTCCCACATCCAAAAAATAATTAAACAAAATCATACAAAGTCTACAAAAACCTATTCCCATGACAAACCTTGTATAGTAAACAAAAATTATAAATATTATACAAAATTGCTTACAAAAGTGCCCTACGAATGGTAGGGCAAGAAACAAGATTGAAAGAGCGCTGTCGTTCCTAGGCGTAGTAAAGAGTTCTCCTACTAGGTGGGTCTAGTAGAGACCTTCACAGATCAGTTGGCCAAGCGGCGTCTGCGTAGGAGGTTAACGTTTGATCGTATTGTTGTTTTTCTCAACTGTTCTTGTTTGCCGCCTGCGAAATCGTTATGGCAGATTCAAAGGAACAAGGAGTGTGTTTGCTTCCTACTTGGAAAATTGGAAACGAAAACTTACCAAATGCTTCAGCAGGCTTTTAAGAAGGATACTATGAACCGCACACAATTTTTTTGAGTGGTTTGGGTGCTTTAAGTGTGGTGAGATGAATGTTGAAGATCGTGCTCGTTCTGGGTGCTCTTCATCATTTCGAAACGACGAAAACATCGAACAAATCTGCCCCAACTTCAGCGAGGATCGTCGTTTTATGATCGATGATATTTCAAAATAGGCAGGAGTGAGTTGGAGTTCGTACCAGCGTTAGGTTTTGTAAGTGAGACATGTTGCCGCGAAGTTTGTTTCTCGTCTGCCCACACAGGATCAAATCATTCGTCTGAATTGGAGCCAGGACTTGAAAAATCAGATTGAAAGTGATCCAAACTTTTTGACCAACATGATGACATTTTCCGAGAATTAAACAAAATCTAAAAGGAAAATGTTTTGATGGTGTAGAGGCTGTAAAAAGAACTTCGCAGAGCGCATTGGACGATATCAAAGTTCCAGAGTTCCAAAGGTGCTTCAAACAGTGGGAAAGAAGATAGGAGAAATTAATCGCATTTAATGGAGAGTACTTTGAAGGAGACTGAAAGGATTTTGTAAAAACTGTAATAAATTGTTTTTAGAATGAAAGTCCGGTTTCTTTTGGGTCCTCCCTCGTACACATCAAATCTCGCTTTATTTAAATAGGTTAAATTAAGTTTTTCGATGTCTATAGTTTGCGTACATGTTCGGTAATTACAAAATATAATTTCATAATCAAATTTGTTAATTGTTCTCCAAAATACTTAACCTTATTTCACATGCAAATAATAAGAATCTTTCTACATCTTTATTTCATGTATTATGTTTTTTTTCTGCCAACAGATGTCAGTGTGTCTTTATTTGCAAGCAATAATACTATTTTATGTTCCTTGCAAGTGACTATAAATGTGTGGTGTGCACTGTTTATGTGCGGTTATGGTTGATATATGTCAAATTCAAATGCTACAAGTATACTCACATAATTTCATTTCTATATAGGCCCTACTTTCTGTATTGCCGCTCTGCAAGCACCAATAGCTAGTCGTCACTACAAATACGTTACAATCCCAAGTCAAGGTACAACAAACAAAATCAGTGGCACTAAACTGGCAAATACTTCATTCACTAAAAAATCCCAGTAACAAACGCTATGCTCTCAGGGCCGTTTTTAATCTCTCTGGCGCCCTAGGCACTTCAAATTGTTACGCTCCCCTAACTATTCCCAGAACACCCTCCCCTTCACTTATTATCTTGCCAGTTTTGGTTCGGGAGGGATTTTTCCCTTTATTTTTGCTCTTTGGTGTCTTTTCATTATCTACCACCTATTGACCCGCCTTGGGCACGCTTTTAATAATAATACGTTGAACTGATCAAAAGTATATTATAATTGCTGTTTTCTATTTTTTTCATCATGTTGATGTTCAGTTTATCATATTGAATGACAAGCTAGTAGTTTTAAATGGACGGAGGTTGCATTTATAGGTTTCTCGTAAATTATTATAATTAAAAAGCGCACAAGGAATCATTTCGAGTCTCAGCTTTTGTCTGCTAATAGCAGAAAACACGTCTTTTTCCTAATATTATTACAGTTAATAGTTTGTTTTCATCCTACCCCCGCCCCTCCGTCCAGTTATCCTCAAACAACTGTTCTTTAGTATTCTTATTTATCAAGTAATATAAATCTCTATTTCAATTAACAAAAGTAAAATTATACGTATCACATTTACATTAGCCGCCGAGATCTGGTTTGTTTGTAACCAGGTAGCTCAACCGGAACCGAAATGTCGTTTCCTGCACCAGTGCAATTTAATTTTTTCTCTTTTTTTCAATCCAATTTTTGCGCCCCCAAATCTTTTGCGCTCTAGGCACGTGCCTAAACGGAAAAGCGGCCCTGTATGCTCTGCTCTGTGTTCTAATGAACTCCAAATATAAAAGTAAAATATTTCAACTTCCTACGTGTATTCCTAAATAATTATAATCAGAAATATCACATGTGTAGTTCGTTATCCAGTTGCTATATCGGCTTTTAAATCCCCTAACATTGTCTTCAATACTTTCAAAGATTTCACAATACACGCTGCTTCCTTCAACCGTAATTTCTACAAATCTTATACAGTGTTGGCCAAATTATTATGGTAAACACATAGTTGCGAGATAACCTGAGAAATGACTTGAATTCTATAACATAATGTCAAGTAATATAAACATTTATTTGAATATCTGCATAGAACAATACTAAACTAAGATAGATACATACATTTGGTACAGTTAATACTTAATATGTCCGTTCCGGGCCTTGATAACGGCCAATATTTGCTGTGACAAGCTAATCATTTGTTTGTATTCTCTCCTGGATTGTATCGTGGTGTGTCCAAATTTCAACAATCCTGCGCATTAACATTCCTTTATTTTTGTGGACTCCATCCTCGTTGACAGCTTCCTTTAAAGCTTCCCATACACACTCGATTGCATTAAGATCTGCGCTATTGCCAGGCCAGGGAATAACTTTCAGACCATGTCCTGAAAACATCGTGCGATCTTCTCGGCGGTGTGGCACGGGGCGCCATCTTGCATGAAGACGCAGTTTCTGTCTCGATACCATTCTTCTAATTGTGGGAGCAGGGCATTTTCAACAATAGTTAAGCATTCATCACTATCCATGGTGTCTTAAACCTCATAAAGCCTACCAGGTCCTTTACTGGAAATGACACTCCACACCATCACTTTGCTGGGATGCTTGACTTTCTGTACTGTGCATGCATCCAAGAGTTCCTTTCCACGTTTTCTTCGTACAAACTTGGTTCTACCGTCCATTAGTTCAAGAATTGTTTCGTCAGAGAAGCATACATGTGAACAAACAAAAAACATTCTGTGTTGAACTTTTAAAAACAGGTCTACTATCAAACAAATCACAATAAATTTGACTATTACCCTTCCCTACAAGAAACTGATAAAACAGTAACAGTCCTCACCCTTTCCCAGTCCTCTGAAGTCCAGCTTTTGAACTGTCTTGCCCATTGAAGGCACTTCTTCATATCACGTGTCGACCGTTGCTTCTTTCGTAGTTTTCGGGCTGGTATACCATTTTCACAAAGCCGCCATCGGACTGTTCTACTACTCAATTGTATTCCGGATGCTTCCACTTTGAGGGGTTTAAAACACATTTTCCTATTCTTCTGGCTTAGGCGGATCAACACATGATCATCTTGTGGGGTAGTTACTCGTTTTCGTCCACACTTGCCCTTTCGGTTTGGGCTTCCGGGAAACCCATTTTTCAGTGAACGGCTCACTTTGGACGCCATTTGTTGCAAATCAGACACTATTTTGGCAATTTCACTTTGTGTCATGGAGGAATTCTCCAGCAGACCCTTGATCAGCCCATGTCTTCTTGGAGGAAGGTCTGCTCTCTTGCCCATTTTAATGTCAGAACGTTCAGGCTCAATAATAAGGAGAAAATACCTCTTTCCTTATGAACTTTTGCTTGCACGCTACACGTAATAAACACCTACGTCAACGAGAATCACGGACAATTTCACAGGACCATCTCTTTTGCACCATTTGTCTTTCTCGACACTTGCTCACTTTTTCATCTACTCAGGAATACGCTTCACCTTACCAATGCGGTTATATTTGTGCCATTATTTCTCAGCACGGAGACTCATCTGCCATCACACATTTCGTGGTGGAACTGATGTTTCTGAACGCATTGTTCTTAAGGCAAATCGTTTGATGCAATGCTTAGAAAAGACGACAGAACACACAAACAACACCTAAATACATTTTACCATAATAATTTGGCCAACACTGTACATTAATAGTAGTGAATAAAATTTCCTGTTATAACATTCTAAAGAACAAATACATAAAAGTATAAACACGTGTACTCACAAATCAATTTTGTGCCCCACGTGCGATTGTCGCTAATGCTCTCGCATTTAATGCTAGTGGTCCTGGATTCAATTCCCGCTCAAAAATGTAACACAACCACCCTGCGTAAAATTTTCCTAGGTTTCCCTCACACCAGGCAAATGCCGGAATAATACCTAGCATACAAGTCTCAGGCCACTTTCTTCCTTCTCCTATCCTTTCTTCTTTCCCTTTCATCAAATAGTCTGCTTGCCAAGGGCCGTCATCCTCCAACCATCACAAGCTACCATGGCCATAAATGCCAGAACCCAGAAATCTATTCCTAACAAATCAAATTAAATTATTAATCATACCATGTATTTCATTCCTTTAAGTATAACTACATGTAAAAACTTCACACATTAAAATAATACGACGCAATTTTCTTTCAAGAAGTACAACAAGATTTCTAAGATGTATTGTCTGTCTCATAAATAAATGCATGTTTTCCGCGGAATAGTATCTTTTGCCCCTTGAAGCGATGGAAGATATGAGAAAATCAGTTCGCTTAATGTAATTGATCTTAAAACTTTTAAAGCTGTGGATCCTGGTAAAACAACAAAACCTATTACGTTTACAAATGCAATTTACACAACAAATAACACGAATAGTGTGACAAGCAAGAAAAGCAGAGGAACTGTTATACTGTAAGACGACAGAAACAAATATCATAAACTGAATGTTTGAAGTGTATAGCAAGAAAACAAGCACCCGGGTATGTGGCGTAGTGGGTAACGTTCTATCCTACCAATCAGCTGATCCATGTTCGAATCTTCGTCAAGTATCTTTTTTCTTTTTGTCGATGGAACAGCCATTACTTGTAATATTTACTTTTTTACTTTTCGTCAAAGGAACAGCCATTACTTGTAGTATTTTTTCTTTTCGTTGTAGGAACAGCCATTACTTGTAGTATTAAAGTTTTATATATGGTGTCATTCTGTTAGATTTTTTCTTATTCTGGCCTAAGGTAATAATGTAAGGCTGCAAGTATGATTGTACCTAGGTAGATCAAAAGTGACAATGTTATAGATTTCTTTCTATTTATAACATTTAAAAATAAGCTTACATCCGAAACTAAATATACAAGTAATTGAAATGAAAGAAGCAGGTTGGAGCAGTATAACTTGAGGGCAGACGAGCAAAGCAATATAACCTGAGGCGCTTTAAAGTGGCTGTCTTATCTCTGTCTTAAGTGTGAATTGAACACATCTTCTTTTAAAACAATGTTATCAATGAAATACTGGTCCGTGTGAAAACGTTAAGATAAGAGAAATGAAACAATATTAGTATATTTTGTTTTTATTATTAGATGTTTCAGTATGTTGAAAAAAGAAATCATGTCCACTATTAAATGAGAATATGAATATTAAACTAGTGTTCATACCGAGTGGAATGACTCTATGCATATTCTGGAAGGTCATGTTCTACTTGAGAATACTCACGTGAGAATGAAAAGAATGTAACATTTATGGAATCAACCTTATCAAGACATTGATTTCTGATGGGAGTTTATTTAGTTAGGGATCCTAATTTAAGTTGTAGAATCATGTCTCATATAGTCTTGGTGCTGAAAGGGATGTTACATTGCCAATGAACCAACTGATCAGTCTTAGAACTATCAGTTTCAGGAAAGATGATTGGTTTGTGAACTGTGAAAGGTCTCTATTAATCTACAAGCAAAGTTTGGAGCAATTTCCACATAACCCAAAATAGATTGAAGTCACAAATCTGCGTATAAAAATTGATCGCTCGCTGAACTATTGTGACTCATAATTAAACTTGATTTTTAGCTTTCTAAAATTGTGCTTCTAGGTTCATTGGAGCAAATCTTGGGGGAATGAGAGGGACATGTCCTCTCCAATCTTGAAACTGGGGGGACTGTTTCCCCAATAATCCGATTTGAAGTGTGTTTTTTGGGCAGAAAAGTAATTATTTGTGTCCGATAGCCACAAAGGAAAGTGAGATGAAGTTGATTTACCCCAGAATAAGCCTCAAATCTGCCTGCCTCCCAATGTTGAAGACAATTTTGCTCCCTTTATCCTTCACAGCATTGTTTTTGAACTTCATAAATATTTTGAATATCGCTTTAAAAAATACGTCTTTCCCGTCCCCTCCCCCAATGTTAAAGACAGCTTTGCGCTGCTTTCTAGGTTTCTAATACGGGTTCAAAAGACCTGTAAATATATTTTTAAAAATCAAGAAAAAGAATACACAATTCGTTTAAAAATATAGGCTGGAGCAATTTTTAAAGGTCAGACACGAACTACTTGAAATGTTCATTCTTCGAACGAGAAGAATAAGTTTATGAAAATATACTGTTTTCTTGTTAGAGTTTGTTTCAAAATTACATCACTATTCTGAGAGCACACCCCCCTTTATTTTTAACACCCCCCAAGTAAAAATTTCTGGGGTACTTACTGATTTTAAGATATTTCTATGGTGTTTTGTATGAACTGCAGGGAGAGAGATCATGCAGTTATCGATTTGGTTAGGGATTGAGCTTTTAAAACCTTTAAAACATTTAATTAAATTGCGAGGTGGTAGCAAGGAATGTGTACTGATTTCATTCTCATAGTAAGGGGCAAAAGATACTATCCCGTGGAAAACATGCATTTACTTATGAGACAGACAATACCTATAAAAGGTAAACAACTATAAAACTGTTTAAATAAAACGGGAAAACCAGGTCATAAAATGTTATTCCTATATTATTACTCAATGCTGTCAAAAAAGGAAATAGTACTGTGTCTAGTGCCTAGCGTCCAGTGACTGTATGTATCATACAAAGTGATAAACAATCGACAAGTTCAGTAATATAACGTGGTTCTTTACTTAAATGTGAGTGTAGAAAAAAATAAAAAATCTATCTCTTTAGGGGAGTTTACACAGGAAGAAGCATTCAATTGGTTTTCTCGGAGTAATTATCAGTAGCGGCTCGTAGTCTGTACAAGCACCGGTTGCAATGTTGCAATATCAAAAGTATGTAGGTACGCGCAAGTGTTCCCCTCCCCCAGCATTCTTGTGTATCGATTTATAGATAATTAAGGATCGATTTAATGATGCATATTGTATTGATTTACAGATAAATAATCATCTTAATTGGGTAGTATAGTGGTTTTCTTTTTAGATTATTGATTTAGGTTTCAAATGTCTTGAAATGAAATTCAGTTTGATGTAAGTTTATTAAATAACAAATCAGATTATTAACAAAACATCTTACAAATGTTGCAGACATGTTCAAAATAAATAATTCTAATAATTGATAATTAAGTGCACTAAAGATGTCTGCTATCTTCAAGACAAGTTAAGATTTACTGTACCGAGATCTGAAGGATCTGGTAATTTAATAGGCCTAGCAAGAGACCTCCATGAGAACAATTTAAATACATTCTCAATGCAAGACAAAATTCAACAAATTAAAAAGGTTAACTTACATGAAAGTACTCGTATGAAATACATTCTCATATCTCGATGAATATAGACGTCAGCCAGTAATCCTTCCCGTCTTCTTTCTTCCTGACAGTAAAATTTTTGGAAGTATTTATATGAATTGTGAAGTACTTTCACTGGCTTATAATACAAAAACAACTAGGACGTCATACATCCTTGTAGTCTATTTTAAAGTTGTTTTTGTATTTGAAAGTTTCTCTATATTCCAACAATAACTATATGTGTAGTTCTTGTACATGCTTAATCAAAAGTTTTTGATACTTTAATTTTAATACAATAAAAATTTTAATATTTCACAGATTGTTAAAAGATGTTAACAATAGTCAACACATAGCCCTCTCTTCGTTTTGAAGTTCTCTTATTTGTATAAGTCATGTATCAAATTACGAAGAGAACGACTGTTTAATATATCATAGATTACATGCACTATGGTCGGTGTCTATGTAATGAGGTTTTACTGTATAATAATGTAGCAAAATTCGAAAAAAAAAACACTAAAATCACTTTCACTGATAGAAACACTAACACAAGTGTTTGTAAACAAAAGGGTGTGTTCAATACGTAGAGGTATTGAAGAGCGTTCGTTGAACTGGAGAAAGTCTTGTTGACAACCAGAGATGACGTCATGTCGGCAACGGTAGCTGGATCTCGTAATGGCGAGAGTTGGAGACTGAAGAATGACTGGTACCTGACCATCTTTGATAATGAAGATGAAGATGATGATGACGCATCTAAGCATTGATTGTAGAACGTTGCAGTGAATCTCAGAACGTCTGATCCTATGGAACGTCTTCCACGAATCACGTTGAGAAGTCTCTGGACAGGGACGTCGACTTGCAGAACGATGGACACAGTAAGCTTCTAAGATGGCCAGTCTCGAAGATGACTGCGACGATCGATGTGTGGTAAGATGGTGGGACATCGACATGATGCGAAGAATCGAAGTCTGGACCCTTGCTGCTGGAAACTTGTCCTTGGCTGGAAAACCAACGATGATGATAGGACTGGTTGGAAACACTGCTACAGTTTATGTGGCTGTCCTTAGAGCTCGTCAGGAACAGAGATGCTGAGTTGTTAAAGATGCGTAGAATCACGTTGAGCGATAGATGACCAATCGGAAGCTTGACGTGGTTCGAGGCAGATGATGAAGTTACTGTCTTGCTCTTGGGCTGGAGATAATGCTGGAAGCAGTAAGCTGAACACTGGAACAGCGTCTGGAAGGAACATCTTCTTCTTACTGGAACGGGTAGTCAATCCTTGGAGCGGAGTGACTATTGAGAAGAACATCTTCTTCTTACTGGAACGGGATCAATCTTGGAAGCAGATTGTTGACGTCTGTGGGTGTGTAGCGCTCTCGGAATCTGCTACTGGAACTGTCAACGAGTTGGCTGAACCCTGGAACTGGAACTGGAACTACCATGCTCTGGACTGTATTTTCGGCATCTGGCGTCGGACTGCGTGGATTTTTGGTCTTTAGAAGTGGTCGTCTGAGGTCGAATCGTTGTCCCCAGGAAGGCTAGTTTGTAGCTTCGTATTGTGACACTCATATTGCAGTTGAGCGTGTAGAGAATGAGAGATGAGAATTAAAATTTGATATAAATATAAAAATATATAAGGAAAAGGAAAAGATTTGGAATGGGTTTGTAACGCGATAATCTAACAAGGATGGGATAATGGGATATTTATTTACCAACATCCTTATACACGTAGTAACACAATATATTTATGTGTTATTTATTTACATCATATATCACACAGACAACACATCCTGTGTAATGAGACCTTAAAATTTTATATATGAAAACTAAAAAAATGGAATTGCATAAAAGAAAATCAAAATAAATATAGATATATTAGACTAAAAGATCTATATATTAAAGAATATAGTTGTAAAAAGTGATTGTGTCTCTGACAGACTCAAAATTAGAAATATATGATTATTGAAAATTAATACTGCATTAAGAAAATCATAAGTGAAAGGATGGTTAAAAAATTGAAATTTAATGAATCTAATTGTAGTAAACCTTTTCTAAAGAATATTCATAACAAAATTTTCGTATTAGTTTTCGTAAAACTTTTTGCTGTAGGGCCATATGCATAGTCGACCACGTAGGGGGCCCCTAGACGAACCGTACCTGTGGGCTTCCTCAACCTTCCCCTTGACTGTGCAATGCATAAAGCTTCCAAAGTGATCCCTCAGGTACGGTTAACACTGAGAGCTGATTGGTCTAGTACACCTCGAGCGAGGCTAAAATTTTGTCAAAAAAAAGTTGAAGGTAGAACTCCGAAACTCAATTCTACTATGATAAAGAATTAACATTTTTTGGATGGTGGAAGTGCTTAATAAAATGGAATTAATCCGTGTGGAAAAAATGTACATTCCTTGAAGATTATATATTCAGTGTTGTTGATACAATAATAACAAACTTTATAATTGTATCTTGGTGTGATACAGCAAAATAAAGCTCAAAAACTGATAATTAGAGTCATAAAATTAAATAGGTTTGCTCGTTTCGAGAAAACTGGAACTTTCTGGAAGAGCGGGTGAGACTATTCCATATTTAATTTTAACTCTTCTTCCATTCTATTTCTGTGCATTACAAGAATTTCACTTTGTTTGTTGTTTGTATATTGTTTTAGTGTTAATAATATTTGTGTTAGTGTATAAGTTTATGTTTACAAGTTACATAATGGAAATGTATAGTTACTGTATCAATCTATACATGTAAAGAAAATGGATGAACCAAACGAAGACAGTAAAGAGAGATCTCATCCCTCAGAAATCATGGAAACAGAAAATAATATTTCACCAAGTACGGAAACCAACATAGATAATAATATAGTTAATCCAAGTGTAAACAATACAAATATAGCATCGACTTCGATGAATATTAACCGTAAAAGTGTTTACATCACGAACAATAATACCTACCAATTAGAAAAGGTAAAATAGAAGTCGCATCATTTAGCACCGTATTATGTCTTTTTAAAATCAACGAAAGATGACATTGGTAAAAAGCATATTATGAGTATTAGTAGAAAATTATTTCTAGCAGAAATACCAGGTATTGAGAAATTAGATAATATAGGTAGAAACCTTCTTAAAGTACAATTCAGATCAGGGGAAGAAGCTAATAATTTTTTAGAACATGAAATACTCAAACAAAATGATTGGGACGCTTACATACCATACCATGTTATTTACTCTACAGGAGTTATAAAGGGAGTAGATCCAGAAATAGAAATTGGAGATCTGCTAAATGACATCAAATGTGATGTATCAGTAACTTCTGCACGCAGAATATATAGAAAAACAGACCAATCAGAATTACAACCGACATCAACAATAATTCTTACATTTGATTCACAAACACTACCTGCTGAAATTAAACTATACTACATCAAAAGAACAGTTTATACCTACATACCGACAATACGTCAATGTGTAAATGGATGTAATAAATTTGGTCATAGACGGACTAGTTGCCGTCTAAAAAAGTCCACCTGCATTAAATGTGGAGGTACTCATTCACCAGAAATATGCAATAATCCATTGCACTGTGTCAATTGTGGTAATGAACATGCAGCTAATAACCCTCAATGTCCAGAACGCATTCGTCAACAGAAAATAATGGAATTAATGGCTAGAGAGAAATTATCTTTTAATGAGGCCAACTTAATGTTAGGCAAGAAAAGCATTAATGATCCTATCACAACGCAACTAATAGGCAGAAATTCAACTAGAGGTAGCCAAATACAATCTAATAATAATTTCATATCACCTACTAAAACCTATGCCTCAGCGGTATTATTTGAGAATATGCCCCCACTAGTTACTCCTCATTTAGAGAGTTCGGATATTCCTCCGGAAAAAAGAAGACGTAGTCAGATTGACAACACATTCAATAGATCAGATGCCAATTCATTTTCAAGATTATTTCTTTCAGACTCCAACTCGCGTAAAAACTCTCAGAAAAGTTCATCTTTTCAATCAAGTAACAGTAAAAACGTATATTCATACCCAAAGCTTGATTTGGCAGAATCACTTCAGAATTCAAATATTATAAAAGAAGACAGTCATTTCAAACGAAAATCTATAGGATATCATAATACTCAAAAGCAAAAACAAATATCCATGGAGAAAGACTCCTACCAATCAGAAACAAATGAGAGGTTGATCCCAAGGTCAAGTTATTCAATAAATCAGTTACAATCGAATCAAAATAAGCAGTTTACATCATCACAAAATACTAAGTTGGATCAACGTTCTCAGGAACGATTCAATCCAAACATCAAGATTATGGAAGCAATAAAAAATGCTTAATGCCTTTTTTCACAAATACTCTGGATAATAGCCCAAATCCTCAACTAGAAACAATTTTATCAAATATTCAATCATGCCTTCAATAGATTCTTCTATGGGTAAAATCGCATATAAACGTTTCACCATACTTCAATGGAATATTCAGAGTATATATGGAAAATTATATTATTTGCAATTTTTAATAAATACATTTTCACCGGATATAATATTCCTTCAGGAGACATGGTTAAATTTTAGGATACCTTTAAAATTGAAAGAATATGATTGCATCAATCAAGTAAGACACGATGGTTACGGAGGAATTTCTATTTGCATTAAAAGAAATATTAAGTATCAATCTTTTTTGATAGATTTCAGTCATGTTCATCCTCACATTCAAACTCTAGGAATAACAGTTCAGAATATTAAACTGCTTAATTTATATATTCCTCCAAAAATTCAAACAAATCAAAAATTTTGGGATGAATTATTAAACTCGAATCATAATATAGATTATATCATAGGAGATTACAATGCCAACTCAAAATTATGGGGAGCTAACAAAAATGATAAATCTGGAAATGATTTGCTAAAATCTTTAACTAATTCGAACTACATCTATCTCAATGATGGCTCTCCTACTAGAATCAGCATAAATTCTTATAGTGCACCGGATTTAACACTAACTAAATATTCTTATTATATTGAAACAGATTGGTGTACTTATCATCATCCTTGCAACAGTGATCATTTACCGATCATATTTAAAACACATTACATCAAAAATTTGGACTTATCTTCACAACAAATAACTAAAAACTTTAATTCCAAATTACAACATGTACAAACAAATATCAATTTGAATGAATATCAAGAATTTATAGAAAGAAAAATATCAAATTTATCATCACCTCAGGATATCTTTAAAATTATAAAGAGTACAGCAACGGAATTAAATAAACAAATAAATAAAAATAAAGAAAATACAGGTATACACAAAGTACATAATAAGAAAAAACCCATATGGTGGAACCAAATATGCCAGAAATATGCCAATGCTAGTCATCTAGCTTATAAGAACTTCCTAAATAATAGGAATAGAACAACATTTCTTGAATATCAACAAAAGAAGGCTCAACTAAGGAAAACAATCAATCAAAATAAAAGATATTGTTGGCAATCTTTTTGTGATTCCCTATCTGATCGTACTTCGACACATAAAATCTGGACATTCTGGAGAAAATTTCAAAATTATCATTCAAAACAAGAATTATCTTTACATTTACAAGATTTAGATTGGCTAGAATTATTCCATCAAAAACTTACTCCATGCTCAGTAAATAATAATCGTTTTGGATTAACAAAATTTCTATTTAGTAATAATTCTTCAGACTTAAACTCAGAATTTAATATGAAAGAATTACAATTAGTGCTTAACAACATCCACAGGAATACTACTCCTGGGATTGACGGAATTGGGTACAAACACTATAAAAATTTGCCACAAAAAGGACAACAATTATTGCTAAAATACTATAATAAAATATGGAATACAGGTAATATTCCACCAGAATGGAAAAAGGTATTAATTATACCTATTCCTAAATTACAAGCGACTACATATACTGCAGACAATCTTCGACCAATATCGCTACTTCCATGCGCCTATAAAATCTTTGAAAATTTAATTTTAAATAGATTAAATTGGTTTCTAGAATATTATCAAATTTTCCCATATAATATAACTGGCTTTAGAAAGAATCAATCTACATATGATGCATTAGCTTTAATTATATCAGATATCTATAAAGCTTTCATTACCAGAAGGTCAATGTTAACAATTTCATTTGACATAAAAGGAGCGTATGACAATGTAATTTTGGATATTCTAATGGAAAAAATGGCAAACCTCAAAATTCCAGGAAAAATAATTCGTATAATTCATAATTCTCTCATTAATAGAAAAGTCTTCATCAAACTAAATAACACTTACTCGGAACCTAGAGAAACTTCTTTAGGTTTATTACAAGGCAGCAAATTAAGTCCAGTGTTATTCAACATATATGTACTTGATTTAATAAAACATAATTGGAAGGATAGTAAAATAATATCATTTGCTGATGACGTAATTTTATATAATCTCAGTTCTTCAATAGACAATGGAATAAACACACTAGAATTCAATATTACATACTTGGTCTCATGGATGAAAAACAATGGTTTTGATCTGAACTGGAGTAAAACCAAATTTATTATATTTACTAGAAAAAGACATAATGTACAAAAGGAAATATCATATAATAATATAAAATTAAAGTCAGAACCTTATATCAAATACTTAGGCATGTATTTAGACAGAAAGCTAAATTGGAATCAACATATTTCTCAGCTAATAAGAAATATAGAAAAACAATCGCAATTATTTAGATGCCTTTCAGCAAAAAATGGGGGATTAATCCAATAACACTATTATCAATAATGAAGCAAACTAGTCAAGCAAAACTATTATATGGGAGTATTTTCCTTCATAACAACACTAAAATAAATAATAAAATGGATCAAATAGTATACAACATAGCAAAAATCATCTTCTCACAACCTTCATATTGCCCAAAATTGGCGATAATAAATGAATCTAAATATACTGCTTTTTCAATAGAAACTTCCAAGATATCAGATAAATTTATTATAAAAAGCTTCAGTAAATCAAAATCATCTCTTATAGCTAACTTACAAAAAATTAATATGAAATTAAGAAAAACTAATACGCCTTACAAGAACAACAAACCATGGATTTTAAGTTCATATATTAAATTACAAAAATATGAACAGATAATTCATAAGATACCATCAATCCCATGTTATGCATGGAAATATTCAATAAATTTGGTACAAATCAAATCGATAATCCCACCGTATGGCACTTTTAAGAATGTGGGAGTACAAAATAGTATTTACCAAAATATTTGGCAATATTATATAGAGAAATATGGTAAAGAACATTCACTAATTTATACAGACGCTTCAAAATTTGAAAATATGAATGTAGGTGCAGCTGTTTACGTAGAAGAAAGAGAGATCACTCAAAAGTTTCAACTTCCAAAATATCTGACAATCTTTGATGGAGAAGCATTTGCCATACGACAAGCTTTATTATATATTAAAAAAAATCATATACGCAAAGCATTAATATGCACAGACTCATTAAGTGTAATCAATGCTCTAGGTAATACTCACTGGAACTCTAAAGTTTCATGGATTATTCTCAATATAAAATATCTTTATTCATCTTTGACCAAACAGAACTACTCAATACGTTTTTTATTTATGAGGGCTCATGTGAACATAAAAAATAGCGATACAATAGATCTAGCTGCTAAGAAATCATGTACAGAAGGAATCAGAATATCACTAAAAATCAGCCATCAAAATTTAAATTCAGAACTAAAAAACATAGTAAAAAACGAAATTCAAAGGTACAAGAATCAACAGACAAATCTGCCAGGAAAGCTTTATTGGAGTATATATTATAACAGAGATAAAAATTTCCACCAAATTCTACAATCTTGGTCAAGAAGAGAAGTTATTATATACTATAGATTATTATTTGGTACTGCGTTGACTCCATATAAATTATTCCAAATTAAAAAAAAAAAGGAAACCTACCACTGTTGGTGTGATAAAGGGATTGGAACTATGAACCATATATTATTTGAATGTGAATTGTACCAAAATATAAGAAAAAACTTATATGCACTTTTGATCAAAGTGCATGAAAATACTCCACTTTCATATAAATTTATATTGGCATCTCATAATTGGAATTCAATAAAACTGATTATAAAATTCCTGATGGAAACTGGTATCAACTTATAAAAAAAAAGAAAATTATTCATATCTTACTATCAACTTTACAGCCATAAGAATACAGGAATCAACAATTATTTATGAAAATTAACATCATTACCCGAGAAGAAGAATTATGATATAGAAAAAAAAAATAATAATACATATCTATTAAAAAAAAAAAAGAAACTTAAATTCAATGAAGCTATATTATGATCAAGTTAAATATAACCAACACATCTGGAAGTAAATCTCAAGTTAAATTTGGACAAGGGCAATTTGGAAAATAAATAAATAATATAAAAACCTAATATAACAACATAAACAATATAGCTTCTAAAAAATAATCATTCAATTGTAATAAGGAAGACATGTATTGGCTGAACAAACAAATTACATACATTTATAGCATACTAGCTTATAATAGCTGATGCTGACAAGGATCACCGATAATGGTGAAGAAGAAAGAAAGAAAAGAATTAACATCGAAGCAGCAACTGCATGGATACAACGTATGCTATATCAAAAAAATGAAATAAATGTTCTGAACTTTGTTCTTGCCAAGGCGGAAAAATAATGGTGTAGATTAGGAATACAGTTCTTTTTTTTTTTTTTTTTTAATTTTCAGATAAAGTCTGTTAACTTGAAAATAGTTATAAAGTGATATGGAAAAGCGGAAAAATATCGGTGTAGATTAGCAATACATTTCTTTTTTAATTTTCAGGTAAAATCTGTTAACTCGCAAAAAGAAATATGGATATGTAGCTAGAAAACGTGTGAGGCTGTAGCTTTACAATAGAGATCCCACTAGAAATAAATTACATATACACTGTAATTTTTTTGGACAAAATCAGCCCATAGTATTTTTGTGAATGTATTTTCTAAATAATTTGCCAGTAAAAGTTAACCTTAGGAGGGCATAAAAGTTATGTCTATAAATACAGTATTTTGGGGGGATATTACATGCAAATAGCGTAAAACTTCTTATCTACTTATTCCTAGAGTGTTATCATCTAATTGCGTACAATTGTATAAGACATACATACATATAGTGAAAGCCAGACGTCTCAAAACCACGCACCAAACTTTGCAAGCTGCTTATTACAAGCAATTTTTGCATCTACTACGGTTTAATGCCAAGGTGAAGCTGGAGGGCTACAGTCGAGGTCCGTCCGTAGAGAACGGGCGAGTTTGCGATAAGTGTAAACGAATTAGGGGTTCACTCGAGCAGACACTTTTACGAAATAGAAAATTTATAGGTAAAATACGATGTGAAGCCCTACATTTTTCGTGAAGGAATGAAAGAGTAAATATAAGTAATTACCATCAATGGCAGCATATTGAAATGATTTAAGTGATAATGAAAGTATTGTATGTGTAAGTGTGCTCTTCCACTATCCTTGTATATACGTATACCCCCATCGCTGACGCGCCTGCTCCCTATGGACGCACCCGCTCACTATCACTCGGAGCCGCCTGATGCGCTTCTGCCATAACTCAGGTAGTATTCGTGCTTTTAGCCACATAGCACAAATTGATTCGTATCTTATGTACTGTAGTTTTTGTTATACGCCCAAACTGTATTTATACTGAGCCCTCCTGAAGTTAATCTGCAAGTAGTAATGGAGCTCTTCATATAGACATACTTTGCTAAAAGAAATACAAAGCTCTAACCTAACCTGAAAATGTAAGAAATGTGTCAAAATTTGATAGAACTGTTTACTCGAATAATGATCAAACTAGTATAAAAAATACACATCTATCTGTAGTAGGTGGTCACTAGAACCTAGTTTTCCATTATAATTGCATAATTATGAGCCATACTTCTTAACACTGTTTCCATAATCACGTGAACCGATGCATACTTTTCGCAATTACAGCGCGTCGATAAACAGAAGTTCGATGATTTCCACTTGTCTTTCCTTATACGCATATCACCAACGCTAATGTGCCTGCTTCCGCGGACAAAATCATGCGTTATCCCTCAAATTGTGTCCAGCTTGGAATCAGACTAAATGCAAACTTATCCTGTGTTGGGCATGGTTTTTCGCATTTATTTATTTATAATATATAAGTTTGCAAGCATATTATAAATGTGTACGCAGCTGGTGGTCAGGTAAGAAACCAAGAATGCAGAAAACGTTAGATCATTAGTGAAAAAAAAAGGGATGTTAGCGCTCCTCAACTTTACCTATGCTAACTGAGAAATGTAGGAAAACATCAACAGGGAGAAGGATGTAAAACACATTAGAATAACATTTTCACGATGAAATATGTGTAACTATTGAGTCAATTTTCCCCATCAGTGATGATTCCTTTTTTTTTTTTTTTTTTTGTGGCGATTTCAATATACTGCAGATGAAATGTATTAGTAACGAAAATACTGAGAATTCACATTGAGCACGATAGGCTATGTGGTCCTGAGGGAATGTCATGGTTCTCGGAGAGAAATTTCTCCCCCCCCCCTCCCCGGCCGATCCTTGAAATCACCACTGGACCCCTAGAATCAATTCTGAAGCTATTCTACAATCTAATCTAAAATCTACTTCAGTACCAACACTGTAACAACAAGTATCTCTCGCTTATTTTATTTCAGGTAGAAGTTGTTAGTCCATTCTTTGACCTTGTATTCAATATTTGTACGAGCGGAAGCAAAATATCCTGCAATCTTCTTTCAGGAATTGGTATATATTTTTAAATTGGTTGCCATTAATATGTAATTTATTATCGCTTAATCAGCTCAACGAATTCGGTAAACTCATTAACACACTCAAATATTTTGTCAGCACGGAGCATATGCATTTTATACAACAACAGAAACTGCTACGGGCTAGCAAAGGGTACGTTGAAGCACCCCTAGCCATCCCCTTGACTTACGGGAAGGTTGCGGGCTTGTTTGACCCTGCGGGAGAACTCTGCAACGCAAATTATCGCGTGTCCCGTAAAGTAACCCGCAGAATAACTATGCATACGGCCCTTAAACAAAATTAATTGTTTTTTTTTTTAACTTATTAAACTATGGAAAATGAAACGAAAAGTACAAATAATATTGCCGAAAGTGAAAACTGTGTGCACTGACTGAATGAATGTACGTGACCTACTTAAGGCGTAGAACGTTCGATCCGTTATTACTGTATAGTATGCGATAAACATAACTTATTGAAATTAAAAGTGCCTGAAAACTGAAAGGAAAAAGCTAAATTGAAAAAATAAGATAATCCAACACCATAATGAAATATGTTACCAAAACCTTTTATATATATACAGTGAAACCTGTCTTTAGCGGAATCGAACGGGACTTGCAAAAATTTCCGTTAAAGTCAGGTTTCCGCTTAGTGGAGGTAGACCTTTCCTCTAAAAAAAATACATGCTTATAAAGGGGCATACTGAGAAAATATATTGCTCTACGTACATTGTTCGATTGCAGTACTTCTTTCTTCTACGAATAAATACACAAAAAAATTAAAATGAATACAAAATATACTCTGCACACATTTTCTTTATTTTTCTAATAGCCAATCAGGGTTTTCTGTGTACATTGCTGCTTGGCTGCTTGACTTTCCGCATACACTTTAGCCTGAGAAATTATTCTAAGTGAATCAGAATAATTTTTCCGTAAGACAAATTTTTCAGTTCCTTTAAACTTCTGAGAGCATCTTGATATTATTTATTCTACACTCTTCTTCGAACTCGGTATCGTATTCCTCTTCTTCCTCTATCTCGTTTTCTTCTTTCCGACATTCCGTATGATTTTTGATTAAGTTGCGAGGATTAAGGACAATTTGTGGGGGTGAATATGAGTAGTGGTTGGGGAAGGTAAACACTGTCCAGAAATATTTAACATTTTATCGCAGACAGTGTAATGTATATGTCTCACAAAATGTCTAAACATCTTCTAAACGCTGTAGTCCGGAACTCAGAATTTTCCGTTAAATGTTTATTTTTCTTTCCGTTGTCCGCGTAACACAGTTTCCGCTTAATGAAGGGAATTTTTACACGTTTTGTTCTCCAAAATTCATGGGACCGTGAAATATTTCCGTTTAAGACAGTTTTCCGTTTAATAAAGGGTCCGTTGAAGACAGGTTTTACTGTATTTTTTTAAATATATATATGTGTGAATAATAATAGTAATACTAAAATAATCTCATCTCATCTGAAAGGAAATAACTATGTATTTCTAAAAAAAAAAAGTTATTTCATGAACATATTATGTCCAAATTATTTAGTAGAAAAATGTGTTTTAACAGGAAACACTAAAAGAAACTCAATAAAAGAGTTGTGCTTCTATCTGGTTATTTCGAGGCTTTCTTCGCCATAAATTTGCGATATTTCGCCTGAAAAAGTGGATCATGAGGAACATCGGGAATATATAATTTGAGACGTTCCTGTGCAATATTCTGCAGAGTTCCATCTATGTCAAGTATATATTGATTGGAATCATGAGTCTTAGCTTTAATGGTGTAAGGTCCTTTATATTGTTCTCGAAGACTAGGAGACTCGCCACGTTTTGTATAGAAACGTCGAACCATGACCTGATCACCTGGTGTGTAGGAAACTGGTTTGTTTTTCGATTCTATTTTCTGTTTAAGTTGTTGGAAGGCCCTATGCTTATGAAAGTTAACTAATGAACGTACTTCATCCAATTGTAGTAATCTGTCATTAACATCTGGATCTTCCTTGGGAATTCTTAGAATATTGTCTACTGGATATCGAAAATTCACTCCAAAGAGGAGGGAAAAGGGCGATGTTCCTGTGTGAGTATGCGGGGTATTATTGCAGAAACTAACAGCTTGTTGGAGATAATGTGACCATTTTTGATGGTCTAACTTCGTAAGAAAACGAAGAGCGTTTTGTATCTTTTGTGCTGTTTGTTCTACAGAGCCTATAGTTTTGTGTGATGCTGGAAGTGCATAAGAAACCTCAATATTTAATGATTTTAAAAATTCTTGAGTTTTCGCAGCATGATGGTTTGGACTTTTGTCAAGATATAATTTACGCGGTACACCATATTTGAGAATGATCTCATTCTGTACGAAATCTATAAAAGTGGTAGCCGTCATATCTTTGACAGGTTTACAGATGGAAAATGACGTTATAGCTTCAGTAGCTATGTAGAAATAATTATAACCATCAGAAGTTGGTAATTTTCCAACAGCATCTATAAAGAACGCATCAAATAGGTTGTTGTGGTTGTGAGTTTGAACGTGAATATTGTTGGGTCTATAATTTCGTTTAAATTTATTACAGTCAATGCAAGCGTTTATCTTCTTATGCAGCCATTTTTGAAGATTGGGAATGTAATAACGATCTTTTATAAGAAATTTTAATTTCTGAAATCCAGGGTGACTGTCAGCATGAAATTCTTCAAAGATAGTATCTTTGAGAGATGCTGGTATGCATAGTCTTAGTTTAGGAGCGGACGGTGAGAAAAATAGTTTATAAAGTTTGTGATCTTGTATCACATATCCTTTAGACCATTTTGCATATTTAGGATGATCTTTTTCATGATTTTGAAGCACCCTGTATATAGTAGAGAATGTAGGATCCTCTCTTTGTAATGCTGGTACATCTGTGCTGCCATCTAACACAAGTAATGTTAGTGGATGCTCTTGTTCATCTATCAGCTCATATTCTTTTTGAGAGAGATAGAGCGGATGACGAGACAGATAATCTGCTATGTTTTTAGATGAACTAATGTGGCGCACTTCAAAATCAAAGAGCTGAATAAAAGATAACCACCTTGTCATTTGACTTGTCAAATTCGTGGTCTTTTTAACGGCTGTTAAAGCAAGATTGTCTGTAAGTAATGTAAATTTACCACCTATCAGATATTTATAGAACTTCTTAAGGGCAAGAACTACTGCAAACAGTTCGATTTGATATATAGGTCGAGCTTTAATTCGTGGTGGAAGAGTAGCACTGGCGTATTGAACAACAGACAAATGCTTTTCATGGGGCAGTTTCTGAAACAAAGCCGCAGCCGCGCCTATCTGGGATCCATCCGTTATGACCATGTGTTCTGCAGCTGGATTGTATATTTGCAGTATTGGTGCTGTTGTCACCATCTTTTTAAGCTGTTCAAATCGATCCTCTAATTCAGGAGTCCACTGAATTATCTTTTGTTTGCTAGCTGCTAATTTGTGTAATGGTGCTGCTACTAAGCTAATTTTATTATAAAATGCACGATGAAATTGCATCATAGCAAGGAACGATTTAAGTTGCTTTACTGTCTTTGGACGTTCTAAGGCGGTGATTGCTTTAACCTTATCTGGATCTTGAGATATCTGTCCTTTATTTATTATATGGCCGAGAAATTTAAATTTTTGAACACCAAATTGAGTTTTCTTTAAATTAAACAAAAGACCATATTTTTCGGCAGTGGTTAGAGCACGTTCTAACACACGCAACATGCCTTCAAAGGTGCTGCTTTTAAATATAAGGTCATCAATGTAATTTAGAAAGTCTTGTTCCGAAAAATCTCTGTATATTTCTTTTATGATTCTATGTAAAATTAAGGTAGAAGTTCGAAAACCTTGGGGCAATCTACGTAGTTTTAGCAATGTATGGGAAAAACCTAATTGACTAACACTAAAACTAGTTAGATCTTGGTCTATTTCATCAAGCGGCACTTGGTAGAAAGAATTCGAAAGGTCTGCAAGACAACAGAAATTTGCATTGTATAACTGGTCTAAAACATCTTGTGTCCCAGGCTGTACATCATTGATAGGTTGCGACCTCTGCGAAAGAACGCGTAAATCCAAAACAACTCGAACATCTTTCGAATTTCTCTTTGGAATCACCAATAAGTTATTACGATATAAAGCATTTGATGGAGCTAAAATGCCATTATCTAACATTTCTTGTATCTTTGCCCTAGCTTGCTCACGAAGTCTAAAAGGTATCGTATAAGTTGGCACTGTCCACGGAGTACGATCCACGATATTAAGGCTAGCAGAAAAGCTATCAATGCTTTGAAAATCTCTATCGTGCCATTGAAAACAAGTAGGATGCCTTTTGAGTACATTCAATATTTTATCTTGTTGTTCTTGGGGCAAATCAGGGTTAATTTGAAATTTGGAATGATCTATGTGCTGCTTAATTTTTTCAAAGCGTGCTGTGACTCTCTGTTTGACCTGTTGTTTAGTAGGTTCAAATAATTTCCTAACTGTATATATTTCTGATGTTTCTACATCTTTTGGAAGCAAAGCGCCTTGGGCTATATGCAACCCTTTTGCAAAGAACTTCCTACAAGGACTGGGATTAATAATTGGAAGATACAGGCTTTTGGAACTTAAAGTTGTGTGAACAAAAACACATGATTGCATATTCTTGTATATTGGAGTATGTACAAGAAATTCTGTGTCAGGAATATGCGTATCTAATGTGAGCCTAACATACCGCACTGAATTGGGTGGGATAACGACACCTTGTCGCACATAAAAGTTAAATTTACAATTTTTACAGACTTTGGCCGAAAGTGAAGTTTCTTTATTGAATTCTTTTGGCAATCTTTGATTATTACCGAAATGCACTAACTGTAAAGAACAGGCCTGATAATTTATATTAGCATTATGATGCAACAGAAAATTATTTGACAAAAGAATTGGAATATTTGCTATTGGTGAAATTCTAAAAAGTACTTGAAAAATCTTGCCTTCTATCTCTATTGGAAGAATTACAGCTTTTGTAAGATTTAGGGGAGTAGAAGATATTCCATATACTTTGGTATGTAATGTAAACTTTTTACAATTCTTAGGCACTAACGAGTAGTGAAGCAACGAGGCTTGTGCACCTGTATCAAGAAGCAAATTACATTTTGTACCATTTATTTTTCCTTTAATATTCGGCAACTGATTTTTAAACAGTAATGGAACTGTAACTGTATTTCGTTCATTAACCTCCTGTTTATGAGATTTATTATTACAAGTAGTCATCACTACATTCTCAGCGGATGCTTGAGTAATGGGAAAAGCATTCTTAAACTGTTTGTCTTGGTCATTAATTTCAGGCGTTCCGGAGGAGATAATGTGGTGGGGAACGGCCTTTTCTAATTTATTTATCTCGGTATCCACATCTACAGACTGAAAATTCGTTTGCGTTTCAACACTAATTTGTTGCTTATTATTTTGATCTAAAGGCTTGAAAGTATGAATAGTGGCTTTTGCACTAAAATTGTGGGAAACACCACTAACAGGGGAATGGTCTACTGATGACTCTGTTACACTAGTTTTTGAACCTGAAACGGATTCATGATTACTTATCGTGTGCAGATCAGTGACCAAGTCTTCAGTCACAGTGGTGGGAATCGCCACGGAAGTGTGAAACGCCACTAAGGAAGACTTGTGCATGAGCCTTAGTGCTAACAAATACTGGTGCATTTGGGTTAAGCCTACTGGTCGAAGTATGTTTATTGTTCATGGAAGGAACCGAAACAGAATTTTGCCTAAACGTGTTTGAAACCGAATAAATGGGTAATGAATGCTGAAAACCCAGGGGTTGCATCCGAGATTGGGTAAAATCAACCCCTAATGCTACTCGTTTTTTGATGTATCCTCTATGGCTAGGAAATTATTCCTAGAGGATGAAGGCGGGTTCATCACATGATATGTTCCTGGATTATACAATATGGGATGCATATATTGAAATGATGGAGGTTGAGGTACAATTGTTTTTGTATTTGAAAGTTTCTCTATATTCCAACAATAACTATATGTGTAGTTCTTGTACATGCTTAATCAAAAGTTTTTGATACTTTAATTTTAATACAATAAAAATTTTAATATTTCACAGATTGTTAAAAGATGTTAACAATAGTCAACACATAGCCCTCTCTTCGTTTTGAAGTTCTCTTATTTGTATAAGTCATGTATCAAATTACGAAGAGAACGACTGTTTAATATTTCACAGATTGTTAAAAGATGTTAACAATAGTCAACACACTTGAGTCTTATCCAAGAAATATTCAGTAAATATGAAGAGGAAAGTCTTTTAAGTTATATTTGTATATTATTGATTAAATTATTTCTCTAATATTAATTTAATATATAAGCTATTTCCTTTTTTTTCAAACAACCACTATCAATGTACGTTTATACACTATTTATATACAAAACCTCTACACTCATGTTTTTGTACACGAGATAAATTGAATATATAGTATGTGCTGTAAGCCACGAATGATGGCGTTAATCCGAAAAGAAGAAAAAAAAGCAAGAAAATTGCATGCACGCAGTTAAACAAAATTATTTAATTATATAAACTATGCATTATTTTAGAATGGAAGGTCTTTCTTCGATCTTTCGGGCTTCAAATTTTCCTATGACTTTATTGAAATCTGAAATGCTGCTCGCCAAGCTTCTCTGAATAGAAAGCATCGCTACCGCAAATATTTTCCACTTTATTTTCTTTAGGGTCCAGAAACACCACTCTCCTCCGACAATATGCATTTTGTTAGCATTTCTTTGTATAAATATACGGAACAAAAAGTCCATTTTCAGGAACCACGTATTTTTTTGTCTGCAAAGAAGCAGGAAATCTAAGATGTTTTCCTTTGAAAATGAAAAAAAAAATAGTTTAACATTCCAGCAAATTAGGCTAAAGAAGACAGATGAGTATTGGAAGTGAGTGATTTGATATTAATTTATGCTCTCCGCCGGAGATCAAACACGGAATCATGTGCACGAAAGACTCAGAGCTAGGAATTAGACCAGTAGTAAGACATTTTCTTCTTGGAGACTCGATTTACCCCCGCTCCCCTTCCCCCCAGAATAGGATTTTTTAAAAAATAAATCTTATCCCAAGAATTTTCACCTTTCTATTATAAATGTTAAATAAAATCTATTGACTTCGAACGACCGCCCCCCAAACTTTCAGCCTGGAGCCGTCCCTGCTGCCACCAGACTTATATTTGTTCTTTGCGAGCTTATGTTTTGTGAATAACTTCTTTCTTCCACGCGTCTGTATCTTCCTCACCCTATCAATTGACTCAAGCGCTGCTAAGCGGAGGAATTCGTAACTATTACAGAAGCTGACCAGTTGCGGAAGAAAATGCAACCGTAAGGGTCCAATACAGGAAGATAGGAGCGTTGCAAGAATAAATCCACTTCCCCATGTTAAGAGATAGGAGCTCGCTGCCATATGCTCAATGTTACTGCTTCCAGTGGCAACGTTCGCTGCCACTGGAAAGGTAAATCTGTCTCTTTCTTTCCGTTTTTTAATTGACTTTTTTTCAGAAATGCATCAATACTGTTTTGCGTTCAAGACCAAAGGTTTATTTTTTACTGATACACTACTTTAACACTTAAAAACATTTTTAGTATTAAAAAAATATCCGGTTGCACAACCATGCAACATATAGTACCAGCCGCCACTGGTAATTATATTTCCTATAGTTTACTAATATAAGCTTAAAACACCCATGAATATTCCGACATTCATTTCTTCGTTTCCAAACCATCATGCAGAGGACTCTGCCCAATTCTCCCGCTGCTACTTCCATGGCGCTACAATCTTTCACTCATGTACACGGCATTTCAATAATACCGCTTTAATGCGTAAGTATGTATATATGGTAAGTATCATACGTTAATTAATTCTAAAAGTTAATAAGTTTAAAAATTCATTAATTCAATAATACAATAAGAATAATGTGCGTTCGCAATTAGACAAGTAAAAAATTGCATGGTAAATTCGTAATTAGTCTAATAAAAAGTACAAGTAGAATTTGTAATTAGGGATTGGTCTCATTGTGCTGAACAATATGTATATGCAAGTGATAAAGGATCGTAATTAGGGATTAATCTTATTGCGCGGAACAATATGTATATGCAGGGATAAAAGTGAATCTCAAAAGGTAGGGGGATGCATGACGTCGCGCCGTCCCCCGTGCCTATCTTTGTTCATTGCATTTTTTAGGATGTGGGGGCACGGCGTTCCCCCTCACTTTTACCCCTGTGTATATGCGTAAATGAGAATTACATATGTAAGTAACGCGAAAAAATAATTTATATTATAATTAACATATAAGTACTGCGGGTCATTACTTCAATTGCGCCAAGTACACGTAGTCTAATTTCGGTACATTACGTACAAAAATTATCGAAATCTAGTTACTGTTACGCTGCAACACTGCAAAAATTACTAAACCGTAGAAAAAATAAAATTCTATCCGTTTAGGGAAAAATGTATCTGTGTAATTACTTTAATTACAGGCAACACTGTACGATGGCGACGTATTTTCGCCACACCTACTTAGCTTATTGACTTTATTATAGATGGTGTAATGTTCTGAAAATAAAACTCATATACGATATTCGTATATTACAATATAGTGACCGTATTACTATGTATATAAAGAGAGAGTACGTGAAGCTGGAAAAGTCAATGTATTGGCCTAAAAATGGATGATTTTAGCAGGGTTGTTTTGCTTAAAATAAAATGTTTAAAAGAAATGATTAAAACTTGTTTTTAACAATTGATTTTGTTTAAAACAAATTTTGTATACATTTTAAGCATTTTGTTTTAAACACATGTATTTTTAAGGCTTGTTTTAAACATATTTTTATTTTATTTTATTTTTGTAAAAAAAAAATCCGCCAGAGAAAGAAAATTTCAGAAATTGCTCCCCATTCAAAAGACTATTTTCTTCCCATGCGAATGGTTTGATTTCTCGTGGCTACAGCATGTCAATGTGGTAATCTACAATTTATTTTGCTCTTTCTCCCCTTATTTTTAACGTATATTGTATTGTTTATATTCTTCCCAGTAAACTTGCGAGAAAATGTTGTAGTCGAAGGTTGGACTACTTGTAGAACTGATATTAAAAAATAAATAAAATAAAATCATGGAAACAAAGTGTTCTATTGCATTCAGAAAACAAACAAAAGGTTATTTGCTAAATTGTGGTTCTGAAATTAAAATATCGCAGGCATTCGTTGATACTGTACATGTTGGTTCTCGTCTCCGTACAACTTGTAATCGTTTAACATGAGTTTTACAGAAAGAAAAAAGGACATCATTTGGAGCAAATTTATTAAAGTAACTCACACTCCATCAGATAAAACAACCATACGAGCAAGTTGCAAAACGTGTAAAAAAAAATGTTGGTTTAGTTTAAAGAATGAAGAATCATTATGAGAAATACAATGCTGTGAAAAAACTGTAAACCCAAACAAATGGTAAAACTGTTGATCAGAAAATTGCTTCTGATTACTCTAACGTCAGTGATGTGGTTGACATGCAACTGGGAACTTCAGGTAAGAATTAATTTTGTATCAACAATATATTTTCCATTATATTATGAAAGTTTTATTTCATCCCTCTTCCCCACCTCAGTTCTAAATTTTCTTCAAAACTTTATACCCTGTCATACCTTGTATGAAGGGACCAGACGAGAAAGCGCAAGGTATTATATGGCAGTCACCTGCGTAAGTAACTATTATAACATGATACTTATTGTAACATCAATGCCGAACATCAGTGTCTGGGCCAATTTGATCTCAATTTGGTCGTCTATATGTATGTATGCGCCACGCTACAGAGCGCAATTTTCGGTCTTTTAACATTAAATTTTGAGGGTAGAGGCGCGAGACGTCGGAATTTGCTGTAGATCCGACGTAAAACTTGAAAATTAGTGGTTCGGATCCCACTTTAAACAAAAAGCCCTGTTTCAGATAGCCTTGCTACTGATACAAGACTGTAATCAATTAAACTAAACAAACTAGTCGCAGCTCCAGTACGCGAGTGGAACGTACTTTATAATTTCAACTTCAGGATTAACAGTATGCGAGCGGTCACACGTGAATAAACAACAAACATATTAACTCTCTTAATCTTTAGCTGCAGACAGATCCAGGGGTGCAAGTACACTTTGAATAATAGAGACGAATTATCTTGCCAAGTTTATTGTTAAAAAGAAAAAGTAAAGTTACAGTTGAAGTCCGTCGGTTAATTTAGAGTTACAATTGCCGAAAAAGAGATTGACCGACGGACTCCCGAGCTATACAGTACGACGTGTGTCTACGAAGTTACAACAGTTTTTGGAGACACATCACATTTATAATAAATGCTAAAAACGTGACAAGTTTCTCCAACTTACGTCAGATCTTATGACTATTTTGTACTTTGGTCACCAATGTTAACTTTCCATATACACCCTTTTGTGCACCCAACACTATAGCTGCGTGCGCACATAGACTCGAAGTATTTTCCCTTTTCGTACACACTTTTTGTTATATTTAAAAAAAAATGACACATTGATATTCAGTGCTTAAGTCCTCATCACGTGTAAGGCCTGGTGACCATTTCCTAACAAACATCTCCAAAAATCTCTTTCATATCCTGTTCTGAATTACCCCTTTGACTTTGTCTCACCCTTGAAGTCTCTCCTACGATATCCAATGTTATAGGAATTTTCCATTGAGAATATTGTATCATAGGGATTTAAGAATACACAAAACATACATCTTAAACAGACGAAATAAAAGAAATATACATATATACAATATAAACAATTGGTAACTTCTCAATTAAGAAGGGGAGATCGGCCGTCCTTTTAACATCCCATAGCATAATTAAATATAATTATCCAACAACAACAATCACATAATATTCAATTAAAGAAAAGAAAAAGAAAAATACAATAATAAGATGTACGGCTGTGACACTAATTTTATGCGTTTCGAAGAAACTTGGGTTGCAGGATAAATCTGGCTCTAACTCAGTTTTTATAAAATATTTTTAGATATGGAGCAATCAGAGCACAAGGGCTCTAAGTCCATTTTGACAAAGGTTCAATTTTGATCAGCAAACGTAGTATTTTTGTAGACAAGGGTACGAAACAAATGAAACAAAAACCACGTGAAAGGGTGTAGACTAGGGTTTCATAGTACAAGCGCTAGACAAGAGCGTTGATGGTGGTGGAGAACTAACTTCCCCCTCCTTGCTCATAAATTTAACATACTAATATTATATTGTGTGCAGCGTGGGAATGATTAACAAGTCAAGCTCAAAATGCCATAGTCAATGATGCATAATTACGTTAATAAATGTAGGGTATGTCCAAAAGAATACACTGACAGAAAACGTCATATTTTCACAACTACGAATCCGAGATGAAAGAAGGAAAAACTACATGACAAGATGCAATCTAGAATTTTATATGATTGCCTCTAGAGGAGGGCGTTTGTTTAGATGTCATCCGCCCCTTACCCTGTATTTCAGATTTTGGGGGCAGTAATGCAGATTTAGAAACCTTTTGCTGAGCAAAGTCCAACATAAAAAATTTGAAGCCCGTACACCGAATAAATACGGATTTTGATCCGTTATAATCCATTTCCATTGGCCCTAAGGAGCTATAGGCCTATATTGCTCTCTTGTATATTTTTTGGCCGAAGGATTCCAAAAGTGGCTCTACTTTCGATTTTCGGGCCTGCTTAAGATTCTGGAAATTGGGCCTAAGCAACTTTCCAGTTTTAATCACCTGTATATTCTTCCTATTTATCCGGTGTAAGGACCTCAAGCTTGTTCTGTTGGACTTTGCTTATCACAGTGGTGCCCACCCCCTTCATGTCCATGACTCACCCCCCCTTAATTGTCTATCCGTAGGTGTTCTTCCATGAAAAAAATATTTTCGATTAATTTTTACACCTCCTCAAACATATTTATATAGATTTTTAACCCCCCCAAATATTTCAATGACGCAGTTTGCGTCATAGCCCCCCTTGTGGGCACCCCTGCTTATCAAAAGATTTTTAAAACTGCCTTACTGCCCCCAAAATCTGAAATTCAGGGTGGGGATGGTTTGGTTGCCCTCCTGCCCCACTGAAGCCCCTGTCTATAGCGGCTGTCATATGAAACTGTCCCACGCCCTTTCGCATTTTAGTTAGATTTGTTTTGGCTATCTTGACTGCTAAGATATTACGTTTTGAAATAGAATTCATTTGCTGAGCAAAACTGAACTTTATTGAAAATCGATTTGAATAAATTGTGCTCTGAACGTCTCAAACATTACTTTTCGTCAACAAATTATTGACTCAAAAACAACCAATTACATAAGCTTAAAGAATAGAAGTAGAAGCCGCTATAAAGAAATTAAAGAAACACAAATCTCCGGGCGTGGATGAAATTCCGGCTGAGTTAATTTTAGCTGGAGGCGAAAAATTGTGGAACGAGATACACAAACTCATTCTCCTTATCTGGAACAAGGAAGAATTGCCACAAGAGTGGAAAGAATCAATCATTGTTCCAATTCACAAGAAAGGCGACAAAACTGACTGTAATAATTATCGAGGCATTTCTCTTCTGTCAACATCCTATAAAATCCTTTCAAATATTCTATTAGCAAGACTGACCCCATACGCAGATGAAATTATTGGAGATTATCAGTGCGGATTTAGACGAAATCGATCAACTATCGACCAAATATTTACCATTCGCCAAATACTCGAAAAAAAGTGGGAATACAATATCCCGGTACATCAACTATTTATTGATTTTAGAAAGGCTTACGACTCGGTTAGGAGAGAAACCTTGTACAACGTTCTTACAGAATTTGGAATACCGAGAAAGCTAATTGGATTAATAAAGATATGCTTAAGTGAATCCCAAAGTAAAGTCCGGGTAGGAAAATTTTTGTCCACGAGCTTTCACGTCCAAAATGGCCTGAAACAAGGAGATGCGTTGTCGCCATTATTATTTAACTTCGTTCTGGAATACGCTATAAGGAAAATCAAAGATAGCAACCAGGGCCTACAGTTGAACGGTATTCACCAGGTGATGGCATATGCTGATGATGTAAATTTAATAGGGGATGATAGGAGAACAGTAGAAATAAATGCAGAGATCTTATTAAATGCTTGCAGGGACATGGGTTTAGAAGTAAATGCAGAGAAACCTAAATACATGGAAGTGCGTCGGGACCGTAATACTGCAAATTGTGGAGGCGTTAAAATATTAAATAATACTTTTGATAAAGTGGATACTTTCAAATATTTAGGATCAATATTAACAGACGAAAATCATATTTACGAAGATATTAAATGTCGACTAAAAGCAGGGAATTCGTGTTACTATTCGGTTCAAAATCTCTTGTCGTCGCGAATTCTGTCGAAGAATTTGAAGCTTAAAATATATAAAACGATAATCATGCCTGTTGTTCTGTATGGTTGCGAAACATGGTCACTTACTCTGAGGGAAGAACATAGACTGAAAGTATTTGAGAACAGGATCCTGAGAAGAATATTCGGACCCAAGCGGAACGAGAATGGGGAATGGCGGAAACTTCATAACGAGGAACTACATAGTTTATACGGTTTACCCAACATTGTTAGGGCCGTCAAGTCTAGGAGGCTTAGGTGGGCAGATCATGTAGCTAGAATGGAAGAAAGTAGAAACGCTTTCAAAGCCTTGACTGGAAGACCCATAGGAAAACGACCATTAGGAAGACCTAGGCGCAGATGGGAGGATAATATTAAGATGGATCTCGCAGAGATAGGAATACAAAGTAGAAACTGGATGCAATTAGCTAAGGATAGAAGTCAGTGGAGAGCTTTTGTGAACGCGGCACTGAACCTGCGGGTTCCATAGGCCATAGAGTTAGTTAGTTAGTTTGTTTGTTAAACACAACAATTCGGAATAAGGGACGCCAGGCAGCTATTCTTATGTAACCTTTCACATTCATTATACATCCATAGTGATTCTTCCTTTTTCGTTAATTGTATACGAGAGTCACTACTAAAGTTTTGAGATACGCATTGTTGTGGCACAGTATTTGAATTCCAACAATTGCGTTCGGTAGTGGTATCCAGAGCGTAGAAGCGAAGCAAGTTTCAACTCGCCTCGCTTATTGGCGTGGCCGTATCGCCTTCACTTGTTTGTTGATGGGAGCAGTATTCGGCTGTCTAGAAGGAGCTCGAAAGGGAACATTTTCGGTCAATGATCCTTTACGATTTCAAAAGTGGTTTGAACGAGATACAAAGCCTTGACCATTTGCAGGGGGCATTTGGGGACCTTGCTCTTTCCCGTGCTACAATTTTTCGGTGGTTTGGTGAATTCAGAAGAGGCCGGATATCGCTTAAAGATGAAGAGAGAGCTGGACGTCCGGTAACAACTGTGTCAGATGAAAACATTGCCGCTGTGGAACAAATGATTCGAGAAAATCCTCGAACAACTTTCAAGGACATTGAATCTACAGTGAACATTGGATCGCCAGCAGTAACAAAAATTCTTCATTATCATCTTCGGCTCAGGAAGGTTTCATCTCGTTGGGTGCCTCACATTTTGACTGAACAGCAGAAGCGCATGCGTGTGGAATGGTGTGAAGAAATGCTTGCAAGATTTGATGGAGGCAATTCTCGACGCGTCTCCAGGGACGTAGTGTCCATTAAGGCTATAAGGCTTAGCCTATCCATTTATTTATACATCAGCCTAAAATGTTGCTTTTGGACATTGATACAATTAATTTTATTAAAATTGATTTATTTTGTAAAACGCTGCTTAAACATTAAGCGAGTTGAAGCGAAGCTTCTGCAAGAACGCATTGAAGGCTATCGGCCGCTAGCCTTCCGCTTTTCTCATGGAATTAGAAGAATGGGGCGGTGACAATCACTTTCCCGCCACCCTTAGCAGAAGAACTATTTAACCTATACACAAATCAACACGATGCGACGAAAGTGTACGAATGGTGACGAAAGGCTAACCTTTCGGGTGTTTAGGGAAACAAAAGCGACAGGACGCGGTCTTGTAAGAAACTACAGAACAGAGACAATGAGAAATTTAGAAGCTCGCACTCAGTAACAAGTTTTGACCAAAAAAAGAAAGAAAAGAAAAAAAAGAGAGAGAGAATAAAAATGTTATGAATAATATTAATATATCAGGTACCTTATTGCGTACTGGTTTGCGTTATCACAGCATAAAATTTGCATTTTAGTTGGTGATAATTGCCATAGCAGTTATAATTGCTTGCGATATTTTTTTCGTTGCGTTGCTATCCGTAAGTTTTTCGAAGGTCGATACTGATTGATACTATACTCAGATGAGGTATAGTTTCTTCTCTCTCTCTCTCTCTCTCTTTTTTTTTTTTATCATACTTTCAATCTAAAAGTACCTTTTTCTGTAAAAATCATCAATTAACTGTGAGCTGCTGCTCCACTGTTTTTCAGTAGTATGCTGATGTGTTGTTATGGGTGAAGTGGTTAAGTTTGTGTGTATGATTTCGGGAATTTACAATATAGCCATATATTCGGTTTTATTTGTTTCTTTGAAACAGTATATGAAATTCTTATTACTTCATTTGTTACATTCTTTAAATAATTGATTGAAATTCTTTAGTAATCTATTGACTGTCTAATAAATTGGAACCGTATATGCAAGGAGAGTATAAAGCAGAACCACTCATACTATTTCTTGCATTATATGATGAACATATTGCATGAATTAACATTTTTCTATCAAGCATTACAGCCAGGTCCGTAGTTAGAACAATAAGTCGTGATCATTTTAATAAGAGCGGGATCTTTTTTTGTATGTGGGTGGGGAGGAGAAGGGGTAACTTGAATTCACTTTACATTCATTTTACATACAACAAACAATTGCAAGTTTGAGGGGACTGGGCCCCTCCTAGCCACCCTCTAGCTACGAATCTAATTTCAGCCTACCCATTTCAAAACTTCACGCTACGTTACTGTGCGTCTCTGACATTGTTATTGGTGATGAGACTTGGATCTATCAATTTGACCCTGAAAATAAACGCCAGTCTACAGTTTGGATCTTTCCAGACGAAAATCCACCCACGAAAGTGAAGCGACCGCGAAGTGTGGGGAAAAAGATGGTCGCAACTTTCTTCTCCAAATCTGGCCATGTTGCAACTGTTCCACTTGAAGAACAAAGGACTGTTACTGCTCAGTGGTACACCACTGTTTGCCTAACAAAAGTGTTCCAGAAGCTTCGGGAACGTTGTCCAAGAACTGGATTGCGTGGGATCCTGCTTCATCATGACAACACCGCACACATGGCCAACATCACAATTCAGTTTTTAGAATCTACTTTCAATTTTTAGAGGTCAAACTTATGACTCATCCGCCGTATAGCCCTGACCTGGCCCCGTGTGATTTTTTTGCTGTTCCCCAGGATCAAAGATCGCATGCGTGGGAAGAGATTTTGCAGCCCTGAAGAAGCTGTAGTGGCTTACGAGAATGAACTTTCAACACTTGAAGAAAAAGACTGGCAACACTGCTTCCAAAAGTGTTTTTTGAGTATGCAAAAGTGTGCACAGTTTAATGGTGAATACTTTGAGAAAATGTGTTGAATTGATTTTAAGTATGTAAGTTATTTCACATCTCAAAACTTTCGTAGTGGCCCTCGTAAAATGAATTGAAAAATTGTAAGTGGTAACCTAGAAAAGACAGGTAATTAATTGATTCTGGCAAAATAACCTGAGATTGATGTCCCGATTTTTCGTTTACAAAATCTGGCAACCCAATATCGGTCCCTCCTAAATTTTTTACGGTAGGCTTGCAAATGATCTGTACTATGGTGATGAACTATAACATGGTTGGATAACCTTTCCCTCCCCCCTACATTTTTGGGTTGGCTAAGGACCTGTTAGGAAGTCTAACATCCCTGGACGGAAAAAGTGAAAAAGACGTAAAATCAAGAATAGCACAGGCTAAACAATCATTCAATAAAAAAGAAAAAAAAAAAGAGGATTGCTAGCATTAAAAAAATGTGTCGTTGGACGTTCGAAAACGATTTAAGACTGGTATGGTGCTTGGCGATTCACGGGTCAGAAACGTGGACATTTGAGAAAAACTGAAATATCCCAACTGCAAGCATTTGAAATGTGGTTTTGGTGCAGAATGCTGCGCATATCATGGACCGAAAGGAAATGGAATGAAGACGTACTAAAGGAAGCTAATGGATAACGACAGATCATGAAAATAATAGAAAAAAGAAGAAACATCTGGCCATCTTATTTGGCACTCCGATTGGATCACTATGTTGATAGAGGGAAAGGCAGAAAGAAAACCAGGAAGAGGAAGACTAAGGATAGAATATCTAGATGCAGTTACGAAGAAGAGATCTTATCAATTAACAGTGGCGGATCTAGGCCAGGGCCGGGGGCCTATGGCCTCCGGTTTGTCAGTGACAAAATAATTTAAGCTATTATTTATATATATTTCAAAGTTTATATATACCTATCATAGTCTGGGTACTGGCTGCCCCCCCAGTTTTTACCTCCTAGATCTGCCACTGTTTATTAATCATAGAACCGGTTGGTAAATGATTTGAATAACACAACTGGCTATAAATATACTTATTTTATATATTTCTGACAAGTTCAGGATCATATAAAATATATTTGGTAGCTCAAAAGAGGTGGCTTGTAAGGGAAGTCAAGCGGTAAATATTAAAGATTTATTATTTCAAACTAAGATAAAAACTAACGTAATGTACTAATCGTTGTATACAAGAGAACAGTTAGTGCATTAAATAGCTGTCCTTCTGTTAGTTTCAAGACCAACCAGTCTTTCTCGGCAGCCTCGGTTAGTTTGTAGTGACAAAACTTATGTTTACTGCTCCGCTCCGAGCGCAATAGTAAGGACTTGCACCTTTGGCTTCGAAGAACAAGTTCGATTCCCGATGGAACTCATGTAGTATAATTTGAAATCCATGTTAAGCTGTAGGTTCACGCCTTGATCTTGAAAAGTGGTGTTAAACTCCAAGGTAACAATCATTAATTTTTTCGGGGTTTTCCCGATAATCATAAATTTATTGGACACAGCCCTAAACTTCCTATCACTGTGAAAGTTTACCGAATAGGCAAGGTGCAGTGTTAGAAAATCAGTAATTGATTCAGTAAGATGTTCTTTTATGCCTATCTTTATTATTAAAAAAGAAAAAAAAATAAGCAAAATATACGCCAAAGCAACAGTTATTGAAATATATAGCCTAGTGTAGATTCTGAAGTTAGCCACACTCAATATTTAATTAGTTTTTATATGTTTGTTTATTCCAACATGAACTGCCCCTTAGCTGTTATTTCCAACTATCCTGATCAATAATTATTTACGTATACACAAACATCAATGCATTATTTTACTGAATGATTGGAGTTCGGGTTCGGGTACAATCTATTTCAAGAAGTGAGTATGTTACCTAAGTCATCACATTCGTCAACATTATGGAAATATAAGTACCATATATTAACACCCAAAATGAATTATATTTTTGATATAAAATTATTAGATCATTTATTGATAGCACAGATGGTTAATTGGATATAGGCTAAAATTATTTTGTATATATAGTTTTTAAATTGACTACATCTACCACACCTGCTGACGTAATGAAAAGTAAAGGAATATGGCGCAAGAAGTGTTGAGTGCAGACTGAAGAATGTTAATGGAGAAAATTAGGCCTTTACACTTGCTTTTATTGAACACGTTTTGTTTAATTTTGCTTTTAGCATTGAAAATCCAGCGTTAATCACAATTTAGCCGAAATGAGTGTGGACGCTTATGGGCCTAGTTCACAAACATTGACTTTCTTAGACACAGAGGAATCTGATTTGATTGGTGCTGACACGCAAGGATCAGAGTTTGATTTCACGGATTTTACACTTCCTTCTCAAAGTCAAACTCAGGCATCCCAACTAGACCCAGGACAAAGTCAGGCCACGCAAAGTCAGGTAATGCAAATACTTTTTTGATAAGTTTTTTTTACAAATTTAGAGTTAAGAATCTTGACTTCATATTACTGTTATCAACATATTTCCGAGAATTAAACAGCACAAATGTTATTATATAGATATTATTTTAGCACCCTTTAACCGTATACTAATCTTTCCTGTAATTAGTATCATACAGAATTATGAGTTATGCAATAATTATTCTTTTACACAATGTTGTCACGTAGTATGTATACGAGTGCTTCGAGATGTAATACGCAATTTGCGATATTCCGGTACCACGTGAGTAAATTGTTAGGGCTACGTCGAAGTGCTGGCGTAGAAGTAATTTTCGATACAACAGAAACGAATCTAATTGTATTTGTAATAATATATTCGTAGTCTGTTCCATGCAGAATCAGTTCTAACTTACTTTCCGGCATGACCTTACAATTGAATGGCACTAAAAATCACAGGTACACTATACTTAATATGAGAGTTGTGTTAAATGCTGTTCATTCAGAATGTTATGTACATGTTCTAGATATGTATAAATTCTGTTAGCGCGTTGAGAAAGAAAAAAATGGTGAGATTAACAAACATGATTAGATATTCCGATTCAGTTCACCGTTGTCATAACAAAAGTCACCGGAGCAATGTATTGAAACAATATGGGAAGGTTCTAGATTACTGGTCCCCCATGTAGGTTAGTAGCTGGGTTGGTTTCTTTCTGTAGTAAAGTTTATACATTTAATTTACACAGTATTGCCGAGCGACCGTTAGCGAGTGAACGCGGGTTAGAGCCCCACAGGGAACGTTGTTTTCTGTCTTTATTGCTGCTCAATGGGAAGGGGGACCAGTAATCTAGATCCTTGCCAAACAATATATTACGACAAATAAAAGTAGAGTTTTGTACCATAGCAAAATGCTACCTGCTAGAAAAGGAAAAAAAAAAAAAATACAAGATACTGGAAGGGAATTTAACTTATACATAGTATCAATTGTACTGGTATACTTTCGGCGCACCATTAGAAAGAATTATTGAAAAATTATAATTCTTCCACTAATTCCCTCCTTATTGTATCCGAAAAGGTTTCCGCTGGGCGACATGAAAATACAGATTCCCCCTAGGTTGGTTCCTTTCTGTACCAAAGTTTAAAATTCAGTTCACATAGTATTGCCGAGCGAGTAAAGGCGGACTAGAGCCAGGGTTTGAAAAAACCCGGGTTTTTTTGAAAAAGCCCAACCCACCTGGGCCCATGTGGGTATTTTCGGGTTTAATTGGGTTTTTTCGGGTTTAATTGGGTTTTTTCGAAATATTTCAATGTTTTTGGGTTAAAAGTGTAAAAATGTTATTTATATTTCAAGACTATCATTGTCACAACTTGTCACAATTGTCACAACAATTTTCTATTCACTGCAGTTATGAAAAAACGGCAGCCATTTTGAAATTTTACGTTGGATCGCTGCCAAAGAATATACAGCTAATTTAGAGTGTCTCGTGCTTCTACTCTGAACATGTCAACTTAAAAGACCAAAAATTGCACTTTGTAGCGTGGATAGCCGCTATTTTGAAATTTTACGTTGGTATGCCGCCAAAATCTATACAGGAAATTTAGTGTATATCGTGCTTCTACCCTGAAAATTTAAACTTAAAAGACCGAAAATGATACCCTGTACTATGTGTGGTACAGACAGACGAAGACCAAATGTAGATCGAATCATCCCAGGAGCCTCAGTGACGTTCGCCAAATATGAACACAAAATGTATTAATTTAAAATAAAGATATATAATTCGTGTTTTATAAAATAAATGTTTCAAACAAAATGTCTTATACGACATAAATATTTTCCAGTGTAAAATAAATAGTTTTATTCTAGGAGTCATGGGCGGCGATTAGGGGGGCAAAGGGGGGGCAGTTGCCCCCAACTTTTTGAAATTACCCATTAACGTATATAGTTTCATTTGGAAATATAAAGTTTTGCATGTATTATTGGTTCATAGAATAAAAATGGTGCCATAAAATATTTGTCGTTCCATGAGTACGTATTGGTTGTCTTCCCGTGGAATTAAGAAAGCTACAGGAATTGCGTTTGAATTGCCACTAAAAATGGCCTAAAAATTAACCTATTGGAGCGCCACAATTCGAGCGTACTTTCATTTCTTCTTGCAAGGGCTCGATATGTTAGTCAGCTGCTCTGGAACTAATTGAGATAACATTTCGCAAGAAAAGAAGTCCTTCACAAGTTATTCTTTAATTGCTCAAAAAATATATTTTCTTCTTTCTAATAAGGAATATTTTGATTTGATTTTTTTTTCAGTTTAACATCCAGTTCAGCAGCGAAGTTGTATGAGACGTGGACTTAATGATCAACGTGGAGTCCGAACCACGTGAGCTCCCCCCCCCCCGGGAATCGAGCCCGGGTCTCCCACGTCAAAGGCGTGTACACTAACCGCCTAGCCACGAAGGAGCTCAATAAGGAATATTAATTTTGCAGTGTAATATACAAGTTTAGGGGTGTACATATACAGTTTTGTATATAGAGATAAAAGTTAGTAAATTCAGCATAATTCTAGGTTTTAGGATTATTTTGTAAAACTGAAATGTGGAGTGACTGAAGTATTGCTGAGTTTTGGTATATTCCAAAACAGTGAAAACTATACTTAATGGCAGCGAACATGTTTCGGGAACCTGCCAAAGTATTTCTTTAAATGTCGTAGCATATACTTGTAGTGTTCACTGTCATTCTAAGAGTAATAACACATATAATAGCATGCGTGGAATTAAAAATACAAGTTGTTCATTAATTTCCAGTTTCAATATAAGTATTGCAAAACAAGCCTCATTATTCATTACTATGATTATTTGATTAATATTATCCTTTCTGTTTATTTGTTTTGCAAATTTGTTATTAAATAGGCCCCTAATCTGATCACACAATTTTCCAGACAGATATTCATGAGCAAGGAATCAAATCTCTTCTTACACCTTCGTTGTTTAAGAGTACAAAGGGCTAGTATCTACTTGCGTTGCTCTTGTCAATTTACTTCATGATATGTGGTATTTTAACTGAAAACGACAGTATCCTAATAGTTATACAACCTTTCGTCAAACAAACTGTTACACGCAACCAAGAAAACTAACATTGATATCAAATATTCAGATCATGTCTTACCCCCTCCCCCCACTTTTAACGTCCAACTGCCGCCACTGGTTGGGGTTCACTTCCGATATTTTGTGCATTCAATTACGGGAATTTCCCGAGCACTTGTTGCAAGAGGCTCTTTCCAGAAAATTAATTTAAAACAATTAACACAAACATAATTCATATTTTATAAAGTAAATGTCTTAAATGAAATTCAATATCTTCCAGCGTAAAATAAATAGTGTTATTGTTGAATTATTCAGTTGCGACGCTTTGTGCGTTGAATTGCGGGAATTTCCCGAGCACTTCTTTCGAGAAGTTTTTTTTTTCTTTCTTCGAAAATGCAGCTTTTTCTTGGTGTACATCGAAACTTCCACTAGTAAGGAAGTTTGAATTCAGCATTTGAAATAGTAAGAGTTACGTAATCTTCGGAACTCCGAGCATTAAGCTTTTTAAATTTGGCAAGAATTTTTACGCTACTGCTGGTGTTGATTCCGCAGAATGCTTATTTAAAGAGTAGCAACAAATAACGGAACTAAATTGTTGTTGTTGGAAAACCAAATTTTACTGAAGAATACTTGTGTTACCATCAAAGGTACTAAAACAATAATACTAATAGTTTTACTAATGCACTACATATTTACTGGTAGTACCGGCACCTATGGCCTTAAATCCGATGAGGGATAACGTCCCTCGGCGTCGCCGAGTCAGCGAGCACACTTTTCACGGAAAGTATTTTCTACTTCAAACAGGCTAAAAGTATAATCTATACATTAATTTGTTCTATAATTACCTCAAGCTAAGCTTTTTTAAAATTATTTTTTTAATTCATTCAGTGCATTCGGAAGTTTGTTGTATACCTTAACGTGAAAGCATCTAATTCACCCAGGAAAGTCCAAAATCTGATAAAAATAACTTTCAATGTAATTACCTTAGTTGTACCAACAATATACTAACAAAAAGCTCAAAAACCCAGGTGGGTTTTTTCAGGTGGGTCCAACCCGAAAAAACCCGGTGGGTTTTTTCGGGCTGGGCCCACTTGGGCAAACCCTGACTAGAGCCCCGCAGTATACGTTGTTTTCTGTCGTTATTACAGCTAAATGGGAAAGAGAGACCTGTGTTCTAGAACCTTGCCTTCCGGATATGTGGCATAAAAAGTACAATGCAAAAAGCGGTGCATTGGCTAAGTGACAGAGCGTTCATCTCTAGTGTGTGTGTGGGGTCCCTAGTTCGATCCCAGCTCGCACCAGGCAGGGTTTTTGGTGAACAGACAACGTGTTTGTGGGTTTTCTTAGGGTTCTCCCATTTCCTCCCACTTTCTTCGTTCCACCAATTTAATTGTTTCTCATCATCACGGTCTCCGTTAGCCTCGCTGGTGTAAGTGTGGGACAAAACTGAAAAATTGTTTTTTTTTTTATTTTATTTATTTATTTATTTTTTTTTTGTTTTTACAGTGCAAAAACAAACTTAACATGTGCTAGATGCCCACTAAAAGGCACGAATGCTAGCTAACCGACTTAGTTCAGGGCAAAGCTGCTTTCGCGTGGGGTTGCGTCCGAACGGAGCAGGTGCGTAGGCGAGGGTAGTGAAACGAAGGGGATTTTGGCAATGATACTTGTTTTAATAGCACTTGTCATGGTTTCATACTAGTAACGCTTCACTTGTAAACATGGAATACAGGTTCTACAGAAATGTACGCTGGTGAAAAATAGCATGTAATAGATTCATCTTTCATACGCACTCAGATAATTTATCCGTCATAAGGAACTTGTTATGATTGTGCACTAGCAACCCTATACATGTAAACTTAAAATACAGCTGCATTGCTTAGTATTTAATTCTGTCGCCTGCAGAAATTTGTTCTTCATAAACATGTCTTTTCATGCGAAGTACTGAATTTTACCAGTATATCTTCCAAAATGTGGTGCGCCAAAAGTATACCAGCACCCTTTATTACTTACGGAAAATTGTTTCCTGCCCCATTTTACATCTAAAAAAGTAAAAAGATGAAAATTGAAGTCTAAACCCTGTTCGGCCTAAGCTCTAAACTGCGATAATCAAAGCCACGTGAAACTAAATCTCGCAGATTTGCTATTGGCCTACCGACGCTTGTACTCCTCCGCAAAATAGTTCATATGATTTGATTATTACTTTTACTATGAAGCTCCATATAAAACTGCTACATTATTATAAATGACAAAAATATAATACGGATTATCTAATAAAGCTGCAATCGAGTGTAGTTAAAGCAGCGTTTCCCAACCGGTGTGCCGCGAGGAAATCGAAACAAATTATTAATTTTATAGAAACCAAATTGCAAGATATAGGGGAAAATGTATATTTGTATTTCACATTATTATGAACCACTACTATGAATCTACAATTTTAAGTTCCATACTGTGTTACTTTTCTGTACATTTTTAATGTTGAAAAACGTATTTATCATTGGCATGATCATTATTGATTCTTTATTGTTGCAGACCATTTTGTAACTTGAAATGTTAACATATCATTCAATAAATTCAACAAAGTAAACATGCATACAAATTACCTTCATTTGTGTTTTAAAAGTATAGAAGCTTTATTTATTTGTTCGTTATTTAGTGATCTTCCCTTGTAGTTAAAGGTTAAATATAGTTTTAGAAAGAGAAAGTGGATTTTTAAAAACCCGAGTTCTATATTTCATTGCAATTGTTTTCTATTTTGAAATTAGAATGAAAAATAAGCATAATGATTTACCACGGGGAAAAATCAGTGATCGATCTTTCTTCTTTGTAAGAAGGATATCAGTAATCACATAAAAATACCACGGTATTTTATATTTACAAATAATAATAGTAATATATATATATATATATATATATATATATATATATATATATATATATATATATATATATATATTCAGTGGCGTATTTACGATTTTGTTTCGGGAGGGGCTTTGCTAACTTTCGGGGGGGTGGGTTGTCTGGAAATGTGAAAATTCTGCAAGATATTTCATTTACTTTACTATACTAAGTAAGATTTCGGGGGACTTAAGCCCGGAAGCCACCCCCCTAAATACGCCACTGTATATATATATATGGGTGTGCCGCGAGAATTCAATTTACACCTGTAGTGTGCCGCAAGTTGAAAAAGGTTGGGAAACGCTGAGTTAAAGAAACAATAGAAATAAACACTAAGCATGCGCAGTAATTATGGCGCCAATTCAGTTGTGGAGGCGTGTTCTGCTTTCAAGCCTGAAAGACGGCTGGCATGAATCCCCGTTCCGCGAGTGTTGTGGTGAAACACCAACAAGGTAAGCCTTGACTCACGAAGCAACAATTGTTTCCCAGCGGAATTCAATTTTATTTTATTTTTTTTTTTTATCTTTCGAGTTTTTTTTTCTTTCTTTTCTGCTGCTGCTATAAGTATCTGGACAATACGAGACATTATTGTCAAAATGCACGTGTATAATTTGCTTCTCCCCGTGGAGAGTGGGAGTGATACATCACTAGCCAATCGTATTTGAGACGAGCGGAAGGATACAAATATTTTGTTTATCAGAGTTTAGAGCTTACGCTGAACAGGGAATAGTCAACTGAAATACTATAACGGAAAATTAGACTACTCAATAGTAAGGTAAGCAGATTAGTGTTGTGCACTAAAATGTTCCAGTATAAATGCACATGAATTGACCGGGGTTTGCCCAAGTGGGCTTAGGCCGAAATAACCCGTTGAACCCATCTGGGTTTTTAAGTTTTCTGTTAGTACATTATAGGTACAACTAAGGTGATAACATTGAAAGTGATTTTTATCAGATTTTGGATTTTCCTTGGGCGAATTAGCTGCTTTCACGTTAAGGTATACAACAAAATTCAACGTAAGACCTTTATATAAAGTTCTAAATGCATTGCAAATAGAAAAATCTTATGCTTATAGCCTATTTGAAGTAAGCAGTTTTATGTTTTAGGAAACACTTTCCGTGAATAGTGTGCTCGGCGATGCCAAGGGACGTTATCCCTCACACATTTGACAGGTTGGAGACAATAGGTGCCGGTACTACCAGTAAATATTTAAATACGTTAGTAAAACTATTTGTATTATTTCTTACATTTGATAACAAACATTCAGTAAAATTTGGTTTTCCAACAACACTTTCGTTCAGTCATTTGTTGCTACTCTTCATATGAACATTCTGTAGAATCAACAACAGCAATACCGTAAAAATTCTTGCAAATTTAAGGAGCTTATTGTTTGGAGTTCCGAAGACTTACGTAACGCTTACTATTTTAAGTGGTGAATTCAAACTTGCGTACCGGTGGAAGTTTCGATGTATAGTAAAGAAAGCGTTGCATTTTTTGGGAAAACCCGTCGTGAAAGAAGTGTTCGGGAAATTCCCGCGATTGAACGTACAGAGCATCGGAAGTGAATACTTCAACAGTAAAGCAATTTATTTTACGCTGGAAGATATTTAATTTCATTTAAGACATTCTGAAACACTTGCTTTATAAAATATGAATTATATCTTTGTTAATTGTTTTAAATTAATTTTCGGGAAAGAATCGTCTTGCAACAAGTACTCGGGAATTTCCCGTAATTGAACGCACAAAGTATCGAGGTGAACTTCAACAATAACACCATTTATTTTCCGCTCGAGAATATTTATTTCATGTAAGACGCTTTGAAACATTTATTTTTATAAAACATGAATTATATATTTGCTTTAAATTAATATATTTGGTATCCATATCTGGGGAACGTCACTGAGGCTCTTGGGACGACTCCATCTATATTTTTGTCGGCCTGTACCATGCACACTACAGGGTACAAACATGAGGCACTAATTTTTCCTGTATATATTTTGGCAGCATACCAATGTAAAATTTCAAAATGGTGCCCCCCCCCCCCCCCAAAAAAAAAGCGTGTATCCGCGCTATATGGCGCAGTTTTCGGTCTTCTAAGTTTAAGTTTTCAGAGGACAAGCATGAGACATTCTAAAGCTGTATATACAGGGTGCTCCAAAAGTAGGTATACACCCCTGCATTGATCAAGTATAACATTCTAGTTTATGGGTTTATTTGCTTCTGTTCTTCCGAGCTTAATATTAAGGGTGTCTGCTAATACTGGAAATACTTGAAATACTGGAATTTAATTTTGATACGGCAAATGTACTGGGATATTGATCCACATACTGGAAAAATTATGAAATATACATATATTATCATTCTTTATAATCTACCCTGTGTTTTTGAACTCCCAAAAGTCCAGGGTAATAACAATCTTGCATTATAACTAGAATAGAATAATACACAATTATTTATACAAGTTATAATATAACTTATTAATACTTTTATGTAATACAAATAATGCTCTTGACTCATTGTATCAGGCCTCCGAGCGAGTTGTCTATGGCCCATGAAAGTCAGTATATCCAGTGCTCCTATTTTTCTCATATGTTTGCGTCTTTTCGTATAAACTCTTACATTTTAACGAAACCTGCTATATTTTTGTGCCATTGCTACTTCCACTTGTGAAAATAACAACGAAATAAGGTGTGAGTGGTTGAAGGGTCTTTTGTCTCCACAGTAGGGTGGTTGAATGGAGACTCTTCTATGTTTCGACCTTTTCTGCTTATTGTCTAAAGATAATTACACCAAACAATATACAGTTAGCGCAAAAAGTATTCATATACATACAAAGTGGAGCAGAAACTAGTTTCGTTATATTCATTAAAAAGTTCTATGGAGTAGTGATTTTAAAACTTGTAAATAATTTATTTAGGTATATCAATACTTTTTGCAGTAATTGAAGGCAAATAATTGTAAAATATGTTACACATAGTCTAACCTTACATTAAAAGCGCCAGCTGCAGAATGTTCATGAATTAAAAGTTGAAAACCTACCTGTTACAAAGCAATTAATAGAGGCTATGCAGATCGCCTGGAAAAAGTATCAAAATTACTTAGAAGAGTGCAGATCCAAAGAGGCCGCAGTGGCAGAGATTTCTACAGAAGAAGGTGCATTAAGAAATGCGAAGCAAGAAGCTACATCAAAGGCAGTTTCAAAGAGTGAATAGTCTCTGAAGGAGTTAAATGAAATCGACGAAACATACAGAAGGAAATGGAAGTAGCTGCTAGACTGATGAAAAAGATTTTCTAACAAGGTTATCTTCCGTGCTATCAAAAAAGGACATGACTGATGTTAGTGTTGCCCAGGCAATGATCCAGACCGCATCCTTGAAGATGAATGAACTACAGAAAATTCAGGATGAGCAGAACAAAGAGAAACGGAAGATAGCAAAGAAGCATATTCAGGATCTAAAGAAACTGAAAGTGTGACTGATATTTTTAGTGCTGTATATGTTTCCTTAGATGCACTCTAAGTTCTGTATGCAATTGGGTATTTAGATACTTAACAAACCAACTTTTTGTATCGTGTTTTGTAATTTTTTTTTCTGAACTTATATTGATTTTTACAACTTACGCATATTATTTGAAAAAAAAAAAAAAAAAACGAAAGAAAAGAATTAACATAGAAACGATAGGATCTTGCAAGTGATAAAATTACATCTTAGAGACGTATGCTTACAAACACTGATTTTCTGATGCAGATGCTTTTTACATTTTCTTATCGTCGTTGCTTAGTACTGGTGAGCTAGGTACGAAAACACTAAGAAATTCATATAAAATTTTGCAACCAGATAGTTATATTTAGAGTAGAATGTATGTTCATACAACAATTGGAATAAATTCCATGTGACTTTTTTTTTTTTTTGTTTCTGCCTATTGGATAATTAAAATTCCTTCTTCACAGCTTCACGAAACTTCCTATATTTTTACGGCGTGATTTCTTTTTTTTTTCTTTTTTCTTTTTTTTTTTTCATTAGCATTTGAAAGCCTGAAGTCATTAATTGAGGTTGCCGGTCAAAGGAAAGTAGTGAAACTGAGCTTCAGATCATGAAAAAAGTGATTCTATAGAACAACAATACTTATGTAATACAATACAGTTACTGAAATAGTAAATTGTGGTTTTCCCTAATGATGCGGTGTTAAGAGGTGATGCCATCTCTCTTGGAGTTGCAGATAGTCACTAACTTTCCCTCTTCTACTAATACTGTTTTTAGTTTCTGTCCCCCCCCCCACCTCTTTTTTAATACCTCATATATAATATGGATGCATTATATGCAGTGTTTCAAGTACAGTATACAGCCTACTGACTAGTCAGTAAAGTCATTAAAAGTATGTCCAATGATGGGAAACTGAGGGCCAGTTTTAATTCCGGATATGAATGTGGCACATTGCTTGTGTAAAGATTTCAGCACTTTCATGAGCAGCTACATATACCTAGTCATTTGTATTTAAAAAAAAAAAAAAAAAATCAAGACTAACTAAATTTATTAAAAATAAAATATTCATTTGATGGTAAAACAGTTTCAAACCTGAAATCATCAAGAGTGTGATTATTCCTAAAGAACCTTAAAAAATCATTGTATTATGTACTGGAATATTGCTTTTAGTTATGTTGAATATACTGGAAATCTATTGGAATTTTAAAATTGAAATTCAGTAGACACCCTGTAAAAACACATTAAGAACAAATAATACAGAAATTGTCTACCTAATGGATAGCAATAAGAAATATTAGATGCAGTACGGTACTGTATACCTACTTTTGGGCCACCCTGTATATTTGTGCGGCAATCCAATGTAAATTTCCAGAATTGTGGCATCTTTCAAAATAGTTGGTATCCATGCTACAGGGTGTAATTTTCGGACTTTTAAGTTGAAATTTTAGGGTAGAAGCACGAGATATTCTAAATTTGCTGTATACATATTCTCGGCGATCAAATGTAAAATTTCAAAATGGAGGCCCTTTTTTCAAAACAGCAATGAACAGAAAATTGTTGCAAGTTTGACAAGGACAATCTTGGAATATAAATGACATTTTAAGACTTTTACCCAAACACACTGAAATATTTCGAAAAAACCCATATGGGCCCAGGTGGGTTGGGCTTGTTAAAAAGTTTTTTTTTTTTTTTTTTTTCAACCCTGGGGTTGACACAATAAAAGTTAGGAATATCGCACCGAATTAACCAAAGAATCAGAATTATTATGATTTGGGTGATTATCCGTAAAAGGTAAAAGAACAAAAATGTAACACACATACATAATCATTCAAAATTCTAAAATTCAGGTAGTTGGTATATAAATCAAACATTTTCTGGAACGAGAGTGTACCAAATTTACGCAGGTTTACCGTATTTAATATATTAATTGAAAAAATAAATGCTAGACGTAGATGTAATTCTCAAACATGCAGTGCTGGTGTAGTTTTCGCGCACCACATTTTGAAATATTGATAGATGAAATTGAATGCTTAGCGTGAATGACATATTAAGGAACAAATTTCTACAGATGACAGATTTAAATATAAAATAATGCAGCTGTATTTTACGTTTACAAGTGTACGATTGCTAGTGTAAGATCATAAGTGCCTTACGACGAGTAAATTGAATGAGTGCATATGAAAAATTAATCTATTAGATGCCATTTTTCCCCTGCAGTGTATTTCCGCACACTGTACAGAACCTCTTACATGTGAAGCGTTACCAGTATGAAACCATGATAAGTGTAATTAAAACTCGTATCATTGCTAAAATCCACTTCTTTTCACTACCATTGCTTCCTTCGGACGCACTCTCACACGTTACCAGCTTCGCTGTGCCCTGAATCGGTTAGCTAGCATTCGTGCTTTTTAGTGGCCACCTAGCACATGTTGGTTTGTTTTTGCACTTTACATTTTCCAGTTATACGCCCCGCACTTATTCCAGCGAGGCTAAAGGAGACGGTGATGATGAGAAATAATTGAAACGCTAGAATGAAGAAAGTAGGAGGAATCAGGAGAACCCTACAAAAACCCACGAACACGTTGATTGTCCTCCACAAACCTACTTGGCGCGAGCTGGGGTCGAACTAGGGACACCACACACTAGATGTGAACGCTCTGCCACTTAGCCAATGCGCCCCTTTTTGCACTGTAGTTTTTATGCTACATATCCGGAAGCCGTATTTATGCGCAAATCGTAAAAGAATTGTAAATTTTCAACAATTAGTATTTTATCTATGCCACGTGAGATATTTTCATGTCACCCAGTGGAAACATTTTCGGGGACAGTAAGAATGGGATTAGTGGAAGAATTACAATTTTCCAGTAATTCTTTCTATCGGTGCGTCAAAAGTAAACCAGTACGAAAAATTGTTAGGTTAGGCTAGTTCAGGTAAGTTTTTTTTTTTTTTTTTTTTTTAACCCCTTAAGACTAGAGTTACGCAAGAACAGTGAGTGGAACCGATTCTCATAGAAGTTGATTTTCACTTCGTAGTACGGTCTCTTGATTTATTCTTATATAATTCTGTAAAACTCAACGCGGAAATATCATATACAACGCACCAATTCACTATCCTATAATGCCCCTGAATCATCGAAACCTTCCACATATTACAGATAGTATAACTACATATATTTTCTCGTACCACTAAACATAACTTTACTGCCAGGATTAAACGTATGAAGATTACGTAAGAACTACAGATTACCATTTCTTACCTCATTTGTCATAAATTTTTCTAATTTTTATAAAAAACTGAGGGGCGATTAATTATATTATAGAATACATTAAATAAAGTAGCTAAATACAGGGGTAAATAAATAAGTAGACACGGTTATGTCCGTGGCGCTTTTGTGTAGAAGAAACCATTACATGAACATGGTATACCAAGTGTGAAAGAGACACGATAGGATCGAGATTCGAAATTAGGTTTTCGGCTTATTGTGCTGATCCGTTATTCATTCATTACTCAGGTCATTCTCCAACTTCCAAGACTGATAGAATAAATGGTTGTTCAGGGGTAGTCTTAACGTATCTGCAGGATATGCTGGAGACCTGGAATCGAATCTCGATGCAGTTGTGCATTTTTATATTCTTTGTATGGCATGAATTTGCATCTGATGTAAAATCGGATATTTCCATTTGTTTATCATATATAATTACAAGAATGTTAACATGTTATTTCAAATTGTGAACTACTTGAAACGACAGATATCATGGAATAGATGTCAGATGGAATTTGTAATAGTGTAAACGTGTATTATTGAAGAGAAAGTACTACAGTTTCTCATTACAGTAAAAATGTAATCAAATGAAGTAAAACCTCTGGGGTAGTTTCTTTTTCATAAGTTGAGTTTTCCCAGTGAATTATATTTATCATTAGCAATAAATATATCGAGTTAGAAATAGCGGCAGGTGGCGGCTATGAAATACAATGTTTACGAAGAAAAATAGAATCGGATGAAATGTAAGCATGAGATAACAAAAGAAATATAATAAAGGTAATTAGTGTAGGTGAGAAAAAAAAAGTTTTACGTATGGAAGTTCTATCACGCTTATTATGATAATTTTAGAGCCGTATTGTCGGAAAATGTGTTCACTTTCTCTCTCCTGGAAAATTTTCACTTCTTTTTCCGCTAAACACACCAATTTTAAGGACTCAGAGACTAAAAGATTTTTAAAAAGTACGGACCACGACACTGAACTTTCTTGTTTCGATTTGTGCAGTTATTATGGGAGCCTTTATTTGTGAAACACGAACAAAATCATAAGTTGTTTTCGGACAAGCTCAAGCACGACTCCAAAAATAAATTACACGTTGTGGATACTTTTATGAAAGGTAATTTCTACAGGAATGTAGGATTATTTGGTTTGATTTGATTCGCGTTTAGTGTCCCTTTCAGCAGTGAGGCTATATGAGACGTGGTTCTACAGCTTAACGTGGGATCCGAATCATATTAGTTCCCATTGGGAATCGAACCTGAGTCTCCCTACACTAATCTTATAGCCACCAGGGACCTCTCTATATATAGGATTATTTACGAACTAAACAAAATCATCCGAAGAAACTAATCCTGAAGGTACTACCTGTTCTCGATTTTGCGTGAAGAAATGACTTCTACCGCAATACAAAATACTTAAGAGCCGTTTTTGAAGAAATCGGAACTTTTCATTTTGACGCTTAGTTTTGGGGGTAACGAAAAAGTCTTTAACCCTCGCTTCTGGAGAATGTTACAATAACCTTGTTTAAAATTTGGTGCAGGTACGTTGAATGGAATGACCTTTATGCGAGTGAACGTTTATATCAAAATGGACGGACAGAGATTAAAAAAAAAAAAAAAAAAAAAAAACTTTTTCGTCATGCAGGGGCCATAAAGCGTGTAAATCTGTTGAAATTTTGATATTTTGACGTTTTTGTTTCTCTCCTATGGTTGCTTGAAAGTGAAAATAGTACATATGTTTAATACGTTAAACTGAGACTTGAATGTAGAATTACATATTGATTACAGCTATTATTCCCAGTAATTAAATGACGAAACTTAATATTATCATTAGCTTTTAATTAGTCCAGTTTTAGAATCAATAAATCTACTGCTAACAACAGGGCTTCTCTTTTCCTTTCCCTTTTCCTTTTCGCACAGCATATCAGCTTAGAATTCGACAAACAGAAAAAAGGGCATGGAGGAGATTTTAGTGCAGAACCATACAACCGTGTTCAAACTTCGTGTACAAATAGGTGAGCCAACCGGTCAAACAGTCCATGAAATAGTATATATTGAGTGTTCTAAAAATGGCGCCCATTTACCACACAGCACTGTTCTACAAGTGAAAACAGCAATATACGAGGGCAAGTCAAAAATTATCTACACTTTTCATTCAATAGTTTATTTACATGAAGCTAGGGTTATACTATGCACATCATTTTCCTACGTAATCTCCCTCCGTATCAATGTACTTGGCCCAACGGTCAACGAGCTTACATATTCCTTCCCAATAAAAGGTTTTCGATTGGTCTTGAAGTCACTTTTGCACCGCATTTTGTACGTCTAAATCTGAGGCAAATCGGCGACCACACAGCATCCTTGGGTGACCCAAAAAACTGAAAGTCAGATGGAGCTAGGTCTGGGCATGGGGAGGGTGTTTCAATAACAAATTTCAACTTGTTGATGGTTTCAATAGTGTTGTGATCCGTGTGTGGCCGTGCATTGTCATGCAACAACAAAACTTCCTTCGACAAGAAACCTCGGCGTTTGTTGCGGATTGCCTGCTTCGGGTTCTTTTGCAATATTTCACTATAACTCGCACAGTTGATAGTCTTTCCATGGACTCTGCCATTATGAGCCTCTGTAAGTCCCAAAACACAGCATAACCTTTCCTGCAGATGGCTCTGTCTTGAATTTTTTCTTTCTCGGAGATCCAGGGTGTTTCCACTGCATACTCTGGCACTTTGATTCTGGATCATAGTGATGAACCCATGTTTCATCGCCGGTGACTATTCTGCTTTAAAATGCATCACCTTCGTTGTTGAAGTGAGTGAGTAAGCGTTGACAACCGTAACACAACCACCGTGCACAAACTTGATGAAAACCGAGCTCGTCATGGATGATTTGATGGGCAGAGCCATTACTGATGTTCAAAGCAGCTGCTACCTCATCGATAGTGATTCGCCTATTCGCCAGAACCATCTCTCGAGCTTGCTGAATGTTGTCATCTGTAGTGGATGTTGATGGCCATCCTGCTCCCTCTTCATGCGTTACACTTGTTTGACCACTTTTAAACTTCTCGAGCCACAAAACACAGTTTTACATGATAGTGCACTTCTCCCACATTGCGATGAATGTCTGACCCTTTAACACCCTCCGACCAGAGGAATCGGATCACTGCTCGTTGTTCCTCTTTGGTGCAAACTTTTAATGGAGCAGCCATGATATATCTGCAACAGAAGGAAGAAAAATGGACGAATTAAGATCACACTTTCACAGCATTACCACAATAGTATAACAATAAAATGTGCGAGAACAGAAGACAAAGTGCGCAATGTAAGAAAAGTTATGACAAAAGTGTAGATAATTTTTGACTTGCCTTCGTGTATATAATATATATATATATATCTCGGATCCTCGTCTGACGACGCGAATTGCATTATGTGGCAACATCGCAGATAAAGAATCATAGAGTAAATCTACCAATCCATGAAACTGTTACTTCGGTTCTTGACAGATGGCAATTAAAGTCACTATAGATTAACACTAGCATCACTTATTACTGTAGCAATTGATGTGACTGCTTAATGCTAATGCTTCCAAGTTAATATGCGAATTTGCCACGTAGTAAAATTTTGATTCCCTATAGCGGTTGAAGGAGGCCCTGGAAGATATAATATCATATAAAATTTTCGCTTTATTTTGACCTGTAGAATAGTGCTCTGTGGTCCGTGGGCGCCAGTTTTAGAACGATAATAATAATAATAAACCTGGATATTTCACCCCTTCATTATAAACTGCAGCTCTAAAAAGTGGAATTTGCTAAATTTTGGTACCAAACTTCGAGTATTTTTCACCTGTTAACGCTTTTCATGCTAAGAAACAAAAATCAAAGAGAGAGAGAGGACTGAAGAAAATAGTGTTAGTTGCGATGTTTTTGAATAATCCAGTCCTAACATATGCAAGTTAACACTAACATCTGAAAAGTCACTAATTGGGATACGCTGCTCACCAAAAATGGCTGCCACTCTCAAACGGGCTGGAATTAGTTTTTTTAAAAACCACGTGCTGCCAATGTATACGGTAATATTATATTTAAAAAAAAATAAAAATGATAAAGCAACCAAAAGAAAAAAATATTGAATTGTTTAATATGGATTGCCTCAATTTATAAATAGCAACAAGGGGTCAATTCACCCATCTAACAAGGCATATATGTGAGATGTATTTTCCTTAGAAAGTAGCAGATTTTCACAGAACTAAAGTGTGGGTTTATATGTTGTTGATGCGATATTACGTTAATTTTCACTAAGGCTTCTCAATCATCTCAACTACTTGGGGTTGAAATCTGTCAAGATCAGGGGGTTAAAACTTAAATAAGTGATGATTTAATTGAACATTTTATAGGCAGGTAGCATGGACCTAGTAAGCTTAGAGGTCAGAAGTAGGGGATATGTCTTAATCGTAGAGTAGTAAACTCTGGTGGTTGAGGTGATCCCACCAGAGAATTAGGATTCCACACTGATGGCTGTAAAGCATAGTATGTGATGCTTGTTTTCATATCAATTCTGGACACCGTGTGGGTATAATATTACATCCATGGCTTAAAGGAAGCAGCGAACGGCGTCATACATAAATACATTTACTTTTTTCCACCGTATTTCAAATTTGGGTGGAGTTTGGCATGTGATAATTAATTTGTGAAGGGTGATAATACCAGTGAAGTTTGCCATCTTCCCTTTGCCGTGGCTATCGGAAAACTTGTCCAAAAATTTCAAAGTTTGTAAGAACTTTAGCTTCTTCATTAAATCACGTAGTGTTAGCTAATCACGTGATTCTTGCTTGTTTTTAAAATAAAATTAACAATTACGTATGGTACACATCATCATGCAGTAAGCTTTCATACAGCTAAGATGTAGTAGTATGAAATATTCAGATGCGCACGAGGGGGAAGGTACTCTCTTTTTACTAAGAATTTGACCCAAGGTGTCTACTACAATCATGATATTGCGAATTTTGTTTTATTGTAGGTTCTGTAATCGTAATCATCATATTTAACCAAATATAAGCATCGCCTTCGAATATAACGACCCCATAAAAGTCTGTTCTAAGAATGCGTTTATTATGTGGATAGAAGCATTCCTTATAGGATCACTACAGAAGACTTCTTAAAAGTTATTTATTGAAGTTTAGCGTCTCTTTTCAACACCAAGGCTGTATGAGATGTAGAGTGGACCTACAGTTATGGAAGAACTTCGAACGATCGTGATGCGTTCAGATGTCACTGCTCTCATCGGGAATCAAACTCGGGATCACATGCGCTATAGGGGCGCGCATTACCCACTAGCCCAGCGGAGAAAAGGACGACTTGGTAGAAACATCTTTTCAAATAATTACCGTTAATACCTTTATCGATTCTGAAAAATGATGTTACGTCAAACCACTTATTTCCCTGGTCTCCCTTCTTTCTCCCGTTCTATATTATCTGACGTGTATTTTTGTCGAAAAATGTATCATGCGATTATAAGCGCCCCTCAAGAAGTTTAACCCCACATTTCGAAAAATAGAGGACGCTTACATTCGAGTAAATACAGTAACTAATATTTCTAATGACTATCCGAATGTGAACGTAAATTCATTCAGTGAGGTCAAGGAACTGTGATAGTTTTAAATTTCATTCAGGTATGGAAATAAGTTAAAATATGGAAAATGCCTTCTCCGGTATATAGTTTTTCCACTCGAGATGAATGTTCACAGTATCTTCCTGAGTATTGTATTGAAAGGTGAGCAGGAGTGGAAGACAGTAAGAAGAGGAAAGAAGAAAATAGGGATAAAAGCATTTCTACTGTATTCACAGATGTAATGATTCGAGTAGAACCCGTAGAATAATACGAAGACAACTGGATGTTTGTAAGATGTATAAACATTGAAAAAACACGAACAAGCCAAGCGAATAAAACTGAAGGAAGCCATTGACGATAGTGGAAAATTTCAAATACCAGGATCAGAACGGCAGATAACCAAATCAAAGAATTGTTACAAGAATACAGTACATCAAGCTTAAATTATAAGAATGATAAAGCGTGTTGGAACATACCCAGAAAAACTAAAATACTGTTTTATGACATGTTTTATATCTATAATAATCTCTTCTATACGGAAATGTGGATTGTAATAAGTGAGTGGAGCAGAATCCAACCAATGTGGATGAGACTTTGTAGAAAATGTTCTCTGGAAAAAAAAAAAAAATTCACATAATCTTCAGCAGAAGACTCCCCAAAGAGAATATCCGAGAAAGAGTAGAAAATATAGGATTCGCTACCTCGAACATTACAGGGAAACTGCCAGATGGGAGAAGGTCCAAGATGTTCACAGGACACGCCCACACCTAGGCCTTACGGAATTCTGGATTGATTACTTTTTTTTTCATTCTTTCTTTAGGTTTTGTGCTAGAAATGTTTCTTTTACGTTTCTCGATCTTCGTCATCTTTTAACTCGCAGTATTTTCTTCTATATTTCAGCTCATCGATCAATTATGTTCTTCCTACTCCTTGCTTTTCTTCTGTCTTTCCCTCTATGGCGGTATGAAGAAGACATTTTGTTTTCAAGATGTGTCCACTCCAATTCGCCTTTACGGGGAATGCTGGATAAAAGCGTCCATTCATGTCCTACCCGTTGTAAAACCTCTTCGTTTGTTACTCTCTGATCATTTTATCTTCTTTAACTTCCGTAATGTCCTAGTCTCTGAGCCATACAGTCCAGTATTCCAGATATAGGACCTGATCAACTTCTTCCTTAGTTCAGTATTAAGCTTGCTAGTTAACAGTGAGATTTTCTTGTTGAATACCTCGTTGACTACGGCAATTCTTGATCTGCTCTCTTGGTGCAGTAAGCGTCTCTCGTCAAAATACTTGCCAGATACTTGAAATGATATACCTCTGCAAGTTCTCTTTGTTCTACTCTGACACTAAGTGCGCACTTCCTCGGGATATTCTCATGACCTTTAATATTTCAAAGTTTATTTCCATTCCATATAGTTTCCCAATGTCAGTTATTTTGTCCATCTCTTGTGGTTCTCCTTTGGTTCTACCTATAATAACCGTATCATCTGCATACCTAATCTTGTTAATGATCTATCCCTAATCTTGAAATGAAAGGCATTAAACATTCACTGTAATGCTGAATAATTGGCGTGACATACTACATCCTTGTCCGACTCCTCTTCCGATCTCCACGCTGTTGGTTTTTCCTTCATTCAAGCGCAACCTAACTTGTTGTCCTATGTAAAGGTTGCGAATGAGTCGTCGATCTCTCCAGTTGACCCAGTTGGTCCAATTGATCCGGTCGAAAGCTTTTTGCCAATCGATAAAGCACAACACTTCCTTTACGTCAAGAACTTGTTCTGATATAATTGTCATCAACCCAATAGCATCTCTGATGCCTTTCCCTTTCCAGGATCCAAATTGATCTTCCGCCAACATCTCTCCTATTTTACTTTTCAGCCACCTTTTCAGTATGCGCGCAATAATCTTTCCAGTGTAAGAAATAAGGCTAATGGTTCTGTGATCACTGTACTTCTTTGCTTGCGTTTTGTTGAGTAATCCAACCATTGTATCATCCAGAAAATCCTTTGGCCATTCTCCACTCAGGTAATCTTGTTAATAAGTGAAGTTAGTGCTTTCATTGCATTGTCTCCTAATCCTTTGAGCAAATCTGCTGGCATGTCATCGTCTCCAGTGGTCTTTGTCTTTCGGATGACGTTGATGTCTTGTCCTATTTCTTTTTAATATACTGAGTCCTTTTTCATCATCTACCACAAATTTCTTTGCTTCTATCACATTGCCTTTGGGGTGGTTCTTCTGATCATGCAGATCATTTATGTATTCCTCCCAGACTCTTAAGGATTCTTTAATAGTCAGTCACTACATGACCTCCTTGATCTTCGATTCCAAGCGTGCATATAGTTTTGTTAACTTTCTGATAATCTTGTGCTTTCTGATATATGGGATCTATCTGCCGCGGCGTTAAAGTTCCATTATTTTTTTTTACATATATGTTCCTTATATTTCTCTTTGGCCTTGTCCGTCTCTCTTCTTAATTCATTATTCAGCCTTTTGTTTTGTTTGATGTCCGTGGTTTTCACTCTTCTGCGTTCCCCATCATCTTAAACATCGCTTTAGTCACCCATGGTTTTCTCGGTTCTCTTTCTATCATGCCAATGTTGTTGTGGAGTGTGTCTAGTGGAATTTATATTTTCCCCTGCTATTTTCTACACTGCGTACCATATCGCCTATTCCACAGAATTATAAATATTTTCTTTCATATCAGTATTCATACTTCTTAGTCGATTTAAGTTCCATTTCTCCTCCTGTTTTTCGTGATTGACTTCAACCAGGTTTGCACTTCCACAAGTAGGATATTGTAATCCGAATCAATGTCTGCTCCCGGTAATATCCTTGTCTCGTACACTATTTCTGAAACGTTGCTTGTCAAGAATATAATCGATTTGATAGAGTTTTTTAATTCCTAGATTTCTCCACGTGTACAGCTTGGTTTTTCTTTTTTTAAACCACGTCATGTTACCTACAAAAGTCTATAAGCATGTGGCCCCTTGCGTTTCTTCTACCTAATCCAAATTGTCCCACTACGTTATTCGCAGCTCCTGTTTCTTCTCTCCTGATACAGTATATCACTAATGTCGTCATAAATTACTTTTGTTTCATTGTTTTCATGATCAGTTGTTGACATATACGCGTGTATTATCACAATATCCACCGGTTTTGTACTTAGCTTTACAACCATCAAAAGAACACTGCAGCTTTCCGCTTTAATTATGCTTTTTGCTACTTCGTTCTTGATTGCTATCGCGACACCATTCTCGGCTTTAACGCCACCCAGATAGAACACTGTGTAATAATTTCCCAATACTATGGCATCTTTTTTTCTGACCATCACGCTTCACTCAAACCCACTATGTTTGCTTTACATTTAGCCATTTCCAATTTTAAATTTCCAACTTTACCCGCATTCCGTAAAGTTCGTACGTTCTATGTTCCTATGCTGAAATGAAAGTTAGTATGCTTTGATGATTCCTCCCGGAGCAAACCCACCCGAAAATCCGAACGAAGGCTCGTATCTCATGAAGAACCATAATTGTAATTGTTCTCCGTAGTTCCTTCTATGGAAAAATAATGTGGTAGTATTCCCATTTCCTTTCTACATCTCAGTGCCAAAGGTTCATCTGCCTTTGAGAGGAGTTTCCTCTCCAAAGGATAAGAAAGTGCCCAGACTTGTCGCTCATCCACCCTCTGAGGAAACCGTTGGCACCTAATAAAGGTTGCATTTTTAGCCCGGGAGTCATTCGGTCCGTACCTACGTTGGCCGCGTAAGACGTCTGCTTCTTCTTGCGAGAAGGTGTGGGTTGCGATTTTTCCTTCGTTTAGGATGACACTGGAAGACATTTCTCAGACTTCTCCAGTACTTTTCAGAAAGCATGTCAGACGTAGGATGCTAGAATTCAGAATATGACTATGATGTTTACTAGTGTTAATGAGCAGTAATATCCGTATATTGTAGTAGTGGGCTTTAGAAATGTGACATTATACCTCCCTCCTTTTTTTTTATTTATTTTTTGAGTTAGTAGTTATAGTTTTGTGATCAGTATCTATTGTTAGTCTATTAATGGATAAAATCCTCTTTAAAGCTATCCACTTTGTTCTTTTTTGCGTTATCCCCCAATTCTTGATTTAATCACACCAGATTATATGAAGTTGTTTCCTTGTATTAATTCATTGTTGCACGGGATCCCAGGTTTGATTCCCGTTGGGAGAGTATAAAATATTTCAACAGATTATACCTTAAAAGAGTAGGACCTCGTCTCATACAGTCTTGACATTGAAAAGAGACGCTAAACGTCAACAAGTGAGTTGCGTTTCACAGTGTGAAACTACGATAGACTTCCAAACTATGGAAATTCAATACTCAAACTTGAAGTAGTGCATCTATAACTACTCGCTGCAATAGAGAAATAAGATAAAAGATAGAACGTGCTCCTTGGACACTAAATCCATATCAGAAAGGCATTACTCGCAATCATTGTACTGTTTCTGCTCTGAAAACGAAAATTGTAGATTATTTAATTTTTTTGTTTTGTTTTTTGTAGGTTAATGGTGATATTGTTGAAAATGGTTTGGATGGTGATGTTACCTCTGACGTAGCGCAGGCTTTGGGTGAACTGCAGTTTGAAGAAGATGAAGAGGAAGGCTATTACACCAAGGTAAGTGGTGGAACTAGTAAAACTATTTAACTTGAAAAATGTGCATTTTGTTTATAAATTACGATAAAACTATTTGGTTATAAGAAAGCTGATCTGATCAGTAAATTAATTCAGTTCCATTGCGTCCATTTGATTAAATCACTTCGAGTAATAAGTTAAAGCGTTCATTTTGTATAATACGTATTTATGTATAATAAAAGGAATAGAGTTTGTAATGTACATTGTGTATTCTTATTTTATTTGTATTAGGCTACTGTTCTTCAGACATTTCTAATGAGAGTCTGTGGTGGACAAACATCGTGCTTGTGGGGTTCTCCCGTTTCCTCCCACTTTCTTCATTCCACCATTTCATTCATTTCTCATCTTCACCGTCTCCTTTAGCCTAACCGGCATAATCGTGGGACGTAAAACTCAAGAATAATTTATTATATACATCTGAAAATACTACTTTGCTCTCTTTCTTTCTTTTTTCTTTTCTTTCTTTCTTTTTTTTTTTTTTTTTTTTTTCCAACATAGTTTCCATGAACACTCAAAACATTCAAGCGCTTATCATACCTCTGTACTAGCTTAGAAATTCCATCAGCAGAAAAATCTCCCACCTGTGCCGTGAGCCAGCCTGTGATGGCATCTTTCAGCTTCTCATCACCCCATGTCACTACGTCATATACTACAGTCCTAGAAATTTGCGGAAATTCATGGGAAAGCTCCAAAGTTGTGAAACTCGATCGATTTCACAAACTTTTCCATCAATTTTCTGAACGACTTAATCAGTGATCACTGATGGCGTACCACTCCTTTCTTCGTCATGAATGTTTGTTCGTTCACTTTTAGATGAACGAAGCCACTCACGAACAACTCCTTCACTCATCACATCACACTTGGTCACACATTACAAAGTTCCCGATAAACAACTACTGCTAAATATTGTTTCTCCGTAAGAAAACGTATAACAGCTCACACCTCGTACTTGGCGGGATTTTCTATTGCAACACACATTTTGAGACGCTACAAAAGTGGAACTAGTGATCAGACAAACAATCTTTACTCTACCACGGCTGGATGCAGAATGATCTACTGTGCACGTCTATGCAAAGATAGTAGCTCTGCCTCAACTACTTCACGCACATAGGATGACCAGATTCTGACAAACAAAAAGTACTACACAAATTTAGACCTAATAATATATGATAATTTACTGCGTCAGTAATACACATGTCCTTATTTCATTGAACGTTAACCTTAAGTTTTTTTTTTTTTTTTTTTTTTTAATACTGAACAAAAGTATTCCAGGAATTCAACGTAACTCCAAATGCTTTGATGAATGACAAAATGGTTTATTTTCATGAAGGTAGGCCTATAGTGAAACTTCGTGTTGGGTTGAAGATTTTTTTTTTTAATCGATTTTTGAAGCGTGGTATTATTTTAGGAATGAGAGAATATTTAGACCGGCACGAGGGAACTTCTACTTAACTTGCTTAGCATCACTGTCATGAATTGAAGAAAAATTTTTCCTACGTTACCGATATCTCAACAAGCCCTTCTCAGTAAAAGCAATGTATTGTAAGAGAGTGGTTTGTTGATTGTTCTCCATACCTAATCTTTTGAGAAGTGTTAAAAAAAAACAGCTGTTCAACATTCAGGAAAAGTGCGCCTGTGATTCAAAATGTTGTGAATAAAGAATGAAACATTAAGATATTGCAAGTAAGTTAACTTAGGACATTTCGTAAGACATTTTAGAAAAGGGCATTTCTCGATTTTCTAGGCGTCTTCGCAACACGCAGGACAGTTCTTTGAAAAACAATACTGTACTGCGAAAATCAGTACGTATGGTCACCTTACGCACAGTGACCATTCGGAGGTTACTTTCCGAATGCGCCTCGTATTTAGTGTGGTTGAGTGAACAGCTTAAGCACCAACAGTCAGTCTAGTCAGGTGTCCAGTACTACTCTTCCTTAGGATTACGAAAGAAAGTGATCTCCATCTCTTTATGATGTGATTTACGAGCAATAAAACTTCCACACTGCACGATATATCAGGGAGGTGGCTCTTAAGACCAAAGTTTGAATACTCCCTCGTTGCTGCATGGTTTAGTGTACGTGCCTTTCGCCTAAGAGACCTGAGTTCAGTTCCCGGTAGGGGCTTATTTAGTTTGGATTTAATGTTATGCTGCAAGTCGTTGTTCCATATACTCTTGGTGTTGGGAGTATATACATCTGCAACTTTTCTTGACACTTCACACCTTATCGTATTAAACAGTGGCATTTGAACACATTTTATTGCTGTAGGAACATTGCAGTTAATTTCCAGTGGCGTGTCTATCGTAATTTATGTGGCAGTTATTCGCACTGGGTTACCTGTTTATAGGTTACTCATTTTCTCGTTATAGTCTTCGCCGTGCAGGGTGGGGATAGTTTTGTGGCAATTTTGGCTTTATACCAAACCCCTAGCTTTCTATTGATGAATACCTTGAGGCCTTTCACGCAAGTGTTTTATCTGCTGCTAATGCTTCGATTCCATTCTTAGAGAAGACTCATCGAAAACTTACTTTTCCGCGGTGATTGGAAGAAATATATCAAGTATTCTTGCTCGTTGCTTTAATCATGCTCATCCTGCTGACGGTTTGGCACAGTTTCGTCGCCTTCGTGCCAGAGCATGCTACTTGATTAAACCAGAAAAGCGACGTTGCTGCTACGACTATGTCTCCAGTTTAACTACAGGTAATTCAGTGAGTGCTGCTTGATCCAAAGTTCATCATCTTCAGGGGTATTCCACTTCCGTCAATGTTTCTGCGCTCCTTGTGCAAGACGATTTGACGACTGACGAGAATCAGATTGCCAGTGAATTGGGTCACCATTTTTCTGCAGTTTCTGGTTCGGTTAATTATTCACCATTATGACCTAAATGTAGACGCTTATATTTTATGTCACCAAATAATGACGATTATGACTTGTTTTACTGCTGCTGAACTTACTACTGCTCTCATTAGCACTAACAACACTGAACGTGGGCCAAACCACGGCCTTCTCAATTACAAGGCCATCGGGCTACATTCAGGTTCAGCCGTGACGTCACAACGAGTAGGTGCGTGCGAGGGTGAACGACACTTGTGTGGTTAGTTAAACAGTGAGCGCGTATTTTGAAAGTGTATGTGGTGGTGTTATGTGAATTTTTATTTTAAGTGTTTATTTATGTTTATTCTAAGTGTTTTAAGTGTTAATAATTCGAAGGCAAAAGTGCATTTTACTTATTGTGCCGGAATTCTAAAGGAATTAGGTCTGAAAGTTTGTTTCCAGTTGAAAACAATCTTCGACAAAAATGGCCCCATAAAATATATATATATATATATATAAACTTCATAGGTAAGGCTGTATATTTTTTTCCTCACGATAGTTCATAACAATGATTCTTAAGACATAATCTAAAGGAATTGTTCATTTATATTTATTTCTTTAGTTAGTTTTAAGTACGATATTAACGTACTTCTTTGCAGCATTATTTACATAAAAATAAGAACTTTCAGATTCTTTGTGTGCTTAAAATAGGTAGGATTTGAACAAATTGTCGTTTCAAATTCAATAATTCAGGAACTAGCCTATGTATAGTAATATCGTATAGTCTTCTCTGGAAGTAGGCAACAGTACGATATATTGCCATATTCCTCAAATTCAATGATGATGACTATATTTAAGTACCAGATCAATAATTCAGTACTCTGAATCAATATCATATGTGTTTATAGTTTAATTATCGAATTTACCTACTGTCTCAACAGTGCCTACGGTTGTGCAAAAAATTATTTTGAAAAAGGATGGTAATTCATTTTATATTCGTTTGGGCATTCACAATTGACAAACAACAACAATATTTGTTTATCATACATTAATTATAAAAAGAAGCAACAGTATCAATTATGAATAAGGAGCCTGTATCTTACGAACAAGCTTCAGTAATTTATATGGTTAAGAGGGCCAGTCAGTTGAAATGTGATTATTTAGATGCTTCATTTGTAGAAGAAATTCAAGATGCGAAATTCTGAGAGGATGGAAGAAATTTACCTCCAGTTAATAGTTTTGGTTTAAATTCCTCAACTATTAGCAAGTTATTGGAGGGAGGGGGGATAAATAAAGTGACACAATTCTCAGTAGTATCAAATTAATTACAGTAATTCATATGTAATTAACGGGTGAACTAGTAATATGGGAAGTCAGTGACGTTCGCAAAATTTCAAGAAGGAAATGATTCAAACATTTAATCTCATAATATTTCATGACGAAGTGTGATTTTTGTATGTATGTCATAATATAGTAAATATTTATTTTTCCGTATCTTACTCACAGGAGGAGTTAAAAAAAAAAAAAAAAAAAAAAAAAAAAAAAACTTGTATACTATAGTGTGGAAAGACAAACAACTAGTGTTATTACCATGATCTGATAACTTTGTTAATTCTACATTATTTAATAATTAAAAATGTTCATATATGTGAGCTTTGTCAAAGCATTCCAATGGAAAGAAGTTTTTGTTTTTCAATCCTACATACCAAATTCGATTGTGATTTGACACTGTCCGTGCTAATTGTTAAGTGTTGGTTACAGAATGTAGTTTTATTGACTTCTGCGATTTCAGTTATCTTTGCCCTAGCTGTTGGTTCAGTGCATGTGGTGTCGGGTTCAAAATCCACCTTCAGCTGTAGATCTACTGTCTTCGTCTCATATAGACTCGGTGCTGAAAAAGTACGGTTTTGTTTGATCTGGTTTCTTGTCTCTCCCAGTTACATAACCAATTACAGAGGGCTGATCTCAAAACAGATTTGAAGATCTCTCAATAATTACCATTAAGCAACAAAATTTAGACGAAACGAGAAATAAGAGAGACAAGACGAGAGTCCTACAAAAATTGAGGAAGGTTTTCTACTTTCGTGGTCCACGGAGATGTAATATAACAACATTTAAATCATATTGATTATTGAAGTATATTATGTAATCACTTACGTATCTTCAAATGTTGATGAATGCTCTTCATTGTGTTCGTACAATCACTTTAATAATTTATGAATGTTTACTATGAATTGTGTAATACTAAAACACTGAGATCTAAAGACTTGAGTGAACCAGTGTTGCCCACGAGACTTAACCAAATATTTTGTCTCGTTTCCAAGAAACTTCTGTATCGTGGATAACGTTACTTTTGAGTTTCTCCAAGTACTGAATTTCTTAGTCACCTTTCGTGTCACTTGTTAAATTCAGCTTATTTTTTAAATATAATTTCTTCCTAATCCGATTTTTTTAAGTTTCGTCTCGCAAGCGCGAGGACGCCGAAAACATTTTCTTAAATGCAAATAGCTAATAATAATAAGCAGACGTGGTGAATGTGTTTGATCACCGTACGTCCTGGGTGACTTGGAAAGCGGAGAATAATAATAATAATAATAATAATAATAATAATAATAATAATAATAGAGCAGCGTTTCCCAACCTTTTTCAACTTGTGGCACATTACAGGTGTAACTTGAATTATCGCGGCACACACAATCAGATATTATTATTACTATTATTATTATTTGTAAATATAAAATACCGGGATATTTTTTTCTGTGATTACTGATATCCTTTTCAGAGAGAAGAAAGCTCGATTCTTGGTTTCCCCCCGTAGTAAATCATTATGCGTATTTTTCATTCTAATTTAAAAATAGAAAACAATAACAATGAAATATAGGACTCAGGTTTTTAGTTCTGAGTCCAGGCTTTCACTAAGAAGGAAGATCACTAAATAACCAACGAACAAACAAATCTCTTGCACTTTTAAAACACAGATGTAGGTAATTTGTATGCATGTTTGCTTTGTCGAAGGGATTGAATGATATTTTAAAATTTCAAGTTACAAAATAGTCTGAAACAATAATTGTGATAACAATGATAAGAAATACTTTTTAAACACTAAAAATATACAGAATAGTAACAGAGTATGAAACTTAAAATTGTAGATTCACAGCAGAGGTTCATAGTAATGTGAAATACAAATATACATTTTTCCCAATGTCTTGCAATTTGATTGCAATAGAATTAATAATTTTGTTTAAATTTCCTCGCAGCACACCAGTGTGCCGCGGCGCACCGGCTGGGAAACGCTTTAATAGAGGAATAAGAATTAGTCGGAATCAAATTTGTACGCCTCTCTCGTTAAATATAAATCAGAAAAATAATTTTTGTAAAACAACTTGCTTTTGGCTCTCGTGTAGAGCTGCTCAACTCTGCCCAACACACCCCCTGGCTGTCCCTACTTTGTGTGACGTCACTCGCTACCACGAAGGCCTTCTGTTATGTCGAAGGTCGTGGCCAAACTCTATACATTATGCTATGCTTCGCAATCTTTCAGCCATTTGCAAACATCTTTTATTTAGACTTCTATAATCGTATCTGGATTGAAGGATCCTTTCGTGCCCTGTGGCATGAAGCATATATTATTCCTATTCTGAAGCCTAGAAAGTCAGTTACGTCCAACTCCCAATTATTTGCCAATTGCCATAACAAATTGCTTGTTTTAAGTTATTGGAGAAAATCATCACTACATACTTAGTGTGGTATTTAGAAACTAACTGTTTGCGCCGGAATTTCTCGTTTCGTCACACAACCACTTGTGCGACATTTAAAAAAAAAATTCTTTCGGAATAGCTGTTGCCAATGTGTTCCGTGTGTAGATTTCAGAAAAATTGGTGTTCGGATGAGTTTAATTTTGCGAATCATATATTCCCTTAATCGTGAGAGGGAAAGAAAGTAACTTCATATAATTAAGAAAATTTTCTTTACTGTGGTTAAATTCGCTTAATTAAACTTCTGTCTCATGATAAACTTTTTCTTTCACAGGACTTACCTGAATTTGCGTGCAAGTATTGTGGTATTCATGATCCAAGCTGTGTTGTAATGTGTAACGTGTGCAAGAAGTGGTTTTGCAATGGCCGTGGCAATACATCAGGTTCTCATATCATTAATCATTTAGTCAGAGCAAAGCATAAGGTAAGCACAAGTAAAAATTTAAGCATTTTGAGAAATTTTAGTGGTGACATTTTCCTATATTCAGTACGTGTGTGTACATACTGTTAGTGCAGTTAAGTTCTTCTCACTAAATTTTCTTTAATGATTCTTCATTATATTAAATATAAGGGAGAAAGTGATCTTGTTTCTAATCGAATCACGGTTTGAAACCAATTATTGAATGGAGCTATCAAGTACCTCAAATTGTGTTTTCATCGCGTTACTTTTATTAAAATTCACATTGTAAAGGAGGAGTTGGGGTAGTAATTTAGGCGAAAGATAGAATATCTCATAAGCCTGTCAGGTTAGGAAGGTGAAACTTATCATATAAACCCCTCATTACCCCTTTAAATTAATACGTATTTTTGGTTAGATACTTCTACTTAGACAAGTATATCTTGGTCCATAACTGTAGCCGAATATTGATTTATACCTCATTCGATTCGTCCAGGATCGGTGCTTACATATTCTTATTTCTATGAAGAAAAGGGATATTTTAAAAATTAGGCTAGCGACATTGTTTTGATGATGTATAAAAAAGTATTGGAAAATGTACGTGGGACTATAACTAATATATCCTGCAAAAATCTAGCTAGCACGTGCTAAGAAAAAAATTATATATATATGCAGGAATGAAATTTGATTATTTTCCATAACGAAGGCACGTTGAACTGAAAGCTCACGTGTAATTCGAGAAATTGTAGCAAGGTAATATTTTTTTATACAGCTGTGTATTCTTCTGCAAGTTGGCTTTGATGTTCCGTAACATTTATACTCATATCAGATCCCTTAGGAAAGCAGTGTTGCAAAAGTTTCGGTACATTGTTCCTTGGTGGAGAGATAAGGTTATAGTAAAAACGGAAACCTTTTTTTTTTCCCTTCCTATGTGTCGTTACGGGTACAGCTGACGCAAAGCGCCGCACATCTAAATGGAAAAGACTTGCTGCTTTCTGAATGATTATCTTAAACGTAGAACTCTAGGTACACTATGAGGTTACGCGTAGCACTGCACACCAAGAGAGTTAAAAATGTCCCCCACATAAATCATTATTTTCTGTTCAAGAAATGTAATACTCTTCCCTGTTTTGTACTAACTATAAGCCAAAACAACTGAAAGCACAAACTAGAGAAGAATACTAATTTTCTGAGACAGAAAATGATTTATCTGTTGGGCATTTTTTTTTTTAACCCTTCCTTGGTGTGTAGTGTTACGCCTAACCGCTTAAAGTACGTAGGGTTAAGGAGGGGGAAGAAAAGGGTTCATGTAATTTCCATAGTTCTATTCTCTCCATGTGAAAGGACATTTGAGCTAGCAATCAATGAGAAATATAGATTAAAAATATTGACATATTCCATATTGGAATATGGCTGTGGCTTGATTAAGTAACTTTCAATTTTATATATATATAATACACGACTGGACCACGTGTGGAAACTTTCAATTTGCTAAAATTTCATCAAATAATAAATTCTTATTTCTTGCAGGAGGTAACGTTGCATAAGGATGGCCCTTTAGGAGAAACAATGTTAGAATGCTATTCGTGTGGAGTGAGAAATGTGTTTGTGCTGGGATTTATTCCTGCGAAAGCGGATTCTGTGGTAGTGCTACTGTGTCGACAGCCATGTGCAGCTCAAAACTCATTGAAAGATATGAATTGGTAAGTTTACTTTTTCACCTTCTAGCGTACTATTTGTCTTAAAACAGGTGAGGTGCATGTGACATTTGACCAAGTAAGAATTAACAAAAGAAAGCAACGTTGCGCAACGAATGGATCAAGATGAATGGAACCTACTATTGAAGTAGAATCCTAATTGGGTTTGAAACTGAGACTTGTAGTGGCCTACATTTGCTTGCAACCTTAGCATAGAAGAGAGAAAGCTGTGATAGCTTTGGCACTATGATAGTACCAAAACGTAACTATATTTATTTTACATGTAATATTATAGCGTTAATATAGCATTCAGATCAGTTTTACAATTAAGATTTAGTGAAAATAAAAATTTACAAACTTGCATTTAAGTTAACCAGATCTTCTACTACAGGGGGAGCTCATATTCGAAGTCCACATCTCACATAGCCTTGCTGCTGAAAGGGACGCTAAAATCAAAATCGTCCCTGACCATGTGAGTTGGTGGTGGACAGCATCATGTCTAGAAGTTTTCTCGGAGTTCTTCCATTTCCTCTCACATTCTTATTTCATAATTATACATTTCCACTAAGCCCTACCTGTTAGTCTAGTGGCTAGCGCATGTGCCTTCGGTATATATGGTCCCGGGTTCGATTCCCGGTAGAAGAGCACAAAAATTTAATTTCACATTCATTACTGATCTGTCTCTAGCCTACAGGGAATAAACGGGGCATGTTCAACTATAAATTCGACTTCATTTTAAATCTCTTACATTGTATTCCAAAGCACATTTGGTCTCCTAGCTGTTGTTAGGTTTAAAAAAAAATGCCTTGCAAAAACACTGGTATATTCCCCAGTTTGCAAATTTAAATTATCTTTTCTTCTTGGTGAGCCGCGTCGAGAAGAAAGGTTTGAATTTTATGGTCTAGATAATGTCCTTATGCTGTTATCTGCGCCTTTTATCGTCATTCACAAGGGAAGTTCGGGAGAAAACATTCACCTGCAGAGAAACTAAGCATGCCATTTAAAAGACCAATTCATGCTGATTACAACAAGCTAGTAAAATTCCTGTACGGTTGAGAACTTTTCGAGAGATTCAACCTTAAATACACAATTTACACACGATTTGTACAGCCATTTGATGTGTTTGGATTCCGACCAATCAAAGATTATGGTAGATTTGTACATAGTATGAAATTTCTTCATCCGGACGTTATGATATACCAACGAAACAATCAAATAAAGTTCGTGTCCATGCTAACGAATCAATTCCGGTTACCGTTATACATTGGATTGTTTCAATTTGCGTTCCACAAGGCAAGTTACCGAACAAATTATGTATCTTTTGAATCATCTGTCGAATTTCCTTTTCGCATTGGTTATGCGAACTGTTCACTTGACGGATGCAACACAGTTGCACATATGAAATGTTCCTGGTGCAAGGAAGTATTTTTCCTGCGTTATTTCTTCGTAGAACAGAACAACAACAGTGATCAATTTTCATCGCTATTGTGAACAGTATAATGACGAATTTCAAATAACAAACGCGTTAGTTATTGCAAAACATTTTTTTTTCTGTTATCTCCGATAGATTTCAATTCGTATGTTAATATTCGTTGCTAATAATGTACTTAACACGTTTAAATGCGCATATACTATTTTTTGATATAAACTTCCAAGTTTAATCTCTTGAACAGTTCCCAACCGTACAGGAATTTTATTAGCTTGTTGTAATCAACATAAATTGGTCTTTCAAATAGTATACTTAGGTTTTTGCAGGCGAGTTCTTTCTCACGAACTTCCCTTATCAGCCGAAGAATCGTGGTATACTTTGAAATATAATGAAGAAACTGTCGATTAATTTTAATGTAAAGTTCGTAATATTTTATTGTGAGATTTTTCATGATTATATACTTGTTTATTTCTAGGGATCAAGAGCAATGGAAACCATTAATTGCAGATCGCTGTTTCTTAGCATGGTTAGTGAAAGTCCCATCGGAACAAGAGCAACTACGAGCTCGTCAAATTTCTGCTCAGCAGATTAATAAACTTGAAGAATTATGGAAGGATAATGTTGATGCAACCTTCCAAGACCTTGAGAAGCCTGGCGTCGACGAGGAACCACAACAAGTTTTATTGAGGTAAAATTATTATTATTTGTTTTATATATATATATATATATATCCCACATTAAAGAGGAGGGCAGAATGCAGCTGTAGCTGTTCTACTCAAAATATCTTAGTGATCTGTTTGTGTGTGGTGGAACGAAAGAAAGAATCAGTGAAGGAGGTTGTTTTTTATTTCTTCAAATGGGAGAGAAAAACGGAAAGAAAAGATTCGCTTAAATAATTTAAATCCGTAAAAAAGAAAGTAACAAAATTATTAATTATCCTTTCCTAGAGTTGATCCACTCTGTACCACAGCTCGGCAGTCCAACACAATCCTCCCTCAGGTCTTCCCTAAATCCACCAAGCAGTAAAGGAAGGATCTCTCTTTTTTCTTTCTTTCTTGGTTGCTTTCTTCTTTTTCTTGCTTTCTTTCTTTCTTTTTTTCTTGTATTTTCTTTCCTTTTCTTTCTTGCCTGCTTACTTACTTTCTTTCGTTCTTGCTTTCTTTCTTTCTGATTTTTCGCTTCTTTCTCACACCATACACATAGTAGATACAAGTAAAACAGCTTTCCATGGAACTTGAGTGGGTACAAGGGGAACGAGCGACCCTGGAAA